>NC_134476.1:63509440-64066560 GCF_964194025.1 Convolutriloba macropyga
CGCGGATACTTTTTAGAAAATCGGTTAAAACGTGTCCAAAATGGTTCACTCTGCCCAATTTTTTTTTGTTTTATCCCCAACTATGGCTCAAGTGGAGCATGCCCACAAAAAATGAGCCAAATTGGACTAAAATTGACGATTTGGTGGCCAAAACAAAGTTCGGTGATCGACAAAGTTAAGCCTCATCGAGCGCGGATACTTTTTAGAAAATCGGTAAAACCGTGTCCAGAATGGTTCGTTCTGACCAATTTTTTTGTTTTATCCCCAACTATGGCTCAAGTGGAGCATGCACATAAAAAATGAGCCAAATCGGACTAAAATTGATGATTTGGTGGCCAAAACAAAGTTCGGTGATCGAAAAAGTTAAGCCTCATCGAGCGCGGATACTTTTTAGAAAATCGGTAAAAACGTGTCCAAAATGGTTCACTCTGCCCAATTTTTTTGTTTCATCCCCAACTATGGCTCAAGTGGAGCATGCACACAAAAAATTAGCCAGATCGGACTAAAATTGATGATTTGGTGGCCAAAACAATGTTCGGTGATCGAAAAAGTTAAGCCTCATCGAGCGCGGATACTTTTTAGAAAATGGGTAAAAACGTGTCCAAAATGGTTCACTCTGCCCAAATTTTTTAATTTTATCCCCAATTAGGGCTCAAGTGGAGCATTAACACAAAAAATGAGCCAAATCGGACTAAAATTGATGATTTGGTGGCCAAAACAAAGTTCGGTGATCGAAAAAGTTAAGCCTCATCGAGCGCGGATACTTTTTAGAAAATCGGTTAAAACGTGTCCAAAATGGTTCACTCTGCCCAATTTTTTTTTGTTTTATCCCCAACTATGGCTCAAGTGGAGCATGCCCACAAAAAATGAGCCAAATTGGACTAAAATTGACGATTTGGTGGCCAAAACAAAGTTCGGTGATCGACAAAGTTAAGCCTCATCGAGCGCGGATACTTTTTAGAAAATCGGTAAAACCGTGTCCAGAATGGTTCGTTCTGACCAATTTTTTTGTTTTATCCCCAACTATGGCTCAAGTGGAGCATGCACATAAAAAATGAGCCAAATCGGACTAAAATTGATGATTTGGTGGCCAAAACAAAGTTCGGTGATCGAAAAAGTTAAGCCTCATCGAGCGCGGATACTTTTTAGAAAATCGGTAAAAACGTGTCCAAAATGGTTCACTCTGCCCAATTTTTTTGTTTCATCCCCAACTATGGCTCAAGTGGAGCATGCACACAAAAAATTAGCCAGATCGGACTAAAATTGATGATTTGGTGGCCAAAACAATGTTCGGTGATCGAAAAAGTTAAGCCTCATCGAGCGCGGATACTTTTTAGAAAATGGGTAAAAACGTGTCCAAAATGGTTCGCTCTGACCAATTTTTTTGTTTTATCCCCAACAATGGCTCAAGTGGAGCATGCACACAAAAAATGAGCCAAATTGGACTAAAATTGATGATTTGGTGGCCAAAACAATGTTCAGTGATCAAAAAAGTTAAGCCTCATCGAGCGCGGATACTTTTTATAAAATCGGTAAAAACGTGTCCAGAATGGTTCGCTCTGACCAATTTTTTTGTTTTATCCCCAACAATGGCTCAAGTGGAGCATGCACACAAAAAATGAGCCAAATCGGACTAAAATTGATGATTTGGTGGCCAAAACAAGGTTCGGTGATCGAAAAAGTTAAGCCTCATCGAGCGCGGATACTTTTTAGAAAATCGGTAAAAACGTGTCCAAAATGGTTCACTCTGCCCAATTTTTTTTGTTCTTTCCCCAACAATGGCTCAAGTGGAGCATGCACACAAAAAATTAGCCAAATCGGACTAAAATTGATGATTTGGTGGCCAAAACAAAGTTCAGTGATCGGAAAAGTTAAGCCTCATCGAGCGCGGATACTTTTTAGAAAATCGGTAAAAACGTGTCCAGAATGGTTCGCTCTGACCAATTTTTTTGTTTTATCCCCAACAATGGCTCAAGTGGAGCATGCACACAAAAAATGAGCCAAATCGGACTAAAATTGATGATTTCGTGGCCAAAACAAAGTTCGGTGATCGAAAAAGTTAAGCCTCATCGAGCGCGGATACTTTTTAGAAAATCGGTAAAAACGTGTCCAAAATGGTTCACTCTGCCCAATTTTTTTTGTTCTTTCCCCAACAATGGCTCAAGTGGAGCATGCACACAAAAAATAAGCCAAATCGGACTAAAATTGATGATTTGGTGGCCAAAACAAAGTTCAGTGATCGGAAAAGTTAAGCCTCATCGAGCGCGGATACTTTTTTGAAAATCGGTAAAAACGTGTCCAGAATGGTTCGCTCTGACCAATTTTTTTGTTTTATCCCCAACAATGGCTCAAGTGGAGCATGCACACAAAAAATTAGCCAAATCGGACTAAAATTGATGATTTGGTGGCCAAAACAAAGTTCAGTGATCGGAAAAGTTAAGCCTCATCGAGCGCGGATACTTTTTAGAAAATCGGTAAAAACGTGTCCGAATGGTTCACTCTGCCCAATTTTTTTACTTTTATCCCCAATTAGGGCTCAAGTGGAGCATGCACACAAAAAATGAGCCAAATCGGACTAAAATTGATGATTTGGTGGCCAAAACAAAGTTCGGTGATCGAAAAAGTTAAGCCTCATCGAGCGCGGATACTTTTTAGAAAATCGATAAAAACGCGTCCAAAATGGTTCGCTCTGACCAATTTTTTTGTTTTATCCCCAACTGTGGCTGAAGTGGAGCATGCACACAAAAAATGAGCCAAATCCGACTAAAATTGATGATTTGGTGGCCAAAACAAAGTTCGGTGATCGAAAAAGTTAAGCCTCATCGAGCGCGGATACTTTTTAGAAAATCGGTAAAAACGTGTCCAAAATGGTTAGCTCTGCCCAATTTTTTTGTTTTATCCCCAATTATGGCTCAAGTGGAGCATTTCCACAAAAAGTGAGCCAAATCGGACAAAAATTGAAGATTTGGTGACCAAAACAAGGTTCGGTGATCGAAAAAGTTAAGCCTCATCGAGCGCGGATACTTTTTAGAAAATCGGTAAAAACGTGTCCAGAATGGTTCGCTCTGACCAATTTTTTTGTCTTGTCCCCAACTATGGCTTAAGTGGAGCATGCACACAAAAAATGAGCCAAATCGGACTAAAACTGATGATTTGGTGGCCAAAACAAAGTTCGGTGATCGAAAAAGTTAAGCCTCATCGAGCGCGGATACTTTTTAGAAAATCGGTAAAAACGTGTCCAAAATGGTTAGCTCTGCCCAATTTTTTTGTTTTATCCCCAATTATGGCTCAAGTGGAGCATTTCCACAAAAAGTGAGCCAAATCGGACAAAAATTGACGATTTGGTGACCAAAACAAGGTTCGGTGATCGAAAAAGTTAAGCCTCATCGAGCGCGGATACTTTTTAGAAAATCGGTAAAAACGTGTCCAGAATGGTTCGCTCTGACCAATTTTTTTGTCTTGTCCCCAACTATTGCTCAAGTGGAGCATGCACACAAAAAATGAGCCAAATCGGACTAAAATTGATGATTTGGTGGCCAAAACAAAGTTCGGTGATCGAAAAAGTTAAGCCTCATCGAGCGCGGATACTTTTTAGAAAATTGGTAAAAACGTGTCCAAAATGGTTCACTCTGCCCAATTTTTTTGTTTTATCCCCAACTATGGCTCAAGTGGAGCATGTACACAAAAAACTAGCCAAATCGGACTAAAATTAATGATTTGGTGGTCAAAACAAGGTTCAGTGATCGGAAAAGTTAAGCCTCATCGAGCGCGGATACTTTTTAGAAAATCGGTAAAAACGTGTCCAAAATGGTTAGCTCTGCCCAATTTTTTTGTTTTATCCCCAATTATGGCTCAAGTGGAGCATTTCCACAAAAAAGTGAGCCAAATCGTACAAAAATTGACGATTTGGTGACCAAAACAAGGTTCGGTGATCGAAAAAGTTAAGCCTCATCGAGCGCGGATACTTTTTAGAAAATCGGTAAAAACGTGTCCAGAATGGTTCGCTCTGACCAATTTTTTTGTCTTGTCCCCAACTATGGCTCAAGTGGAGCATGCACACAAAAAATGAGCCAAATCGCACTAAAATTTATGATTTGGTGGTCAAAACAAGGTTCAGTGATCGGAAAAGTTAAGCCTCATCGAGCGCGGATACTTTTTAGAAAATCGGTAAAAACGTGTCCAAAATGGTTCACTCTGCCCAATTTTTTTTACTTTTATCCCCAATTAGGGCTCAAGTGGAGCATGCACACCAAAAATGAGCCAAATCGGACTAAAATTGATGATTTGGTGGCCAAAACAAAGTTCGGTGATCGAAAAAGTTAAGCCTCATCGAGCGCGGATACTTTTTAGAAAATCGGTAAAAACGTGTCCAAAATGGTTCGCTCTGACCAATTTTTTTGTTTTATCCCCAACTATGGCTTAATTGGATTAATTGGAGCATGCACACAAAAATGAGCCAAATCGGACTAAAATTGATGATTTGCTGGCCAAAACAAAGTTCGGTGATCGAAAAAGTTAAGCCTCATCGAGCGCGGATACTTTTTAGAAAATCGGTAAAAACGTGTCCAAAATGGTTAGCTCTGCCCATTTTTTTTGTTTTATCCCCAATTATGGCTCAAGTGGAGCATTTCTACAAAAAATGAGCCAAATCAGACAAAAATTGACGGTTTGGTGACCAAAGCAAAGTTCGGTGATCGAAAAAGTTAAGCCTCATCGAGCGCGGATACTTTTTTGAAAATCGGTAAAAATGTGTCCAAAATTGTTCGTTCTGCCCAATTTATTTGTTTTATCCCCAACTGTGGCTCAAGTGGAGCATGTCCACAAAAAATGAGCCAAATCGGACAAAAATTGACGATTTGGTGACCAAAACAAGGTTCGGTGACCGAAAAAGTTAAGCCTCATCGAGCGCGGATACTTTTTTGAAAATCGGTAAAAACGTGTCCAAAATGGTTCGCTCTGCCCAATTTTTTTTTCTTATCCCCAATTATGGCTCAAGTAGAGCATGCCCACAAAAAATGAGCCAAATCGGACTAAAATTGATGATTTGGTGGCCAAAACAAGGTTCGGTGATCGAAAAAGTTAAGCCTCATCGAGCGCGGATACTTTTTAGGAAATCGGTAAAAACGTGTCCACAATGGTTCACTCTGCCCAATTTTTTTGTTTTATCCCCAACTAAGGCTCAAGTGGAGCATGCACACAAAAAATGAGCCAAATCGCACTAAAATTGATGATTTGGTGACCAAAACAAAGTTCGGTGATCGAAAAAGTTAAGCGTCATCGAGCGCGGATACTTTTTGTAAATGAGAATTTCAGCAATAACCGTTGCTCCAAACACACCCCATATACTTGTAAAGGCCATTCTAATAGTTCCCCTGCTTGCGTTTACTGTATATTTGATATTTGGAACTGTCTCGGAAACATCAATACAAATTGTAGAATTTCCCTTTATAAAACTAACTTTTAAGTGCAAATCGCTGAGTTCCATTCTCTAGGCTGCACTCCGCTAACGCAGAGTGCATTCAAATAAAACTTCTCAAATAGAGTTAAGACTTACCTATTTAATAAATTTATCACAACAATTAGGCTAAAAGCATTTCAGCTATGATTTTCCCAAGTACCGGCCTAAACCCACTGAAGTCATGCTTCGGGTTCAATGTCCGGTTGAACAGGTTCCTCGGACCCAATTCATCTCTCCCTTATTTCGGGGCCGTTCCACTGTATTGTGGATTGTTGGAAGCAAAAAGTTTGTGCGTTGGTCATATTACACTGTATGGCTACGAATTGCATAAATTATAACACAACCGTGGCTAAAATTTCATGTATTAAGTGACCATTTTGCAAACCGCAAGGCGGTGAGTTAAAGTGATCCTGTATATGAATATAAGACTACAAAACAATACTGTTTTATATAAATTCGCTCCCACTTACGCAAATGCCTACGACCATACAATGATGAATGCACCGGTTCTCTTCCGATCACCGAAGTTAGGCAACATTGGGCCTGGTTAGTACTTGGATGGGTGACCGCTTGGGAACACCAGGTGTTGTAGGCTTTTTCTTTTGAGTATTCAAACCTCATAAAATACTTTTATTCGATATTTACACATTTTAGAGCCTCAAAAAGTCTCGGTGATCGAAAAAGTTAAGCTTCATCGAGCGCGGATGCTTTTTAGAAAATGGGTAAAAACGTGTCCAAAATGGTTCGCTCTGCCCAATTTTTTTGTTTTTTCCCCAATTATGGCTCAAGTGGAGCATGCACACAAAAAATGAGACAAATAGGACTAAAATTGATGATTTGGTGACCAAAACAAAAATCGGTGATCGAAAAAGTTAAGCCTCATCGAGCGCGGATACTTTTTTGTAAATGACAATTTCAGCAATAACCATTGCTCCAAACACACCCCATATACTTGTAAAGGCCATTCTAATAGTTCCCCTGCTTGCGTTTACTGTATATTTGATATTTGGAACTGTCTCGGAAACATCAATACAAATTGTAGAATTTCCCTTTATTAAACTAACTTTTAAGTTAGTGCAAATCGCTGAGTTCCCTTTTTTAGGCTGCACTGAGCTAACGCAGAGTGCATTCAAACAAAACTTATCAAATAAAGTTGATACTTACCTATTTAATAAGTTTATCACAACAATTAGGCTAAAAGCAATTCAGCTATGATTTTCCCAAGTACCGGCCTAAACCCACTGAAGTCATGCTTCCGGTTCAATGTCCGGTTGAACAGGTTCCTCGGACCCAATTCATCTCTCCCTTCTTTTGGGGCCGTTCCACTGTATTGTGGATGTTTGGAAGCAAAAAGTTTGTGCGTTGGTCATAATACACTGTATGGCTACGAATTGCATAAATTATAACACAACCGTGGCTAAAATTACATGTATTAAGTGACTATTTTGCAAACCGCAAGGCGGTGAGTTAAAGTGATCCTGTATATGAATATAAGACTACAATACAATACTGTTGTATATAAATTCGCTCCCACTTACGCAAATGCCTACGACCATACCATGATGAATGCACCGGTTCTCTTCCGATCACCGAAGTTAGGCAACATTGGGCCTGGTTAGTACTTGGATGGGCGACCGCTTGGGAACACCAGGTGTTGTAGGCTTTTTCTTTTGAGTATTCAAACCTCATAGAATACTTTTATTTGATATTTACACATTTTAGAGCCTCAAAAAGTCTCGGTGATCGAAAAAGTTAAGCCTCATCGAGCGCGGATACTTTTTAGAAAATGGGTAAAAACGTGTCCAAAATGGTTCGCTCTGCCCAATTTTTTTTGCTTTGTCCCCAATTATGGCTCAAGTGGAGCATGCACACAAAAAATTAGCCAAATCGGACTAAAATTGATGATTTGGTGACCAAAACAAAGTTCGGTGATCGAAAAATTTAAGCCTCATCGGCCGCGGACACTTTTTGTAAATGACAATTTCAGCAATAATCATTGCTCCAAACACACCCCAAATACTTGTAAAGGCCATTCTAATAGTTCCCCTGCTTGCGTTTACTGTATATTTGATATTTGGAACTGTCTCGGAAACATCAATACAAATTGTAGAATTTCCCTTTATTAAACTAACTTTTAAGTTAGTGCAAATCGCTGAGGTCCCTTTTTTAGGCTGCACTCCGCTAACTCAGAGTGCATTCAAGTGAAACTTATCAAATAGAGTTGATACTTACCTATTTAATAAGTTTAACACAACAATTAGGCTAAAAGCAATTCAGCTATGATTTTCCCAAGTACCGGCCTACACCCACTGAAGTCATGCTTCCGGTTCAAGGTCCGGTTGAACAGGTTCCTCGGACCCAATTCATCTCTCCCTTGTTTTGGGGCCGTTCCACTGTATTGTGGATGGTTGGAAGCAAAAAGTTTGTGCGTTGGTCGTAATACACTGTATGGCTACGAATTGCATAAATTATAACACAACCGTGGCTAAAATTAGTGTATTAAGTGACTATATTGCAAACCGCAAGGCGGTGAGTTAAAGTGATCCTGTATATGAATATAAGAGTACAATACAATACTGTTGTATATAAATTCGCTCCCACTTAAGCAAATGCCTACGACCATACCATGTTGAATGCACCGGTTCTCTTCCGATCACCGAAGTTAAGCAACATTGGGCCTGGTTAGTACTTGGATGGGTGACCGCTTGGGAACACCAGGTGTTGTAGGCTTTTTTTTGAGTATTCAAACCTCATAGAATACCTTTATTTGATATTAACACATTTTAGAGCCTCAAAAAGTCTCGGTGATCGAAAAAGTTAAGCCTCATCGAGCGCGGATACTTTTTAGAAAATGGGTGAAAACGTGTCAAAAATGGTTCGCTCTGCCCAATTGTTTTGTTTTATCCCCAACTACGGCTCAAGTGGAGCATGCACACACAAAATGAGCCAAATTGGACTAAAATTGATGATTTGGTGACCAAAACAAAGTTCGGTGATCGAAAAAGTTAAGCCTCATCGAGCGCGGATACTTTTTGTAAATGACAATTTCAGCAATAACCATTGCTCCAAACACACCCCATATACTTGTAAAGGCCATTCTAATAGTTCCCCTGCTTGCGTTTACTGTATATTTGATATTTGGAACTGTCTCGGAAACATCAATACAAATTGTAGAATTTCCCTTTATTAAACTAACTTTTAAGTTAGTGCAAATCGCTGAGTTCCCTTTTTTAGGCTGCACTCCGCTAACGCAGAGTGCATTCAAATGAAACTTATCAAATAGAGTTGATACTTACCTATTTAATAAGATTATCACAACAATTAGGCTAAAAGCAATTCAGCTATGATTTTCCCAAGTACCGGCCTAAACCCACTGAAGTCATGCTTCCGGTTCAATGTCCGGTTGAACAGGTTCCTCGGACCCAATTCATCTCTCCCTTCTTTTGGGGCCGTTCCACTGTATTATGGATGTTTGAAGGCAAAAAGTTTGTGCGTTGGTCATAATACACTGTATGGCTACGAATTGCATAAATTATAACACAACCGTGGCTAAAATTAAATTTATAAAGTGACTATTTTGCAAACCGCAAGGCGTCGAGTTAAAGTGATCCTGTATATGAATATAAGACTACAATACAATACTGTTGTATATAAATTCGCTCCCACTTACGCAAATTCCTACGACCATACCATGTTGAATGCACCGGTTCTCTTCCGATCACCGAAGTTAAGCAACATTGGGCCTGGTGAGTACTTGGATGGGTGACCGCTTGGGAACACCAGGTGTTGTAGGCTTTTTTTGAGTATTCAAACCTCATAGAATACTTTTATTTGATATTTACACATTTTAGAGCCTCAAAAAGTCTCGGTGATCGAAAAAGTTAAGCCTCATCGAGCGCGGATACTTTTTAGAAAATGGGTGAAAACGTGTCCAAAATGGTTCGCTCTGCCCAATTGTTTTGTTTTATCCCCAATTATGGCTCAAGTGGAGCATGCACACAAAAAATGAGCCAAATCGGACTAAAATTGATGATTTGGTGACCAAAACAAAGTTCGGTGATCGAAAAAATTAAGCGTCATCGAGCGCGGATACTTTTTGTAAATGACAATTTCAGCAATAACCATTGCTCCAAACACACCCCATATACTTGTAAAGGCCATTCTAATAGTTCCCCTGCTTGCGTTTACTGTATATTTGATATTTGGAACTGTCTTGGAAACATCAATACAAATTGTAGAATTTCCCTTTATTAAACTAACTTTTAAGTTAGTGCAAATCGCTGAGGTCCCTTTTTTAGGCTGCACTCCGCTAACGCAGAGTGCATTCAAATAAAACTTATCAAATAGAGTTGATACTTACCTATTTAATAAGTTTAAAACAACAATTAGGCTAAAAGCAATTCAGCTATGATTTTCCCAAGTACCGGCCTAAACCCACTGAAGTCATGCTTCCGGTTCAATGTCCGGTTGAACAGGTTCCTCGGACCCAACTCATCTCTCCCTTCTTTTGGGGCCGTTCCACTGTATTATGGATGTTTGAAGGCAAAAAGTTTGTGCGTTGGTCATAATACACTGTATGGCTACGAATTGCATAAATTATAACACAACCGTGGCTAAAATTAAATTTATAAAGTGACTATTTTGCAAACCGCGAGGCGTCGAGTTAAAGTGATCCTGTATATGAATATAAGACTACAATACAATACTGTTGTATATAAATTCGCTCCCACTTACGCAAATTCCTACGACCATACCATGTTGAATGCACCGGTTCTCTTCCGATCACCGAAGTTAAGCAACATTGGGCCTGGTGAGTACTTGGATGGGTGACCGCTTGGGAACACCAGGTGTTGTAGGCTTTTTTTGAGTATTCAAACCTCATAGAATACTTTTATTTGATATTTACACATTTTAGAGCCTCAAAAAGTCTCGGTGATCGAAAAAGTTAAGCCTCATCGAGCGCGGGTACTTTTTAGAAAATGGGTGAAAACGTGTCCAAAATGGTTCGCTCTGCCCAATTGTTTTGTTTTATCCCCAATTATGGCTCAAGTGGAGCATGCACACAAAAAATGAGCCAAATCGGACTAAAATTGATGATTTGGTGACCAAAACAAAGTTCGGTGATCGAAAAAGTTAAGCGTCATCGAGCGCGGATACTTTTTGTAAATGACAATTTCAGCAATAACCATTGCTCCAAACACACCCCATATACTTGTAAAGGCCATTCTAATAGTTCCCATGCTTGCGTTTACTGTATATTTGATATTTGGAACTGTCTCGGAAACATCAATACAAATTGTAGAATTTCCCTTTATTAAACTAACTTTTAAGTTAGTGCAAATCGCTGAGGTCCCTTTTTTAGGCTGCACTCCGCTAACGCAGAGTGCATTCAAATAAAACTTATCAAATAGAGTTGATACTTACCTATCTAATAAATTTAAAACAACAATTAGGCTAAAAGCAATTCAGCTATGATTTTCCAAAGTACCGGCCTAAACCCACTGAAGTCATGCTTCCGGTTCAAGGCCCGGTTGAACAGGTTCCTCGGACCCAATTCATCTCTCCCTTGTTTTGGGGCCGTTCCACTGTATTGTGGATGGTTGGAAGCAAAAAGTTTGTGCGTTGGTCATAATACACTGTATGGCTACGAATTGCATAAATTATAACACAACCGTGGCTAAAATTAGTGTGTTAAGTGACTATTTTGCAAACCACAAGGCGGTGAGTTAAAGTGATCCTGTATATGAATATAAGACTACAATACAATACTGTTGTATATAAATTCGCTCCCACTTACGCAAATGCCTACGACCATACCATGTTGAATGCACCGGTTCTCTTCCGATCACCGAAGTTAAGCAACATTGGGCCTGGTTAGTACTTGGATGGGTGACCGCTTGGGAACACCAGGTGTTGTAGGCTTTTTTTGAGTATTCAAACCTCATAGAATACTTTTATTTGATATTTACACATTTTAGAGCCTCAAAAAGTCTCGGTGATTGAAAAAGTTAAGCCTCATCGAGCGCGGATACTTTTTAGAAAATGGGTAAAAACGTGTCCAAAATTGTTCGCTCTGCCCAATTGTTTTATTTTATCCCCAACTACGGCTTAAGTGGAGCATGCACACAAAAAATGAGCCAAATCGGACTAAAATTGATGATTTGGTGACCAAAACAAAGTTCGGTGATCGAAAAAGTTAAGCCTCATCGAGCGCGGATACTTTTTCTAAATGACAATTTCAGCAATAACCATTGCTCCAAACACACCCCATATACTTGTAAAGGCCATTCTAATAGTTCCCCTGCTTGCGATTACTGTATGTTTGATATTTGGAACTGTCTCGGAAACATCAATACAAATTGTAGAATTTCCCTTTATTAAACTAACTTTTAAGTTAGTGCAAATCGCTGAGTTCCCTTTTTTAGGCTGCACTCCGCTAACGCAGAGTGCATTCAAATGAAACTTATCAAATAGAGTTGATACTTACCTATTTAATAAGTTTATCACAACAATTAGGCTAAAAGCAATTTAGCTATGATTTTCCCAAGTACCGGCCTAAACCCACTGAAGTCATGCTTCCGGTTCAAGGCCCGGTTGAACAGGTTCCTCGGACCCAATTCATCTCTCCCTTGTTTTGGGGCCGTTCCACTGTATTGTGGATGGTTGGAAGCAAAAAGTTTGTGCGTTGGTCATAATACACTGTATGGCTACGAATTGCATAAATTATAACACAACCGTGGCTAAAATTAGTGTGTTAAGTGACTATTTTGCAAACCGCAAGGCGGTGAGTTAAAGTGATCCTGTATATGAATATAAGACTACAATACAATACTGTTGTATATAAATTCGCTCCCACTTACGCAAATGCCTACGACCATACCATGTTGAATGCACCGGTTCTCTTCCGATCACCGAAGTTAAGCAACATTGGGCCTGGTTAGTACTTGGATGGGTGACCGATTGGGAACACCAGGTGTTGTAGGCTTTTTTTGAGTATTCAAACCTCATAGAATACTTTTATTTGATATTTACACATTTTAGAGCCTCAAAAAGTCTCGGTGATCGAAAAAGTTAAACCTCATCGAGCGCGGATACTTTTTAGAAAATGGGTAAAAACGTGTCCAAAGTCGTTCGCTCTGCCCAATTGTTTTGTTTTATCCCCAACTACGGCTCAAGTAGAGCATGCACACAAAAAATGAGCCAAATCGGACTAAAATTGATGATTTGGTGACCAAAACAAAGTTCGGTGATCGAAAAAGTTAAGCCTCATCGAGCGCGGATACTTTTTGTAAATGACAATTTCAGCAATAACCATTGCTCCAAACACACCCCATATACTTGTAAAGGCCATTCTAATAGTTCCCCTGCTTGCGTTTACTGTATATTTGGTATTTGGAACTGTCTCGGAAACATCAAAACAAATTGTAGAATTTCCCTTTATTAAACTAACTTTTAAGTTATCGCTGAGTTCCATTCTTTAGGCTGCACTCCGCTAACGCAGAGTGCATTCAAATGAAACTTATCAAATAGAGTTGATACTTACCTATTTAATAAGTTTATCACAACAATTAGGCTAAAAGCAATTTAGCTATGATTTTCCCAAGTAACGGCCTAAACCCACAGAAGTCATGCTTCCGGTTCAAGGCCCGGTTGAACAGGTTCCTCGGACCCAATTCATCTCTCCCTTGTTTTGGGGCCGTTCCACTGTATTGTGGATGGTTGGAAGCAAAAAGTTTGTGCGTTGGTCATAATACACTGTATGGCTACGAATTGCATAAATTATAACACAACCGCGGCTAAAATTAGTGTGTTAAGTGACAATTTTGCAAACCGCAAGGCGGTGAGTTAAAGTGATCCTGTATATAAATATAAGACTACAATACAATACTGTTGTATATAAATTCGCTCCCACTTACGCAAATGCCTACGACCATACCATGTTGAATGCACCGGTTCTCTTCCGATCACCGAATTTAAGCAACATTGGGCCTGGTTAGTACTTGGATGGGTGACCGCTTGGGAACACCAGGTGTTGTAGGCTTTTTTTTGAGTATTCAAACCTCATAGAATACTTTTATTTGATATTTACACATTTTAGAGCCTCAAAAAGTCTCGGTGATCGAAAAAGTTAAGCCTCATCGAGCGCGGATACTTTTTAGAAAATGGGTAAAAACGTGTCCAAAATGGTTCGCTCTGCCCAATTTTTTCTAATCCCCAACTATGGCTCAAGTGGAGCATGCACACAAAAAATGAGCCAAATCGGACTAAAATTGATGATTTGGTGACCAAAACAAAGTTCGGTGATCGAAAAAGTTAAGCCTCATCGAGCGCGGATACTTTTTGTAAATGACAATTTCAGCAATAACCATTGCTCCAAACACACCCCATTTTTTGTAAAGGCCATTCTAATAGTTCCCCTGCTTGCGTTTACTGTATATTTGATATTTGGAACTGTCTCGGAAACATCAATACAAATTGTAGAATTTCCTTTTATTAAACTAACTTTTACGTTAGTGCAAATCGCTAAGTTCCCTTCTTTAGGCTGCACTCCGCTAACGCAGGGTGCATTCAAATAAAACTTATCAAATAGAGTTGATACTTACCTATTTAATAAGTTTATCACAACAATTAGGCTAAAAGCAATTCAGCTATGATTTTCCCAAGTACCGGCCTAAACCCACTGAAGTCATGCTTCCGGTTCAAGGCCCGGTTGAACAGGTTCCTCGGACCCAATTCATCTCTCCCTTGTTTTGGGGCCGTTCCACTGTATTGTGGATGGTTGGAAGCAAAAAGTTTGTGCGTTGGTCATAATACACTGTATGGCTACGAATTGCATAAATTATAACACAACCGTGGCTAAAATTAGTGTGTTAAGTGACTATTTTGCAAACCACAAGGCGGTGAGTTAAAGTGATCCTGTATATGAATATAAGACTACAATACAATACTGTTGTATATAAATTCGCTCCCACTTACGCAAATGCCTACGACCATACCATGTTGAATGCACCGGTTCTCTTCCGATCACCGAAGTTAAGCAACATTGGGCCTGGTTAGTACTTGGATGGGTGACCGCTTGGGAACACCAGGTGTTGTAGGCTTTTTTTGAGTATTCAAACCTCATAGAATACTTTTATTTGATATTTACACATTTTAGAGCCTCAAAAAGTCTCGGTGATTGAAAAAGTTAAGCCTCATCGAGCGCGGATACTTTTTAGAAAATGGGTAAAAACGTGTCCAAAATTGTTCGCTCTGCCCAATTGTTTTATTTTATCCCCAACTACGGCTTAAGTGGAGCATGCACACAAAAAATGAGCCAAATCGGACTAAAATTGATGATTTGGTGACCAAAACAAAGTTCGGTGATCGAAAAAGTTAAGCCTCATCGAGCGCGGATACTTTTTCTAAATGACAATTTCAGCAATAACCATTGCTCCAAACACACCCCATATACTTGTAAAGGCCATTCTAATAGTTCCCCTGCTTGCGATTACTGTATGTTTGATATTTGGAACTGTCTCGGAAACATCAATACAAATTGTAGAATTTCCCTTTATTAAACTAACTTTTAAGTTAGTGCAAATCGCTGAGTTCCCTTTTTTAGGCTGCACTCCGCTAACGCAGAGTGCATTCAAATGAAACTTATCAAATAGAGTTGATACTTACCTATTTAATAAGTTTATCACAACAATTAGGCTAAAAGCAATTTAGCTATGATTTTCCCAAGTACCGGCCTAAACCCACTGAAGTCATGCTTCCGGTTCAAGGCCCGGTTGAACAGGTTCCTCGGACCCAATTCATCTCTCCCTTGTTTTGGGGCCGTTCCACTGTATTGTGGATGGTTGGAAGCAAAAAGTTTGTGCGTTGGTCATAATACACTGTATGGCTACGAATTGCATAAATTATAACACAACCGTGGCTAAAATTAGTGTGTTAAGTGACTATTTTGCAAACCGCAAGGCGGTGAGTTAAAGTGATCCTGTATATGAATATAAGACTACAATACAATACTGTTGTATATAAATTCGCTCCCACTTACGCAAATGCCTACGACCATACCATGTTGAATGCACCGGTTCTCTTCCGATCACCGAAGTTAAGCAACATTGGGCCTGGTTAGTACTTGGATGGGTGACCGATTGGGAACACCAGGTGTTGTAGGCTTTTTTTGAGTATTCAAACCTCATAGAATACTTTTATTTGATATTTACACATTTTAGAGCCTCAAAAAGTCTCGGTGATCGAAAAAGTTAAACCTCATCGAGCGCGGATACTTTTTAGAAAATGGGTAAAAACGTGTCCAAAGTCGTTCGCTCTGCCCAATTGTTTTGTTTTATCCCCAACTACGGCTCAAGTAGAGCATGCACACAAAAAATGAGCCAAATCGGACTAAAATTGATGATTTGTTGACCAAAACAAAGTTCGGTGATCGAAAAAGTTAAGCCTCATCGAGCGCGGATACTTTTTGTAAATGACAATTTCAGCAATAACCATTGCTCCAAACACACCCCATATACTTGTAAAGGCCATTCTAATAGTTCCCCTGCTTGCGTTTACTGTATATTTGGTATTTGGAACTGTCTCGGAAACATCAAAACAAATTGTAGAATTTCCCTTTATTAAACTAACTTTTAAGTTATCGCTGAGTTCCATTCTTTAGGCTGCACTCCGCTAACGCAGAGTGCATTCAAATGAAACTTATCAAATAGAGTTGATACTTACCTATTTAATAAGTTTATCACAACAATTAGGCTAAAAGCAATTTAGCTATGATTTTCCCAAGTAACGGCCTAAACCCACAGAAGTCATGCTTCCGGTTCAAGGCCCGGTTGAACAGGTTCCTCGGACCCAATTCATCTCTCCCTTGTTTTGGGGCCGTTCCACTGTATTGTGGATGGTTGGAAGCAAAAAGTTTGTGCGTTGGTCATAATACACTGTATGGCTACGAATTGCATAAATTATAACACAACCGCGGCTAAAATTAGTGTGTTAAGTGACAATTTTGCAAACCGCAAGGCGGTGAGTTAAAGTGATCCTGTATATAAATATAAGACTACAATACAATACTGTTGTATATAAATTCGCTCCCACTTACGCAAATGCCTACGACCATACCATGTTGAATGCACCGGTTCTCTTCCGATCACCGAATTTAAGCAACATTGGGCCTGGTTAGTACTTGGATGGGTGACCGCTTGGGAACACCAGGTGTTGTAGGCTTTTTTTTGAGTATTCAAACCTCATAGAATACTTTTATTTGATATTTACACATTTTAGAGCCTCAAAAAGTCTCGGTGATCGAAAAAGTTAAGCCTCATCGAGCGCGGATACTTTTTAGAAAATGGGTAAAAACGTGTCCAAAATGGTTCGCTCTGCCCAATTTTTTCTAATCCCCAACTATGGCTCAAGTGGAGCATGCACACAAAAAATGAGCCAAATCGGACTAAAATTGATGATTTGGTGACCAAAACAAAGTTCGGTGATCGAAAAAGTTAAGCCTCATCGAGCGCGGATACTTTTTGTAAATGACAATTTCAGCAATAACCATTGCTCCAAACACACCCCATTTTTTGTAAAGGCCATTCTAATAGTTCCCCTGCTTGCGTTTACTGTATATTTGATATTTGGAACTGTCTCGGAAACATCAATACAAATTGTAGAATTTCCTTTTATTAAACTAACTTTTACGTTAGTGCAAATCGCTAAGTTCCCTTCTTTAGGCTGCACTCCGCTAACGCAGGGTGCATTCAAATAAAACTTATCAAATAGAGTTGATACTTACCTATTTAATAAGTTTATCACAACAATTAGGCTAAAAGCAATTCAGCTATGATTTTCCCAAGTACCGGCCTAAACCCACTGAAGTCATGCTTCCGGTTCAATGTCCGGTTGAACAGGTTCCTCGGACCCAATTCATCTCTCCCTTCTTTTGGGGCCGTTCCACTGTATTGTGGATGTTTGGAAGCAAAAAGTTTGTGCGTTGGTCATAATACACTGTATGGCTACGAATTGCATAAATTATGACACACAACCGTGGCTAAAATTACATGTATTAAGTGACTATTTTGCAAACCGCAAGGCGGCGAGTTAAAGTGATCCTGTATATGAATATAAGACTACAATACAATACTGCTGTATATAAATTCGCTCCCACTTACGCAAATGCCTACGACCATACCATGTTGAATGCACCGGTTCTCTTCCGATCACCGAAGTTAAGCAACATTGGGCCTGGTTAGTACTTGGATGGGTAACCGCTTGGGAACACCAGGTGTTGTAGGCTTTTTTTTGTGTATTCAAACCTCAGAGAATACTTTTATTTGATATTTACACATTTTAGAGCCTCAAAAAGTCTCAGTGATCGAAAAAGTTAAGCCTCATCGAGCGCGGATACTTTTTAGAAAATGCGTAAAAACGTGTCCAAAATCGTTCGCTCTGCCCAATTGTTTTGTTTAATCCCCAACTACGGCTCAAGTGGAGCATGCACACAAAAAATGAGCCATTTCGGACTAAAATTGACGATTTGGTGGCCAAAACAAAGTTCGGTGATCGAAAAAGTTAAGCCTCATCGAGCGCGGATACTTTTTTGGACATTGCTGAAAACTTGTCCAAAATGGTTCGCTGTGCCAGATTTTTTTATTTTATCCCCAACTATGGCTCAAGTGGAGCATGCCCACAAAAAATGAGCCATTTCGGACTAAAATGGACGATTTGGTGGCCAAAACTAAGTTCGGTGATCGAAAAAGTTAAGCCTCATCGAGCGCGGATACTTTTTGTAAATGACAATTTCAGCAATAACCATTGCTCCAAACACACCCCATATACTTGTAAAGGCCATTCTAATAGTTCCCCTGCTTGCGTTTACTGTATATTTGATATTTGGAACTGTCTCGGAAACATCAATACAAATTGTAAAATTTCCCTTTATTAAACTAACTTTTAAGTTATCGCTGAGTTCCATTCTTTAGGCTGCACTCCGCTAACGCAGAGTGCATTCAAATAAAACTTATCAAATAGAGTTGATACTTACCTATTTAATAAGTTTATCACAACAATTAGGCTAAAAGCAATTGAGCTATGATTTTCCCAAGTACCGGACTAAACCCACTGAAGTCATGCCTCCGGTTCAATGTCCGGTTGAACAGGTTCCTCGGACCCAATTCATCTCTCCCTTGTTTTGGGGCCGTTCCACTGTAATGTGGAAGGTTGGAAGCAAAAAGTTTGTGCGTTGGTCATAATACACTGTATGGCTACGAATTGCATAAATTATAACACAAACGTGACTCAAATTGCATGTATTAAGTGACTATTTTGCAAACCGCAAAGCGGCTAGTTAAAGTGATCCTGTATATGAATATAAGACTACAATACAATACTGTTGTATATAAATTCGCTCCCACTTACGCAAATGCCTACGACCATACCATGTTGAATGCACCGGTTCTCGTCCGATCACCGAAGTAAAGCAACATTGGGCCTGGTTAGTACTTGGATGGGTGACCGCTTGGGAACACCAGGTGTTGTAGGCTTTTTCTTTTGAGTATTCAAACCTCATAGAATACTTTTATTCGATATTTACACATTTTAGAGCCTCAAAATCCTCGGTGATCGAAAAAGTTAAGCCTCATCGAGCGCGGATACTTTTTTGGAAATTGGTGAAAACTTGTCCAAAAGGGTTCGCTGTGCCAGATTTTTTTATTTTATCCCACACTAAGGCTCAAGTGGAGCATGCCCACAAAAAATGAGCCAATTCGGACTAAAATTGACGATTTGGTGGCCAAAACAAATTCGGTGATCGAAAAAGTTAAGCCTCATCGAGCGCGGATACTTTTTTGGAAATTGGTAAAAACTTGTCGAAAAGGGTTCGCTGTGCCAGATTTTTTTATTTTATCCCCAACTATGGCTCAAGTTGAGCATGCCCACAAAAAATGAGCCATTTCGGACTAAAATTGACGATTTGGTGGCCAAAACTAAGTTTGGTGATCGAAAAAGTTAAGCCTCATCGAGCGCGGATACTTTTTGTAAATGACAATTTCAGCAATAACCATTGCTCCAAACACACCCCATATACTTGTAAAGGCCATTCTAATAGTTCCCCTGCTTGCGTTTACTGTATATTTGGTATTTGGAACTGTCTTGGAAACATCAATACAAATTGTAGAATTTCCCTTTATTAAACTAACTTTTAAGTTATCGCTGAGTTCCATTCTTTAGGCTGCACTCCGCTAACG
Source organism: Convolutriloba macropyga (assembly GCF_964194025.1). Classification (NCBI taxonomy): domain Eukaryota; kingdom Metazoa; phylum Xenacoelomorpha; order Acoela; family Convolutidae; genus Convolutriloba; species Convolutriloba macropyga. The sequence goes on from NC_134476.1 coordinate 63,529,130, forward strand.
CAGAGAGCATTCAAATAAAACTTATCAAATAGAGTTGATACTTACCTATTTAATAAGTTTATCACAACAATTAGGCTAAAAGCAATTGAGCTATGATTTTCCCAAGTACCGGCCTAAACCCACTGAAGTCATGCCTCCGGTTCAATGTCCGGTTGAACAGGTTCCTCGGACCCAATTCATCTCTCCCTTGTTTTGGGGCCGTTCCACTGTATTGTGGAAGGTTGGAAGCAAAAAGTTTTTGCGTTGGTCATAATACACTGTATGGCTACGAATTGCATAAATTATAACACAAACGTGGCTCAAATTGCATGTATTAAGTGACTATTTTGCAAACCGCAAGGCGGCGAGTTAAAGTGATCCTGTATATGAATATAAGACTACAATACAATACTGTTGTATATAAATTCGCTCCCACTTACGCAAATGCCTACGACCATACCATGTTGAATGCACCGGTTCTCGTCCGATCACCGAAGTTAAGCAACATTGGGCCTGGTTAGTACTTGGATGGGTGACCGCTTGGGAACACCAGGTGTTGTAGGCTTTTTCTTTTGAGTATTCAAACCTCATAGAATACTTTTATTCGATATTTACACATTTTAGAGCCTCAAAAAGCCTCGGTGATCGAAAAAGTTAAGCCTCATCGAGCGCGGATACTTTTTTGGAAATTGGTGAAAACTTGTCCAAAATGGTTCGCTGTGCCAGATTTTTTTAATTTATCCCCAATTATGGCTCAAGTGGAGCATGCCCACAAAAAATGAGCCAATTCGGACCAAAATTGACGATTTGGTGGCCGAAACAAAGTTCGGTGATCGAAAAAGTTAAGCCTCATCGAGCGCGGATACTTTTTTGGAAATTGGTAAAAACTTGTCCAAAATGGTTCGCTGTGCCAGATTTTTTTATTTTATCCCCAACTATGGCTCAAGTGGAGCATGCCCACAAAAAATGAGCCATTTCGGACAAAAATTGACGATTTGGTGGCTAAAACTAAGTTCGGTGATCGAAAAAGTTAAGCCTCATCGAGCGCGGATACTTTTTGTAAATGACAATTTCAGCAATAACCATTGCTCCAAACACACCCCATATACTTGTAAAGGCCATTCTAATAGTTCCCCTGCTTGCGTTTATTGTATATTTGGTATTTGGAACTGTCTCGGAAGCATCAATACTAATTGTAAAATTTCCCTTTATTAAACTAACTTTTAAGTTAGTGCAAATCGCTGAGTTCCATTCTTTAGGCTGCACTCCGCTAACGCAGAGTGCATTCAAATAAAACTTATCAAATAGAGTTGATACTTACTTATTTAATAAGTTTATCACAACAATTAGGCTAAAAGCAATTTATCTATGATTTTCCCAAGTACCGGCCTAAACCCACTGAAGTCATGCTTCCGGTTCAATGTCCGGTTGAACAGGTTCCTCGGACCCAATTCATCTCTCCCTTGTTATGGGGCCGTTCCACTGTATTGTGGATGGTTGGAAGCAAAAAGTTTGTGCGTTGGTCATAATACACTGTATGGCTACGAATTGCATAAATTATAACACAACCGTGGCTAAAATTGCATGTATTAAGTGGCTATTTTGCAAACCGCAAGGCGGCGAGTTAAAGTGATCCTGTATATGAATATAAGACTACAATACAAAACTGTTGTAAATAAATTCGCTCCCACTTACGCAAATGCCTACGACCATACCATGTTGAATGCACCGGTTCTCGTCCGATCACCGAAGTTAAGCAACATTGGGCCTGGTTAGTACTTGGAAGGGTGACCGCTTGGGAGCACCAGGTGTTGTAGGTTTTTTTTTTCGAGTATTCAAACCTCATAGAATACTTTTATTCGATATTTACACATTTTAGAGCCTCAAAAAGCCTCGGTGATCGAAAAAGTTAAGCCTCATCGAGCGCGGATACTTCTTTGGAAATTGGTGAAAACTTGTCCAAAATGGTTCGCTGTGCCAGATTTTTTTATTTTATCCCCAACTATGGCTCAAGTGGAGCATGCCCACAAAAAATGAGCCATTTCGGACTAAAATTGACGATTTGGTGGCCAAAACTAAGTTCGGTGATCGAAAAAGTTATGCCTCATCGAGCGCGGATACTTTTTGTAAATGACAATTTCAGCAATAACCATTGCTCCAAACACACCCCATATACTTGTAGAGGCCATTCTAATAGTTCCTCTGGTTGCGTTTACTGTATATTTGGTATTTGGAACTGTCTCGGAAACATCAATACTAATTGTAGAATTTCCCTTTATTAAACTAACTTTTAAGTTAGTGCAAATCGCTGAGTTCCATTCTTTAGGCTACACTCCGCTAACGCAGAGTGCATTCAAATAAAACTTATCAAATAGAGTTGATACTTACCTATTTAATAAGTTTATCAAAACAATTAGGCTAAAAGCAATTGAGCTATGATTTTCCCAAGTACCGGCCTAAACCCACTGAAGTCAGGCCTCCGGTTCAATGTCCGGTTGAACAGGTTCCTCGGACCCAATTCATCTCTCCCTTGTCTTGGGGCCGTTCCACTGTATTGTGGAAGGTTGGAAGCAAAAAGTTTGTGCGTTGGTCATAATACACTGTATGGCTACGAATTGCATAAATTATAACACAAACGTGGCTCAAATTGCATGTATTAAGTGACTATTTTGCAAACCGCAAGGCGGCGAGTTAAAGTGATCCTGTATATGAATATAAGACTACAATACAATACTGTTGTAAATAAATTCGCTTCCACTCACGCAAATGCCTACGACCATACCATATTGAATGCACCGGTTCTCGTTCGATCACCGAAGTTAAGCAACATTGGGCCTGGTTAGTACTTGGAAGGGTGACCGCTTGGGAGCACCAGGTGTTGTAGGTTTTTTCTTTTGAGTATTCAAACCTCATAGAATTTTTTTATTCGATATTTACACATTTTAGAGCCTCAAAAAGCCTCGGTGATCGAAAAAGTTAAGCCTCATCGAGCGCGGATACTTTTTTGGAAATTGGTGAAAACTTGTCCAAAATGGTTCGCTGTGCCAGTTTTTTTTATTTTATCCCCAATTATGGCTCAAGTGGAGCATGCCCACAAAAAATGAGCCCTTTCGGACTAAAATTGACGATTTGGTGGCCAAAACTAAGTTCGGTGATCGAAAAAGTTATGCCTCATCGAGCGCGGATACTTTTTGTAAATGACAATTTCAACAATAACCATTGCTCCAAACACACCCCATATACTTGTAAAGGCCATTCTAATAGTTCCCCTGCTTGCGTTTACTGTATATTTGGTATTTGGAACTGTCTCGGAAACATCAATACTAATTGTAAAATTTCCCTTTATTAAACTAACTTTTAAGTTAGTGCAAAGCGCTGAGTTCCATTCTTTAGGCTGCACTCCGCTAACGCAGAGTTCATTCAAATAAAACTTATCAAATAGAGTTGATACTTACCTATTTAATAAGTTTATCAAAACAATTAGGCTAAAAGCAATTGAGCTATGATTTTCCCAAGTACCGGCCTAAACCCACTGAAGTCATGCCTCCGGTTCAATGTCCGGTTGAACAGGTTCCTCGGACCCAATTCATCTCTCCCTTGTCTTGGGGCCGTTCCACTGTATTGTGGAAGGTTGGAAGCAAAAAGTTTGCGCGTTGGTCATAATACACTGTATGGCTACGAATTGCATAAATTATAACACAAACGTGGCTCAAATTGCATGTATTAAGTGACTATTTTGCAAACCGCAAGGCGGCGAGTTAAAGTGATCCTGTATATGAATATAAGACTACAATACAATACTGTTGTAAATAAATTCGCTCCCACTTACGCAAATGCCTACGACCATACCATGTTGAATGCACCGGTTCTCGTTCGATCACCGAAGTTAAGCAACAATGGGCCTGGTTAGTATTTGGAAGGGTGACCGCTTGGGAGCACCAGGTGTTGTAGGTTTTTTCTTTTGAGTATTCAAACCTCATAGAGTACTTTTATTCGATATTTACACATTTTAGAGCCTCAAAAAGCCTCGGTGATCGAAAAAGTTAAGCCTCATCGAGCGCGGATACTTTTTTGGAAATTGGTGAAAATTTGTCCAAAATGGTTCGCTGTGCCAGTTTTTTTTATTTTATCCCCAACTTGGGCTCAAGTGGAGCATGCCCACAAAAAATGAGCCATTTCGGACTAAAATTGACGATTTGGTGGCCAAAATTAAGTTCGGTGATCGAAAAAGTTATGCCTCATCGAGCGCGGATACTTTATGTAAATGACAATTTCAGCAATAACCATTGCTCCAAACACACCCCATATACTTGTAAAGGCCATTCTAATAGTTCCCCTGCTTGCGTTTACTGTATATTTGGTATTTGGAACTGTCTCGGAAACATCAATACTAATTGTAAAATTTCCCTTTATTAAACTAACTTTTAAGTTAGTGCAAAGCGCTGAGTTCCATTCTTTAGGCTGCACTCCGCTAACGCAGAGTTCATTCAAATAAAACTTATCAAATAGAGTTGATACTTACCTATTTATTAAGTTTATCAAAACAATTAGGCTAAAAGCAATTGAGCTATGATTTTCCCAAGTACCGGCCTAAACCCACTGAAGTCATGCCTCCGGTTCAATGTCCGGTTGAACAGGTTCCTCGGACCCAATTCATCTCTCCCTTGTCTTGGGGCCGTTCCACTGTATTGTGGAAGGTTGGAAGCAAAAAGTTTGTGCGTTGGTCATAATACACTGTATGGCTACGAATTGCATAAATTATAACACAAACGTGGCTCAAATTGCATGTATTAAGTGACTATTTTGCAAACCGCAAGGCGGCGAGTTAAAGTGATCCTGTATATGAATATAAGACTACAATACAATACTGTTGTAAATAAATTCGCTCCCACTTACGCAAATGCCTACGACCAAACCATGTTGAATGCACCGGTTCTCGTTCGATCACCGAAGTTAAGCAACATTGGGCCTGGTTAGTATTTGGAAGGGTGACCGCTTGGGAGCACCAGGTGTTGTAGGTTTTTTCTTTTGAGTATTCAAACCTCATAGAATACTTTTATTCGATATTTACACATTTTAGAGCCTCAAAAAGCCTCGGTGATCGAAAAAGTTAAGCCTCATCGAGCGCGGATACTTTTTTGGAAATTGGTAAAAATTTGTCCAAAATGGTTCGCTGTGCCAGTTTTTTTTATTTTATCCCCAACTTGGGCTCAAGTGGAGCATGCCCACAAAAAATGAGCCATTTCGGACTAAAATTGACGATTTGGTGGCCAAAATTAAGTTCGGTGATCGAAAAAGTTATGCCTCATCGAGCGCGGATACTTTATGTAAATGACAATTTCAGCAATAACCACTGCTCCAAACACACCCCATATACTTGTAAAGGCCATTCTAATAGTTCCCCTGCTTGCGTTTACTGTATATTTGGTATTTGGAACTGTCTCGGAAACATCAATACTAATTGTAAAATTTCCCTTTATTAAACTAACTTTTAAGTTAGTGCAAATCGCTGAGTTCCCTTTTTTAGGCTGCACTGCGCTAACGCAGAGTGCATTCAAACAAAACTTATCAAATAGAGTTGATACTTACCTATTTAATAAGTTTATCACAACAATTAGGCTAAAAGCAATTCAGCTATGATTTTCCCAAGTACCGGCCTAAACCCACTGAAGTCATGCTTCCGGTTCAATGTCCGGTTGAACAGGTTCCTCGGACCCAATTCATCTCTCCCTTGTTTTGAGGCCGTTCCACTGTATTGTGGAAGGTTGGAAGCAAAAAGTTTTTGCGTTGGTCATAATACACTGTATGGCTACGAATTGCATAAATTATAACACAAACGTGGCTCAAATTGCATGTATTAAGTGACTATTTTGCAAACCGCAAGGCGGCGAGTTAAAGTGATCCTGTATATGAATACAAGACTACAATACAATACTGTTGTATATAAATTCGCTCCCACTTACGCAAATGCCTACGACCATACCATGTTGAATGCACCGGTTCTCGTCCGATCACCGAAGTTAAGCAACATTGGGCCTGGTTAGTACTTGGATGGGTGACCGCTTGGGAACACCAGGTGTTGTAGGCTTTTTCTTTTGAGTATTCAAACCTCATAGAATACTTTATTCGATATTTACACATTTTAGAGCCTCAAAAAGCCTCGGTGATCGAAAAAGTTAAGCCTCATCGAGCGCGGATACTTTTTTGGAAATTGGTGAAAACTTGTCCAAAATGGTTCGCTGTGCCAGATTTTTTATTTTATACTCAACTATGGCTCAAGTGGAGCATGCCCACTAAAAATGAGCCAATTCGGACTAAAATTGACGATTTGGTGGCCGAAACAAAGTTCGGTGATCGAAAAAGTTAAGCCTCATCGAGCGCGGATACTTTTTTGGAAATTGGTGAAAACTTGTCCAAAATGGTTCGCTGTGCCAGATTTTTTTATTTTATCCTCAACTATGGCTCATGTGGAGCATGCCCACCAAAAATGAGCCATTTCGGACTAAAATTGACGATTTGGTGGCCAAAACTATGTTCGGTGATCGAAAAAGTTATGCCTCATCGAGCGCGGATACTTTTTGTAAATGAGAATTTCAGCAATAACCATTGCTCCAAACACACCCCATATACTTGTAAAGGCCATTCTAATAGTTCCCCTGCTTGCGTTTACTGTATATTTGATATTTGGAACTGTCTCGGATACATCAATACAAATTGTAGAATTTCCCTTTATAAAACTAACTTTTAAGTGCAAATCGCTGAGTTCCATTCTCTAGGCTGCACTCCGCTAACGCAGAGTGCATTCAAATAAAACTTATCAAATAGAGTTAAGACTTACCTATTTAATAAGTTTATCACAACAATTAGGCTAAAAGCATTTCAGCTATGATTTTCCCAAGTACCGGCCTAAACCCACTGAAGTCATGCCTCCGGTTCAATGTCCGGTTGAACAGGTTCCTCGGACCCAATTCATCTCTCCCTTGTTTTGGGGCCGTTCCACTGTATTGTGGAAGGTTGGAAGCAAAAAGTTTTTGCGTTGGTCATAATACACTGTATGGCTACGAATTGCATAAATTATAACACAAACGTGGCTCAAATTGCATGTATTAAGTGACTATTTTGCAAACCGCAAGGCGGCGAGTTAAAGTGATCCTGTATATGAATATAAGACTACAATACAATACTTTTGTATATAAATTCGCTCCCACTTACGCAAATGCCTACGACCATACCATGTTGAATGCACCGGTTCTCGTCCGATCACCGAAGTTAAGCAACATTGGGCCTGGTTAGTACTTGGATGGGTGACCGCTTGGGAACACCAGGTGTTGTAGGCTTTTTCTTTTGAGTATTCAAACCTCATAGAATACTTTTATTCGATATTTACACATTTTAGAGCCTCAAAAAGCCTCGGTGATCGAAAAAGTTAAGCCTCATCGAGCGCGGATACTTTTTTGGAAATTGGTGAAAACTTGTCCAAAATGGTTCGCTGTGCCAGATTTTTTATTTTATCCTCAACTATGGCTCAAGTGGAGCATGCCCACAAAAAATGAACCGATTCGGACTAAAATTGACGATTTGGTGGTCGAAACAAAGTTCGGTGATTGAAAAAGTTAAGCCTCATCGAGCGCGGATACTTTTTTGGAAATTGGTGAAAACTTGTCCAAAATGGTTCGCTGTGCCAGATTTTTTATTTTATCCTCAACTATGGCTCAAGTGGAGCATGCCCACAAAAAATGAGCCATTTAGGACTAAAATTGACGATTTGGTGGCCAAAACTAAGTTCGGTGATCGAAAAAGTTAAGCCTCATCGAGCGCGGATACTTTTTGTAAATGACAATTTCAGCAATAACCATTGCTCCAAACACACCCCATATACTTGTAAAGGCCATTCTAATAGTTCCCCTGATTGCGTTTACTGTATATTTGATATTTGGAACTGTCTCGGAAACATCAATACAAATTGTAGAATTTCCCTTTATAAAACTAACTTTTAAGTGCAAATCGCTGAGTTCCATTCTCTAGGCTGCACTCCGCTAACGCAGAGTGCATTCAAATAAAACTTATCAAATAGAGTTAAGACTTACCTATTTAATAAGTTTATCACAACAATTAGGCTAAAAGCATTTCAGCTATGATTTTCCCAAGTACCGGCCTAAACCCACTGAAGTCATGCCTCCGGTTCAATGTCCGGTTGAACAGGTTCCTCGGACCCAATTCATCTCTCCCTTGTTTTGGGGCCGTTCCACTGTATTGTGGAAGGTTGGAAGCAAAAAGTTTTTGCGTTGGTCATAATACACTGTATGGCTACGAATTGCATAAATTATAACACAAACGTGGCTCAAATTGCATGTATTAAGTGACTATTTTGCAAACCGCAAGGCGGCGAGTTAAAGTGATCCTGTATATGAATATAAGACTACAATACAATACTGTTGTATATAAATTCGCTCCCACTTACGCAAATGCCTACGACCATACCATGTTGAATGCACCGGTTCTCGTCCGATCACCGAAGTTAAGCAACATTGGGCCTGGTTAGTACTTGGATGGGTGACCGCTTGGGAACACCAGGTGTTGTAGGCTTTTTCTTTTGAGTATTCAAACCTCATAGAATACTTTTATTCGATATTTACACACTTTAGAGCCTCAAAAAGCCTCGGTGATCGAAAAAGTTAAGCCTCATCGAGCGCGGATACTTTTTTGGAAATTGGTGAAAACTTGTCCAAAATGGTTCGCTGTGCCAGATTTTTTATTTTATCCTCAACTATGGCTCAAGTGGAGCATGCCCACTAAAAATGAGCCAATTCGGACTAAAATTGACGATTTGGTGGCCGAAACAAAGTTCGGTGATCGAAAAAGTTAAGCCTCATCGAGCGCGGATACTTTTTTGGAAATTGGTGAAAACTTGTCCAAAATGGTTCGCTGTGCCAGGTTTTTTTATTTTATCCTCAATTATGGCTCAAGTGGAGCATGCCCACAAAAAATGAGCCATTTCGGACTAAAATTGACGATTTGGTGGCCAAAACTATGTTCGGTGATCGAAAAAGTTATGCCTCATCGAGCGCGGATACTTTTTGTAAATGACAATTTCAGCAATAACCATTGCTCCAAACACACCCCATATACTTGTAAAGGCCATTCTAATAGTTCCCCTGATTGCGTTTACTGTATATTTGATATTTGGAACTGTCTCGGAAACATCAATACAAATTGTAGAATTTCCCTTTATAAATCTAACTTTTAAGTGCAAATCGCTGAGTTCCATTCTCTAGGCTGCACTCCGCTAACGCAGAGTGCATTCAAATAAAACTTATCAAATAGAGTTAAGACTTACCTATTTAATAAGTTTATCACAACAATTAGGCTAAAAGCATTTCAGCTATGATTTTCCCAAGTACCGGCCTAAACCCACTGAAGTCATGCCTCCGGTTCAATGTCCGGTTGAACAGGTTCCTCGGACCCAATTCATCTCTCCCTTGTTTTGGGGCCGTTCCACTGTATTGTGGAAGGTTGGAAGCAAAAAGTTTTTGCGTTGGTCATAATACACTGTATGGCTACGAATTGCATAAATTATAACACAAACGTGGCTAAAATTGCATGTATTAAGTGACTATTTTGCAAACCGCAAGGCGGTGAGTTAAAGTGATCCTGTATATGAATATAAGACTACAATACAATACTGTTGTATATAAATTCGCTCCCACTTACGCAAATGCCTACGACCATACCATGTTGAATGCACCGGTTCTCGTCCGATCACCGAAGTTAAGCAACATTGGGCCTGGTTAGTACTTGGATGGGTGACCGCTTGGGAACACCAGGTGTTGTAGTCTTTTTCTTTTGAGTATTCAAACCTCATAGAATACTTTTATTCGATATTTACACACTTTAGAGCCTCAAAAAGCCTCGGTGATCGAAAAAGTTAAGCCTCATCGAGCGCGGATACTTTTTTGGAAATTGGTGAAAACTTGTCCAAAATGGTTCGCTGTGCCAGATTTTTTATTTTATCCTCAACTATGGCTCAAGTGGAGCATGCCCACTAAAAATGAGCCAATTCGGACTAAAATTGACGATTTGGTGGCCGAAACAAAGTTCGGTGATCGAAAAAGTTAAGCCTCATCGAGCGCGGATACTTTTTTGGAAATTGGTGGAAACTTGTCCAAAATGGTTCGCTGTGCCAGGTTTTTTTATTTTATCCTCAATTATGGCTCAAGTGGAGCATGCCCACAAAAAATGAGCCATTTCGGACTAAAATTGACGATTTGGTGGCCAAAACTATGTTCGGTGATCGAAAAAGTTATGCCTCATCGAGCGCGGATACTTTTTGTAAATGACAATTTCAGCAATAACCATTGCTCCAAACACACCCCATATACTTGTAAAGGCCATTCTAATAGTTCCCCTGATTGCGTTTACTGTATATTTGATATTTGGAACTGTCTCGGAAACATCAATACAAATTGTAGAATTTCCCTTTATAAATCTAACTTTTAAGTGCAAATCGCTGAGTTCCATTCTCTAGGCTGCACTCCGCTAACGCAGAGTGCATTCAAATAAAACTTATCAAATAGAGTTAAGACTTACCTATTTAATAAGTTTATCACAACAATTAGGCTAAAAGCATTTCAGCTATGATTTTCCCAAGTACCGGCCTAAACCCACTGAAGTCATGCCTCCGGTTCAATGTCCGGTTGAACAGGTTCCTCGGACCCAATTCATCTCTCCCTTGTTTTGGGGCCGTTCCATTGTATTGTGGAAGGTTGGAAGCAAAAAGTTTTTGCGTTGGTCATAATACACTGTATGGCTACGAATTGCATAAATTATAACACAAACGTGGCTCAAATTGCATGTATTAAGTGACTATTTTGCAAACCGCAAGGCGGCGAGTTAAAGTGATCCTGTATATGAATATAAGACTACAATACAATACTGTTGTATATAAATTCGCTCCCACTTACGCAAATGCCTACGACCATACCATGTTGAATGCACCGGTTCTCGTCCGATCACCGAAGTTAAGCAACATTGGGCCTGGTTAGTACTTGGATGGGTGACCGCTTGGGAACACCAGGTGTTGTAGGCTTTTTCTTTTGAGTATTCAAACCTCATAGAATACTTTTATTCGATATTTACACATTTTAGAGCCTCAAAAAGCCTCGGTGATCGAAAAAGTTAAGCCTCATCGAGCGCGGATACTTTTTTGGAAACTGGTGAAAACTTGTCCAAAATGGTTCGCTGTGCCATATTTTTTATTTTATCCTCAACTATGGCTCAAGTGGAGCATGCCCACAAAAAATGAACCGATTCGGACTAAAATTGACGATTTGGTGGTCGAAACAAAGTTCGGTGATTGAAAAAGTTAAGCCTCATCGAGCGCGGATACTTTTTTGGAAATAGGTGAAAACTTGTCCAAAATGGTTCGCTGTGCCAGATTTTTTTATTTTATCCTCAACTATGGCTCAAGTGGAGCATGCCCACAAAAAATGAGCCATTTCGGACTAAAAATGACGATTTGGTGGCCAAAACTAAGTTCGGTGATCGAAAAAGTTAAGCCTCATCGAGCGCGGATACTTTTTGTAAATGACAATTTCAGCAATAACCATTGCTCCAAACACACCCCATATACTTGTAAAGGCCATTCTAATAGTTCCCCTGATTGCGTTTACTGTATATTTGATATTTGGAACTGTCTCGGAAACATCAATACAAATTGTAGAATTTCCCTTTATAAAACTAACTTTTAAGTGCAAATCGCTGAGTTCCATTCTCTAGGCTGCACTCCGCTAACGCAGAGTGCATTCAAATAAAACTTATCAAATAGAGTTAAGACTTACCTATTTAATAAGTTTATCACAACAATTAGGCTAAAAGCATTTCAGCTATGATTTTCCCAAGTACCGGCCTAAACCCACTGAAGTCATGCCTCCGGTTCAATGTCCGGTTGAACAGGTTCCTCGGACCCAATTCATCTCTCCCTTGTTTTGGGGCCGTTCCACTGTATTGTGGAAGGTTGGAAGCAAAAAGTTTTTGCGTTGGTCATAATACACTGTATGGCTACGAATTGCATAAATTATAACACAAACGTGGCTCAAATTGCATGTATTAAGTGACTATTTTGCAAACCGCAAGGCGGCGAGTTAAAGTGATCCTGTATATGAATATAAGACTACAATACAATACTGTTGTATATAAATTCGCTCCCACTTACGCAAATGCCTACGACCATACCATGTTGAATGCACCGGTTCTCGTCCGATCACCGAAGTTAAGCAACATTGGGCCTGGTTAGTACTTGGATGGGTGACCGCTTGGGAACACCAGGTGTTGTAGGCTTTTTCTTTTGAGTATTCAAACCTCATAGAATACTTTTATTCGATATTTACACATTTTAGAGCCTCAAAAAGCCTCGGTGATCGAAAAAGTTAAGCCTCATCGAGCGCGGATACTTTTTTGGAAATTGGTGAAAACTTGTCCAAAATGGTTCGCTGTGCCAGATTTTTTTTTATTTTATCCTCAACTATGGCTCAAGTGGAGCATGCCCACAAAAAATGAACCAATTCGGACTAAAATTGACGATTTGGTGGTCGAAACAAAGTTCGGTGATTGAAAAAGTTAAGCCTCATCGAGCGCGGATACTTTTTTGGAAATAGGTGAAAACTTGTCCAAAATGGTTCGCTGTGCCAGATTTTTTTATTTTATCCTCAACTATGGCTCAAGTGGAGCATGCCCACAAAAAATGAGCCATTTCGGACTAAAATTGACGATTTGGTGGCCAAAACTAAGTTCGGTGATCGAAAAAGTTAAGCCTCATCGAGCGCGGATACTTTTTGTAAATGACAATTTCAGCAATAACCATTGCTCCAAACACACCCCATATACTTGAAAAGGCCATTTTAATAGTTCCCCTGCTTGCGTTTACTGTATATTTGGAACTGTCTCGGAAACATCAATACTAATTGTAAAATTTCCCTTTATTAAACTAACTTTTACGTTAGTGCAAATCGCTGAGTTCCATTCTCTAGGCTGCACTCCGCTAACGCAGAGTGCATTCAAATAAAACCTATCAAATAGAGTTAAGACTTACCTATTTAATAAGTTTATCACAACAATTAGGCTAAAAGCATTTCAGCTATGATTTTCCCAAGTACCGGCCTAAACCCACTGAAGTCATGCCTCCGGTTCAATGTCCGGTTGAACAGGTTCCTCGGACCCAATTCATCTCTCCCTTGTTTTGGGGCCGTTCCACTGTATTGTGGAAGGTTGGAAGCAAAAAGTTTTTGCGTTGGTCATAATACACTGTATGGCTACGAATTGCATAAATTATAACACAAACGTGGCTCAAATTGCATGTATTAAGTGACTATTTTGCAAACCGCAAGGCAGCGAGTTAAAGTGATCCTGTATATGAATATAAGACTACAATACAATACTGTTGTATATAAATTCGCTCCCACTTACGCAAATGCCTACGACCATACCATGTTGAATGCACCGGTTCTCGTCCGATCACCGAAGTTAAGCAACATTGGGCCTGGTTAGTACTTGGATGGGTGACCGCTTGGGAACACCAGGTGTTGTAGGCTTTTTCTTTTGAGTATTCAAACCTCATAGAATACTTTAATTCGATATTTACACATTTTAGAGCCTCAAAAAGCCTCGGTGATCGAAAAAGTTAAGCCTCATCGAGCGCGGATACTTTTGGAAATTGGTGAAAACTTGTCCAAAATGGTTCGCTGTGCCAGATTTTTTATCTTATCCTCAATTATGGCTCAAGTGGAGCATGCCCACTAAAAATGAGCCAATTCGGACTAAAATTGACGATTTGGTGGCCGAAACAAAGTTCGGTGATCGAAAAAGTTAAGCCTCATCGAGCGCGGATACTTTTTTTGCAAATTGGTGAAAACTTGTCCAAAATGGTTCGCTGTGCCAGGTTTTTTTATTTTATCCTCAACAATGGCTCAAGTGGAGCATGCCCACAAAAAATGAGCCATTTCGGACTAAAATTGACGATTTGGTGGCCAAAACTATGTTCGGTGATCGAAAAAGTTATGCCTCATCGAGCGCGGATACTTTTTGTAAATGACAATTTCAGCAATAACCATTGCTCCAAACACACCCCATATACTTGTAAAGGCCATTCTAATAGTTCCCCTGATTGCGTTTACTGTATATTTGATATTTGGAACTGTCTCGGAAACATCAATACAAATTGTAGAATTTCCCTTTATAAATCTAACTTTTAAGTGCAAATCGCTGAGTTCCATTCTCTAGGCTGCACTTCGCTAACGCAGAGTGCATTCAAATAAAACTTATCAAATAGAGTTAAGACTTACCTATTTAATAAGTTTATCACAACAATTAGGCTAAAAGCATTTCAGCTATGATTTTCCCAAGTACCGGCCTAAACCCACTGAAGTCATGCCTCCGGTTCAATGTCCGGTTGAACAGGTTCCTCGGACCCAATTCATCTCTCCCTTGTTTTGGGGCCGTTCCACTGTATTGTGGAAGGTTGGAAGCAAAAAGTTTTTGCGTTGGTCATAATACACTGTATGGCTACGAATTGCATAAATTATAACACAAACGTGGCTCAAATTGCATGTATTAAGTGACTATTTTGCAAACCGCAAGGCGGCGAGTTAAAGTGATCCTGTATATGAATATAAGACTACAATACAATACTGTTGTATATAAATTCGCTCCCACTTACGCAAATGCCTACGACCATACCATGTTGAATGCACCGGTTCTCGTCCGATCACCGAAGTTAAGCAACATTGGGCCTGGTTAGTACTTGGATGGGTGACCGCTTGGGAACACCAGGTGTTGTAGGCTTTTTCTTTTGAGTATTCAAACCTCATAGAATACTTTTATTCGATATTTACACATTTTAGAGCCTCAAAAAGCCTCGGTGATCGAAAAAGTTAAGCCTCATCGAGCGCGGATACTTTTGGAAATTGGTGAAAACTTGTCCAAAATGGTTCGCTGTGCCAGATTTTTTATTTTATCCTCAACTATGGCTCAAGTGGAGCATGCCCACAAAAAATGAACCGATTCGGACTAAAATTGACGATTTGGTGGTCGAAATAAAGTTCGGTGATTGAAAAAGTTAAGCCTCATCGAGCGCGGATACTTTTTTGGAAATTGGTGAAAACTTGTCCAAAATGGTTCGCTGTGCCAGATTTTTTTATTTTATCCTCAACTATGGCTCAAGTGGAGCATGCCCACAAAAAATGAGCCATTTCGGACTAAAATTGACGATTTGGTGGCCAAAACTAAGTTCGGTGATCGAAAAAGTTAAGCCTCATCGAGCGCGGATACTTTTTGTAAATGACAATTTCAGCAATAACCATTGCTCCAAACACACCGCATATACTTGTAAAGGCCATTCTAATAGTTCCCCTGATTTCGTTTACTGTATATTTGATATTTGGAACTGTCTCGGAAACATCAATACAAATTGTTGAATTTCCCTTTATAAAACTAACTTTTAAGTGCAAATCGCTGAGTTCCATTCTCTAGGCTGCACTCCGCTAACGCAGAGTGCATTCAAATAAAACTTATCAAATAGAGTTAAGACTTACCTATTTAATAAGTTTATCACAACAATTAGGCTAAAAGCATTTCAGCTATGATTTTCCCAAGTACCGGCCTAAACCCACTGAAGTCATGCCTCCGGTTCAATGTCCGGTTGAACAGGTTCCTCGGACCCAATTCATCTCTCCCTTGTTTTGGGGCCGTTCCACTGTATTGTGGAAGGTTGGAATCAAAAAGTTTTTGCGTTGGTCATAATACACTGTATGGCTACGAATTGCATAAATTATAACACAAACGTGGCTCAAATTGCATGTATTAAGTGACTATTTTGCAAACCACAAGGCGGCGAGTTAAAGTGATCCTGTATATGAATATAAAACTACAATACAATACTGTTGTATATAAATTCGCTCCCACTTACGCAAATGCCTACGACCATACCATGTTGAATGCACCGGTTCTCGTCCGATCACCGAAGTTAAGCAACATTGGGCCTGGTTAGTACTTGGATGGGTGACCGCTTGGGAACACCAGGTATTGTAGGCTTTTTCTTTTGAGTATTCAAACCTCATAGAATACTTTTATTCGATATTTACACATTTTAGAGCCTCAAAAAGCCTCGGTGATCGAAAAAGTTAAGCCTCATCGAGCGCGGATACTTTTGGAAATTGGTGAAAACTTGTCCAAAATGGTTCGCTGTGCCAGATTTTTTATTTTATCCTCAACTATGGCTCAAGTGGAGCATGCCCACAAAAAATGAACCGATTCGGACTAAAATTGACGATTTGGTGGTCGAAATAAAGTTCGGTGATTGAAAAAGTTAAGCCTCATCGAGCGCGGATACTTTTTTGGAAATTGGTGAAAACTTGTCCAAAATGGTTCGCTGTGCCAGATTTTTTTATTTTATCCTCAACTATGGCTCAAGTGGAGCATGCCCACAAAAAATGAGCCATTTCGGACTAAAATTGACGATTTGGTGGCCAAAACTAAGTTCGGTGATCGAAAAAGTTAAGCCTCATCGAGCGCGGATACTTTTTGTAAATGACAATTTCAGCAATAACCATTGCTCCAAACACACCGCATATACTTGTAAAGGCCATTCTAATAGTTCCCCTGATTTCGTTTACTGTATATTTGATATTTGGAACTGTCTCGGAAACATCAATACAAATTGTAGAATTTCCCTTTATAAAACTAACTTTTAAGTGCAAATCGCTGAGTTCCATTCTCTAGGCTGCACTCCGCTAACGCAGAGTGCATTCAAATAAAACTTATCAAATAGAGTTAAGACTTACCTATTTAATAAGTTTATCACAACAATTAGGCTAAAAGCATTTCAGCTATGATTTTCCCAAGTACCGGCCTAAACCCACTGAAGTCATGCCTCCGGTTCAATGTCCGGTTGAACAGGTTCCTCGGACCCAATTCATCTCTCCCTTGTTTTGGGGCCGTTCCACTGTATTGTGGAAGGTTGGAATCAAAAAGTTTTTGCGTTGGTCATAATACACTGTATGGCTACGAATTGCATAAATTATAACACAAACGTGGCTCAAATTGCATGTATTAAGTGACTATTTTGCAAACCGCAAGGCGGCGAGTTAAAGTGATCCTGTATATGAATATAAGACTACAATACAATACTGTTGTATATAAATTCGCTCCCACTTACGCAAATGCCTACGACCATACCATGTTGAATGCACCGGTTCTCGTCCGATCACCGAAGTTAAGCAACATTGGGCCTGGTTAGTACTTGGATGGGTGACCGCTTGGGAACACCAGGTATTGTAGGCTTTTTCTTTTGAGTATTCAAACCTCATAGAATACTTTTATTCGATATTTACACATTTTAGAGCCTCAAAAAGCCTCGGTGATCGAAAAAGTTAAGCCTCATCGACCGCGGATACTTTTTTGGAAATTGGTGAAAACTTGTCCAAAATGGTTCGCTGTGCCAGATTTTTTTTTATTTTATCCTCAACTATGGCTCAAGTGGAGCATGCCCACAAAAAATGAACCGATTCGGACTAAAATTGACGATTTGGTGGTCGAAACAAAGTTCGGTGATTGAAAAAGTTAAGCCTCATCGAGCGCGGATACTTTTTTGGAAATTGGTGAAAACTTGTCCAAAATGGTTCGCTGTGCCAGATTTTTTAATTTTATCCTCAACTATGGCTCAAGTGGAGCATGCCCACAAAAAATGAGCCATTTCGGACTAAAATTGACGATTTGGTGGCCAAAACTAAGTTCGGTGATCGAAAAAGTTAAGCCTCATCGAGCGCGGATACTTTTTGTAAATGACAATTTCAGCAATAACCATTGCTCCAAACACACCCCATATACTTGTAAAGGCCATTTTAATAGTTCCCCTGCTTGCGTTTACTGTATATTTGGAACTGTCTCGGAAACATCAATACTAATTGTAAAATTTCCCTTTATTAAACTAACTTTTACGTTAGTGCAAATCGCTGAGTTCCATTCTCTAGGCTGCACTCCGCTAACGCAGAGTGCATTCAAATAAAACCTATCAAATAGAGTTAAGACTTACCTATTTAATAAGTTTATCACAACAATTAGGCTAAAAGCATTTCAGCTATGATTTTCCCAAGTACCGGCCTAAACCCACTGAAGTCATGCCTCCGGTTCAATGTCCGGTTGAACAGGTTCCTCGGACCCAATTCATCTCTCCCTTGTTTTGGGGCCGTTCCACTGTATTGTGGAAGGTTGGAAGCAAAAAGTTTGTGCGTTGGTTATAATACACTGTATGGCTACGAATTGCATAAATTATAACACAAACGTGGCTAAAATTGCATGTATTAAGTGACTATTTTGCAAACCGCAAGGCGGCGAGTTAAAGTGATCCTGTATATGAATATAAGACTACAATACAATACTGTTGTATATAAATTCGCTCCCACTTACGCAAATGCCTACGACCATACCATGTTGAATGCACCGGTTCTCGTCCGATCACCGAAGTTAAGCAACATTGGGCCTGCTTAGTACTTGGATGGGTGACCGCTTGGGAACACCAGGTGTTGTAGGCTTTTTCTTTTGAGTATTCAAACCTCATAGAATACTTTTATTCGATATTTACACATTTGAGAGCCTCAAAAAGCCTCGGTGATCGAAAAAGTTAAGCCTCATCGAGCGCGGATACTTTTTTGGAAATTGGTAAAAACTTGTCCAAAATGGTTCGCTGTGCCAGATTTTTTTATTTTATCCCCAACTATGACTCAAGTGGAGCATGCCCACAAAAAATGAGCCAATTCGGACTAAAATTGACGATTTGGTGGCCAAAACAAAGTTCGGTGATCGAAAAAGTTAAGCCTCATCGAGCGCGGATGCTTTTTGTAAATGACAATTTCAGCAATAACCATTGCTCCAAACACACCCCATATACTTGTAAAGGCCATTTTAATAGTTCCCCTGCTTGCGTTTACTGTATATTTGTTATTTGGAACTGTCTCGGAAACATCAATACTAATTGTAAAATTTCCCTTTATTAAACTAACTTTTACGTTAGTGCAAATCGCTGAGTTCCATTCTCTAGGCTGCACTCCGCTAACGCAGAGTGCATTCAAATAAAACCTATCAAATAGAGTTAAGACTTACCTATTTAATAAGTTTATCACAACAATTAGGCTAAAAGCATTTCAGCTATGATTTTCCCAAGTACCGGCCTAAACCCACTGAAGTCATGCCTCCGGTTCAATGTCCGGTTGAACAGGTTCCTCGGACCCAATTCATCTCTCCCTTGTTTTGGGGCCGTTCCACTGTATTGTGGAAGGTTGGAAGCAAAAAGTTTGTGCGTTGGTTATAATACACTGTATGGCTACGAATTGCATAAATTATAACACAAACGTGGCTAAAATTGCATGTATTAAGTGACTATTTTGCAAACCGCAAGGCGGCGAGTTAAAGTGATCCTGTATATGAATATAAGACTACAATACAATACTGTTGTATATAAATTCGCTCCCACTTACGCAAATGCCTACGACCATACCATGTTGAATGCACCGTTTCTCGTCCGATCACCGAAGTTAAGCAACATTGGGCCTGCTTAGTACTTGGATGGGTGACCGCTTGGGAACACCAGGTGTTGTAGGCTTTTTCTTTTGAGTATTCAAACCTCATAGAATACTTTTATTCGATATTTACACATTTTAGAGCCTCAAAAAGCCTCGGTGATCGAAAAAGTTAAGCCTCATCGAGCGCGGATACTTTTTTGGAAATTGGTAAAAACTTGTCCAAAATGGTTCGCTGTGCCAGATTTTTTTATTTTATCCCCAACTATGACTCAAGTGGAGCATGCCCACAAAAAATGAGCCAATTCGGACTAAAATTGACGATTTGGTGGCCAAAACAAAGTTCGGTGATCGAAAAAGTTAAGCCTCATCGAGCGCGGATACTTTTTGTAAATGACAATTTCAGCAATAACCATTGCTCCAAACACACCCCATATACTTGTAAAGGCCATTTTAATAGTTCCCCTGCTTGCGTTTACTGTATATTTGGTATTTGGAACTGTCTCGGAAACATCAATACTAATTGTAAAATTTCCCTTTATTAAACTAACTTTTACGTTAGTGCAAATCGCTGAGTTCCATTCTCTAGGCTGCACTCCGCTAACGCAGAGTGCATTCAAATAAAACCTATCAAATAGAGTTAAGACTTACCTATTTAATAAGTTTATCACAACAATTAGGCTAAAAGCATTTCAGCTATGATTTTCCCAAGTACCGGCCTAAACCCACTGAAGTCATGCCTCCGGTTCAATGTCCGGTTGAACAGGTTCCTCGGACCCAATTCATCTCTCCCTTGTTTTGGGGCCGTTCCACTGTATTGTGGAAGGTTGGAAGCAAAAAGTTTTTGCGTTGGTCATAATACACTGTATGGCTACGAATTGCATAAATTATAACACAAACGTGGCTCAAATTGCATGTATTAAGTGACTATTTTGCAAACCGCAAGGCGGCGAGGTAAAGTGATCCTGTATATGAATATAAGACTACAATACAATACTGTTGTATATAAATTCGCTCCCACTTACGCAAATGCCTACGACCATACCATGTTGAATGCACCGGTTCTCGTCCGATCACCGAAGTTAAGCAACATTGGGCCTGGTTAGTACTTGGATGGGTGACCGCTTGGGAACACCAGGTGTTGTAGGCTTTTTCTTTTGAGTATTCAAACCTCATAGAATACTTTTATTCGATATTTACACATTTTAGAGCCTCAAAAAGCCTCGGTGATCGAAAAAGTTAAGCCTCATCGAGCGCGGATACTTTTTTGGAAATTGGTGAAAACTTGTCCAAAATGGTTCGCTGTGCCAGATTTTTTTATTTTATCCTCAACTATGGCTCAAGTGGAGCATGCCCACAAAAAATGAGCCGATTGGGACTAAAATTGACGATTTGGTGGCCGAAACAAAGTTCGGTGATTGAAAAAGTTAAGCATCATCGAGCGCGGATACTTTTTTGGAAATTGGTGAAAACTTGTCCAAAATGGTTCGCTGTGCCAGATTTTTTTATTTTATCCCCAACTATGGCTCAAGTGGAGCATGCCCACAATAAATGTGTCATTTCGGACTAAAATTGACGATTTGGTGTCCAAAACTAAGTTCGGTGATCGAAAAAGTTAAGCCTCATCGAGCGCGGATACTTTTTGTAAATGACAATTTCAGCAATAACCATTGCTCCAAACACACCCCATATACTTGTAAAGGCCATTCTAATAGTTCCCCTGCTTGCGTTTACTGTATATTTGGTATTTGGAACTGTCTCGGAAACATCAATTCTAATTGTAAAATTTCCCTTTATTAAACTAACTTTTAAGTTAGTGCAAATCGCTGAGTTCCATTCTCTAGGCTGCACTCCGCTAACGCAAAGTGCATTCAAATAAAACTTATCAAATAGAGTTAAGACTTAACTATTTAATAAGTTTATCACAACAATTAGGCTAAAAGCATTTCAGCTATGATTTTCCCAAGTACAGGCCTAAACCCACTGAAGTCATGCTTCGGGTTCAATGTCCGGTTGAACAGGTTCCTCGGACCCAATTCATCTCTCCCTTGTTTTGGGGCCGTTCCACTGTATTGTGGAAGGTTGGAAGCAAAAAGTTTTTGCGTTGGTCATAATACACTGTATGGCTACGAATTGCATAAATTATAACACAAACGTGGCTCAAATTGCATGTATTAAGTGACTATTTTGCAAACCGCAAGGCGGCGAGGTAAAGTGATCCTGTATATGAATATAAGACTACAATACAATACTGTTGTATATAAATTCGCTCCCACTTACGCAAATGCCTACGACCATACCATGTTGAATGCACCGGTTCTCGTCCGATCACCGAAGTTAAGCAAAATTGGGCCTGGTTAGTACTTGGATGGGTGACCGCTTGGGAACACCAGGTGTTGTAGGATTTTTCTTTTGAGTATTCAAACCTCATAGAATACTTTTATTCGATATTTACACATTTTAGAGCCTCAAAAAGCCTCGGTGATCGAAAAAGTTAAGCCTCATCGAGCGCGGATACTTTTTTGGAAATTGGTGAAAACTTGTCCAAAATGGTTCGCTGTGCCAGATTTTTTTATTTTATCCCCAACTATGGCTCAAGTGGAGCATGCCCACAAAAAATGAGCCATTTCGGACTAAAATTGACGATTTGGTGGCCAAAACTAAGTTCGGTGATCGAAAAAGTTAAGCCTCATCGAGCGCGGATACTTTTTGTAAATGACAATTTCAGCAATAACCATTGCTCCAAACACACCCCATATACTTGTAAAGGCCATTCTAATAGTTCCCCTGCTTGCGTTTACTGTATATTTGGTATTTGGAACTGTCTCGGAAACATCAATACTAATTGTAAAATTTCCCTTTATTAAACTAACTTTTACGTTAGTGCAAATCGCTGAGTTCCATTCTCTAGGCTGCACTCCGCTAACGCAGAGTGCATTCAAATAAAACTTATCAAATAGAGTTAAGACTTACCTATTTAATAAGTTTATCACAACAATTAGGCTAAAAGCATTTCAGCTATGATTTTCCCAAGTACCGGCCTAAACCCACTGAAGTCATGCCTCCGGTTCAATGTCCGGTTGAACAGGTTCCTCGGACCCAATTCATCTCTCCCTTGTTTTGGGGCCGTTCCACTGTATTGTGGAAGGTTGGAAGCAAAAAGTTTTTGCGTTGGTCATAATACACTGTATGGCTACGAATTGCATAAATTATAACACAAACGTGGCTCAAATTGCATGTATTAAGTGACTATTTTGCAAACCGCAAGGCGGCGAGTTAAAGTGATCCTGTATATGAATATAAGACTACAATACAATACTGTTGTATATAAATTCGCTCCCACTTACGCAAATGCCTACGACCATACCATGTTGAATGCACCGGTTCTCGTCCGATCACCGAAGTTAAGCAACATTGGGCCTGGTTAGTACTTGGATGGGTGACCGCTTGGGAACACCAGGTGTTGTAGGATTTTTCTTTTGAGTATTCAAACCTCATAGAATACTTTTATTCGATATTTACACATTTTAGAGCCTCAAAAAGCCTCGGTGATCGAAAAAGTTAAGCCTCATCGAGCGCGGATACTTTTTTGGAAATTGGTGAAAACTTGTCCAAAATGGTTCGCTGTGCCAGATTTTTTTATTTTATCCTCATTTATGGCTCAAGTGGAGCATGCCCACAAAAAATGAGCCATTTCGGACTAAAATTGACGATTTGGTGGCCAAAACAAAGTTCGGTGATCGAAAAAGTTAAGCCTCATCGAGCGCGGATACTTTTTGTAAATGACAATTTCAGCAATAACCATTGCTCCAAACACACCCCATACACTTGTAAAGGCCATTCTAATAGTTCCCCTGCTTGCGTTTACTGTATATTTGATATTTGGAACTGTCTCGGAAACATCAATACAAATTGTAGAATTTCCCTTTATTAAACTAACTTTTAAGTTAGTGCAAATCGCTGAGGTCCCTTTTTTAGGCTGCACTCCGCTAACTCAGAGTGCATTCAAGTGAAACTTATCAAATAGAGTTGATACTTACCTATTTAATAAGTTTAACACAACAATTAGGCTAAAAGCAATTCAGCTATGATTTTCCCAAGTACCGGCCTACACCCACTGAAGTCATGCTTCCGGTTCAAGGTCCGGTTGAACAGGTTCCTCGGACCCAATTCATCTCTCCCTTGTTTTGGGGCCGTTCCACTGTATTGTGGAAGGTTGGAAGCAAAAAGTTTTGGCGTTGGTCATAATACACTGTATGGCTACGAATTGCATAAATTATAACACAAACGTGGCTCAAATTGCATGTATTAAGTGACTATTTTGCAAACCGCAAGGCGGCGAGGTAAAGTGATCCTGTATATGAATATAAGACTACAATACAATACTGTTGTATATAAATTCGCTCCCACTTAGGCAAATGCCTACGACCATACCATGTTGAATGCACCGGTTCTCGTCCGATCACCGAAGTTAAGCAAAATTGGGCCTGGTTAGTACTTGGATGGGTGACCGCTTGGGAACACCAGGTGTTGTAGGCTTTTTCTTTTGAGTATTCAAACCTCATAGAATAATTTTATTCGATATTTACACATTTTAGAGCCTCAAAAAGCCTCGGTGATCGAAAAAGTTAAGCCTCATCGAGAGCGGATACTTTTTTGGAAATTGGTGAAAACTTGTCCAAATGGTTCGCTGTGCCAGATTTTTTTATTATATCCCCAACTATGGCTCAAGTGGAGCATGCCCACAAAAAATGAGCCATTTCGGACTAAAATTGACGATTTGGTGGCCAAAACTAAGTTCGGTGATCGAAAAAGTTAAGCCTCATCGAGCGCGGATACTTTCTGTAAATGACAATTTCAGCAATAACCATTGCTCCAAACACACCCCATATACTTGTAAAGGCCATTCTAATAGTTCCCCTGCTTGCGTTTACTGTATATTTGGTATTTGGAACTGTCTCGGAAACATCAATACTAATTGTAAAATTTCCCTTTATTAAACTAACTTTTACGTTAGTGCAAATCGCTGAGTTCCATTCTCTAGGCTGCACTCCACTAACGCAGAGTGCATTCAAATAAAACTTATCAAATAGAGTTAAGACTTACCTATTTAATAAGTTTATCACAACAATTAGGCTAAAAGCAATTGAGCTATGATTTTCCCAAGTACCGGCCTAAACCCACTGAAGTCATGCCTCCGGTTCAATGTCCGGTTGAACAGGTTCCTCGGACCCAATTCATCTCTCCCTTGTTTTGGGGCCGTTCCACTGTATTGTGGAAGGTTGGAAGCAAAAAGTTTTTGCGTTGGTCATAATACACTGTATGGCTACGAATTGCATAAATTATAACACAAACGTGGCTCAAATTGCATGTATTAAGTGACTATTTTGCAAACCGCAAGGCGGCGAGTTAAAGTGATCCTGTATATGAATATAAGACTACAATACAATACTGTTGTATATAAATTCGCTCCCACTTACGCAAATGCCTACGACCATACCATGTTGAATGCACCGGTTCTCGTCCGATCACCGAAGTTAAGCAACATTGGGCCTGGTTAGTACTTGGATGGGTGACCGCTTGGGAACACCAGGTGTTGTAGGCTTTTTCTTTTGAGTATTCAAACCTCATAGAATACTTTTATTCGATATTTACACATTTTAGAGCCTCAAAAAGACTCGGTGATCGAAAAAGTTAAGCCTCATCGAGCGCGGATACTTTTGTGGAAATTGGTGAAAACTTGTCCAAAATGGTTCGCTGTGCCAGATTTTTTTATTATATCCCCAACTATGGCTCAAGTGGAGCATGCCCACAAAAAATGAGCCATTTCGGACTAAAATTGACGATTTGGTGGCCAAAACTAAGTTCGGTGATCGAAAAAGTTAAGCCTCATCGAGCGCGGATACTTTCTGTAAATGACAATTTCAGCAATAACCATTGCTCCAAACACACCCCATATACTTGTAAAGGCCATTCAAATAGTTCCCCTGCTTGCGTTTACTGTATATTTGGTATTTGGAACTGTCTCGGAAACATCAATACTAATTGTAAAATTTCCCTTTATTAAACTAACTTTTACGTTAGTGCAAATCGCTGAGTTCCATTCTCTAGGCTGCACTCCGCTAACGCAGAGTGCATTCAAATAAAACTTATCAAATAGAGTTAAGACTTACCTATTTAATAAGTTTATCACAACAATTAGGCTAAAAGCAATTGAGCTATGATTTTCCCAAGTACCGGCCTAAACCCACTGAAGTCATGCCTCCGGTTCGATGTCCGGTTGAACAGGTTCCTCGGACCCAATTCATCTCTCCCTTGTTTTGGGGCCGTTCCACTGTATTGTGGAAGGTTGGAAGCACAAAGTTTTTGCGTTGGTCATAATACACTGTATGGCTACGAATTGCATAAATTATAACACAAACGTGGCTCAAATTGCATGTATTAAGTGACTATTTTGCAAACCGCAAGGCGGCGAGTTAAAGTGATCCTGTATATGAATATAAGACTACAATACAATACTGTTGTATATAAATTCGCTCCCACTTACGCAAATGCCTACGACCATACCATGTTGAATGCACCGGTTCTCGTCCGATCACCGAAGTTAAGCAACATTGGGCCTGGTTAGTACTTGGATGGGTGACCGCTTGGGAACACCAGGTGTTGTAGGCTTTTTCTTTTGAGTATTCAAACCTCATAGAATACTTTTATTCGATATTTACACATTTTAGAGCCTCAAAAAGCCTCGGTGATCGAAAAAGTTAAGCCTCATCGAGCGCGGATACTTTTTTGGAAATTGGTGAAAACTTGTCCAAAATGGTTCGCTGTGCCAGATTTTTTTGTTTTATCCCCAATTATGGCTCAAGTGGAGCATGCTCAAAAAAAATGAGCCAAATTGGACTAAAATTGACGATTTGGTGGCCAAAACTAAGTTCGGTGATTGAAAAAGTTAAGCCTCATCGAGCGCGGATACTTTTTGTAAATGACAATTTCAGCAATAACCATTGCTCCAAACACACCCCATATACTTGTAGAGGCCATTCTAATAGTTCCCCTGCTTGCGTTTACTGTATATTTGGTATTTGGAACTGTCTCGGAAACATCAATACTAATTGTAAAATTTCCCTTTATTAAACTAACTTTTAACTTAGTGCAAATCGCTGAGTTCCATTCTTTAGGCTGCACTCCGCTAACGCAGAGTGCATTCAAATAAAACTTATCAAATAGAGTTGATACTTGACTATTTAATAAGTTTATCACAACAATTAGGCTAAAAGCAATTGAGCTATGATTTTCCCAAGTACCGTCCTAAACCCACTGAAGTCATGCCTCCGGTTCAATGTCCGGTTGAACAGGTTCCTCGGACCCAATTCATCTCTCCCTTGTTTTGGGGCCGTTCCACTGTATTGTGGAAGGTTAGAAGCAAAAAGTTTGTGCGTTGGTCATAAAACACTGTATGGCTACGAATTGCATAAATTATAACACAAACGTGGCTAAAATTGCATGTATTAAGTGACTATTTTGCAAACCGCAAGGCGGCGAGTTAAAGTGATCCTGTATATGAATATAAGACTACAATACAATACTGTTGTATATAAATTCGCTCCCACTTACGCAATTGCCTACGACCATACCATGTTGAATGCACCGGTTCTCGTCCGATCACCGAAGTTAAGCAACATTGGGCCTGGTTAGTACTTGGATGGGTGACTGCTTGGGAACACCA
This sequence comes from Convolutriloba macropyga, assembly GCF_964194025.1. Classification (NCBI taxonomy): domain Eukaryota; kingdom Metazoa; phylum Xenacoelomorpha; order Acoela; family Convolutidae; genus Convolutriloba; species Convolutriloba macropyga. Next base: position 63,556,400 of record NC_134476.1, read on the forward strand.
GGTGTTGTAGGCTTTTTCTTTTGAGTATTCAAACCTCATAGAATACTTTCATTCGATATTTACACATTTTAGAGCCTCAAAAAGCCTCGGTGATCGAAAAAGTTAAGCCTCATCGAGCGCGGATACTTTTTTGGAAATTGGTGAAAACTTGTCCAAAATGGTTCGCTGTGCCAGATTTTTTTACTTTATCCTCAACTATGGCTCAAGTGGAGCATGCCCACAAAAAATGAGCCATTTCGGACTAAAATTGACGATTTGGTGGCCAAAACTAAGTTCGGTGATCGAAAAAGTTAAGCCTCATCGAGCGCGGATACTTTTTGTAAATGACAATTTCAGCAATAACCATTGCTCCAAACACACCCCATATACTTGTAAAGGCCATTCTAATAGTTCCCCTGCTTGCGTTTACTGTATATTTGGTATTTGGAACTGTCTCGGAAACATCAATACTAATTGTAAAATTTCCCTTTATTAAACTAACTTTTAAGTTAGTGCAAATCGCTGAGTTCCATTCTTTAGGCTGCACTCCGCTAACGCAGAGTGCATTCAAATAAAACTTATCAAATAGAGTTGATACTTGACTATTTAATAAGTTCATCACAACAATTAGGCTAAAAGCAATTGAGCTATGATTTTCCCAAGTACCGTCCTAAACCCACTGAAGTCATGCCTCCGGTTCAATGTCCGGTTGAACAGGTTCCTCGAACCCAATTCATCTCTCCCTTGTTTTGGGGCCGTTCCACTGTATTGTGGAAGGTTAGAAGCAAAAAGTTTGTGCGTTGGTCATAAAACACTGTATGGCTACGAATTGCATAAATTATAACACAAACGTGGCTAAAATTGCATGTATTAAGTGACTATTTTGCAAACCGCAAGGCGGCGAGTTAAAGTGATCCTGTATATGAATATAAGACTACAATACAATACTGTTGTATATAAATTCGCTCCCACTTACGCAATTGCCTACGACCATACCATGTTGAATGCACCGGTTCTCGTCCGATCACCGAAGTTAAGCAACATTGGGCCTGGTTAGTACTTGGATGGGTGACTGCTTGGGAACACCAGGTGTTGCAGGCTTTTTCTTTTGAGTATTCAAACCTCATAGAATACTTTTATTCGATATTTACACATTTTAGAGCCTCAAAAAGCCTCGGTGATCGAAAAAGTTAAGCCTCATCGAGCGCGGATACTTTTTTGGAAATTGGTGAAAACTTGTCCAAATTAGTTCGCTGTGCAAAATTTTTTTATTTTATCCCCAACTATGGCTCAAGTGGAGCATGCCCACAAAAAATGAGCCATTTCGGACTAAAATTGACGATTTGGTGGCCAAAACTAAGTTCGGTGATCGAAAAAGTTAAGCCTCATCGAGCGCGGATACTTTTTGTAAATGACAATTTCAGCAATAACCATTGCTCCAAACACACCCCATATACTTGTAAAGGACATTCTAATAGTTCCCCTGCTTGCGTTTACTGTATATTTGGTATTTGGAACTGTCTCGGAAACATCAATACTAATTGTAAAATTTCCCTTTATTAAACTAACTTTTAAGTTAGTGCAAATCGCTGAGTTCCATTCTTTAGGCTGCACTCCGCTAACGCAGAGTGCATTAAAATAAAACTTATCAAATAGAGTTGATACTTACCTATTTAATAAGTTTATCACAACAATTAGGCTAAAAGCAATTGAGCTATGATTTTCCCAAGTACCGGCCTAAACCCACTGAAGTCATGCCTCCGGTTCAATGTCCGGTTGAACAGGTTCCTCGGACCCAATTCATCTCTCCCTTGTTTTGGGGCCGTTCCACTGTATTGTGGAAGGTTGGAAGCAAAAAGTTTTTGCGCTGGTCATAATACACTGTATGGCTACGAATTGCATAAATTATAACACAAACGTGGCTCAAATTGCATGTATTAAGTGACTATTTTGCAAACCGCAAGGCGGCGAGTTAAAGTGATCCTGTATATGAATATAAGACTACAATACAATACTGTTGTATATAAATTCGCTCCCACTTACGCAAATGCCTACGACCATACCATGTTGAATGCACCGGTTCTCGTCCGATCACCGAAGTTAAGCAACATTGGGCCTGGTTAGTACTTGGATGGGCGACCGCTTGGGAAGACCAGGTGTTGTAGGCTTTTTCTTTTGAGTATTCAAACCTCATAGAATACTTTTATTTGATATTTACACATTTTAGAGCCTCAAAAAGCCTCGGTGATCGAAAAAGTTAAGCCTCATCGAGCGCGGATACTTTTTTGGAAATTGGTGAAAACTTGTCCAAAATGGTTCGCTGTGCCAGATTTTTTTATTTTATCCCCAACTATGGCTCAAGTGGAGCATGCCCACAAAAAAATGAGCCATTTCGGACTAAAATTGACGATTTGGTGGCCAAAACTAAGTTCGGTGATCGAAAAAGTTAAGCCTCATCGAGCGCGGATACTTTTTGTAAATGACAATTTCAGCAATAACCATTGCTCCAAACACACCCCTTATACTTGTAAAGGCCATTCTAATAGTTCCCCTGCTTGCGTTTACTGTATATTTGGTATTTGGAACTGTCTCGGAAACATCAATACTAATTGTAAAATTTCCCTTTATTAAACTAACTTTTAAGTTAGTGCAAATCGCTGAGTTCCATTCTTTAGGCTGCACTCCGCTAACGCAGAGTTCATTCAAATAAAACTTCTCAAATAGAGTTGATACTTACCTATTTAATAAGTTTATCACAACAATTAGGCTAAAAGCAATTGAGCTATGATTTTCCCAAGTACCGGCCTAAACCCACTGAAGTCATGCCTCCGGTTCAATGTCCGGTTGAACAGGTTCCTCGGACCCAATTCATCTCTCCCTTGTTTTGGGGCCGTTCCACTGTATTGTGGAAGGTTGGAAGCAAAAAGTTTTTGCGCTGGTCATAATACACTGTATGGCTACGAATTGCATAAATTATAACACAAACGTGGCTCAAATTGCATGTATTAAGTGACTATTTTGCAAACCGCAAGGCGGCGAGTTAAAGTGATCCTGTATATGAATATAAGACTACAATACAATACTGTTGTATATAAATTCGCTCCCACTTACGCAAATGCCTACGACCATACCATGTTGAATGCACCGGTTCTCGTCCGATCACCGAAATTAAGCAACATTGGGCCTGGTTAGTACTTGGATGGGCGACCGCTTGGGAACACCAGGTGTTGTAGGCTTTTTCTTTTGAGTATTCAAACCTCATAGAATACTTTTATTTGATATTTACACATTATAGAGCCTCAAAAAGCCTCGGTGATCGAAAAAGTTAAGCCTCATCGAGCGCGGATACTTTTTTGGAAATTGGTGAAAACTTGTCCAAAATGGTTCGCTGTGCCAGATTTTTTTATTTTATCCCCAACTATGGCTCAAGTGGAGCATGCCCACAAAAAAATGAGCCATTTCGGACTAAAATTGACGATTTGGTGGCCAAAACTAAGTTCGGTGATCGAAAAAGTTAAGCCTCATCGAGCGCGGATACTTTTTGTAAATGACAATTTCAGCAATAACCATTGCTCCAAACACACCCCATATACTTGTAAAGGCCATTCTAATAGTTGCCCTGCTTGCGTTTACTGTATATTTGGTATTTGGAACTGTCTCGGAAACATCAATACTAATTGTAAAATTTCCCTTTATTAAACTAACTTTTAAGTTAGTGCAAATCGCTGAGTTCCATTCTTTGGGCCGCACTCCGCTAACGCAGAGTTCATTCAAATAAAACTTATCAAATAGAGTTGATACTTACCTATTTAATAAGTTTATCACAACAATTAGGCTAAAAGCAATTGAGCTATGATTTTCCCAAGTACCGGCCTAAACCCACTGAAGTCATGCCTCCGGTTCAATGTCCGGTTGAACAGGTTCCTCGGACCCAATTCATCTCTCCCTTGTTTTGGGGCCGTTCCACTGTATTGTGGAAGGTTGGAAGCAAAAAGTTTTTGCGCTGGTCATAATACACTGTATGGCTACGAATTGCATAAATTATAACACAAACGTGGCTCAAATTGCATGTATTAAGTGACTATTTTGCAAACCGCAAGGCGGCGAGTTAAAGTGATCCTGTATATGAATATAAGACTACAATACAATACTGTTGTATATAAATTCGCTCCCACTTACGCAAATGCCTACGACCATACCATGTTGAATGCACCGGTTCTCGTCCGATCACCGAAATTAAGCAACATTGGGCCTGGTTAGTACTTGGATGGGCGACCGCTTGGGAACACCAGGTGTTGTAGGCTTTTTCTTTTGAGTATTCAAACCTCATAGAATACTTTTATTTGATATTTACACATTTTAGAGCCTCAAAAAGCCTCGGTGATCGAAAAAGTTAAGCCTCATCGAGCGCGGATACTTTTTTGGAAATTGGTGAAAACTTGTCCAAAATGGTTCGCTGTGCCAGATTTTTTTATTTTATCCCCAACTATGGCTCAAGTGGAGCATGCCCACAAAAAATGAGCCATTTCGGACTAAAATTGACGATTTGGTGGCCAAAACTAAGTTCGGTGATCGAAAAAGTTAAGCCTCATCGAGCGCGGATACTTTTTGTAAATGACAATTTCAGCAATAACCATTGCTCAAAACACACCCCATATACTTGTGAAGGCCATTCTAATAGTTCCCCTGCTTGCGTTTACTGTATATTTGGCATTTGGGACTGTCTCGGAAACATCAATACTAAATGTAAAATTTCCCTTTATTAAACTAACTTTTAAGTTAGTGCAAATCGCTGAGTTCCATTCCTTAGGCTGCACTCCGCTAACGCAGAGTGCATTCAAATAAAACTTATCAAATAGAGTTGATACTTACATATTTAATAAGTTTATCACAACAATTAGGCTAAAAGCAATTGAGCTATGATTTTCCCAAGTACCGGCCTAAACCCACTGAAGTCATGCCTCCGGTTCAATGTCCGGTTGAACAGGTTCCTCGGACCCAATTCATCTCTCCCTTGTTTTCGGGCCGTTCCACTGTATTGTGGAAGGTTGGAAGCAAAAAGTTTTTGCGCTGGTCATAATACACTGTATGGCTACGAATTGCATAAATTATAACACAAACGTGGCTCAAATTGCATGTATTAAGTGACTATTTTGCAAACCGCAAGGCGGCGAGTTAAAGTGATCCTGTATATGAATATAAGACTACAATACAATACTGTTGTATATAAATTCGCTCCCACTTACGCAAATGCCTACGACCATACCATGTTGAATGCACCGGTTCTCGTCCGATCACCGAAGTTAAGCAACATTGGGCCTGGTTAGTACTTGGATGGGTGACCGCTTGGGAACACCAGGTGTTGTAGGCTTTTTCTTTTGAGTATTCAAACCTCATAGAATACTTTTATTCGATATTTACACATTTTAGAGCCTCAAAAAGCCTCGGTGATCGAAAAAGTTAAGCCTCATCGAGCGCGGATACTTTTTTGGAAATTGGTGAAAACTTGTCCAAAATGGTTCGCTGTGCCAGATTTTTTTTATCCCCAACTATGGCTCAAGTGGAGCATGCCCACAAAAAATGAGCCATTTCGGACTAAAATTGACGATTTGGTGGCCAAAACTAAGTTCGGTGATCGAAAAAGTTAAGCCTCATCGAGCGCGGATACTTTTTGTAAATGACAATTTCAGCAATAACCATTGCTCCAAACACACCCCATATACTTGTAAAGGCCATTCTAATAGTTCCCCTGCTTGCGTTTACTGTATATTTGGTATTTGGAACTGTCTCGGAAACATCAATACTAATTGTAAAATTTCCCTTTATTAAACTAACTTTTAAGTTAGAGCAAATCGCTGAGTTCCATTCTTTAGGCTGCACTCCGCTAACGCAGAGTGCATTCAAATAAAACTTATCAAATAGAGTTGATACTTACCTATTTAATAAGTTTATCACAACAATTAGGCTAAAAGCAATTGAGCTATGATTTTCCCAAGTACCGGCCTAAACCCACTGAAGTCATGCCTCCGGTTCAATGTCCGGTTGAACTGGTTCCTCGGACCCAATTCATCTCTCCCTTCTTTTGGGGCGGTTCCACTGTATTGTGGAAGGTTGGAAGCAAAAAGTTTTTGCGCTGGTCATAATACACTGTATGGCTACGAATTGCATAAATTATAACACAAACGTGGCTCAAATTGCATGTATTAAGTGACTATTTTGCAAACCGCAAGGCGGCGAGTTAAAGTGATCCTGTATATGAATATAAGACTACAATACAATACTGTTGTATATAAATTCGCTCCCACTTACGCAAATGCCTACGACCATACCATGTTGAATGCACCGGTTCTCGTCCGATCACCGAAGTTAAGCAACATTGGGCCTGGTTAGTACTTGGATGGGTGACCGCTTGGGAACACCAGGTGTTGTAGGCTTTTTCTTTTGAGTATTCAAACCTCATAGAATACTTTAATTCGATATTTACACATTTTAGAGCCTCAAAAAGCCTCGGTGATCGAAAAAGTTAAGCCTCATCGAGCGCGGATACTTTTTTGGAAATTGGTGAAAACTTGTCCAAAATGGTTCGCTGTGCCAGATTTTTTTATTTTATCCCCAACTATGGCTCAAGTGGAGCATGCCCACAAAAAAATGAGCCATTTCGGACTAAAATTGACGATTTGGTGGCCAAAACTAAGTTCGGTGATCGAAAAAGTTAAGCCTCATCGAGCGCGGATACTTTTTATAAATGACAATTTCAGCAATAACCATTGCTCCAAACACACCCCATATACTTGTAAAGGCCATTCTAATAATTTCCCTGCTTGCGTTTACTGTATATTTGGTATTTGGAACTGTCTCGGAAACATCAATACTAATTGTAAAATTTCCCTTTATTAAATTAACTTTTAAGTTAGAGCAAATCGCTGAGTTCCATTCTTTAGGCTGCACTCCGCTAACGCAGAGTGCATTCAAATAAAACTTATCAAATAGAGTTGATACTTACCTATTTAATAAGTTTATCACAACAATTAGGCTAAAAGCAATTGAGCTATGATTTTCCCAAGTACCGGCCTAAACCCACTGAAGTCATGCCTCCGGTTCAATGTCCGGTTGAACTGGTTCCTCGGACCCAATTCATCTCTCCCTTTTTTTGGGGCGGCTCCACTGTATTGTGGAAGGTTGGAAGCAAAAAGTTTTTGCGCTGGTCATAATACACTGTATGGCTACGAATTGCATAAATTATAACACAAACGTGGCTCAAATTGCATGTATTAAGTGACTATTTTGCAAACCGCAAGGCGGCGAGTTAAAGTGATCCTGTATATGAATATAAGACTACAATACAATACTGTTGTATATAAATTCGCTCCCACTTACGCAAATGCCTACGACCATACCATGTTGAATGCACTGGTTCTCGTCCGATCACCGAAGTTAAGCAACATTGGGCCTGGTTAGTACTTGGATGGGTGACCGCTTGGGAACACCAGGTGTTGTAGGCTTTTTCTTTTGAGTATTCAAACCTCATAGAATACTTTAATTTGATATTTACACATTTTAGAGCCTCAAAAAGCCTCGGTGATCGAAAAAGTTAAGCCTCATCGAGCGCGGATACTTTTTTGGAAATTGGTGAAAACTTGTCCAAAATGGTTCGCTGTGCCAGATTTTTTTATTTTATCCCCAACTATGGCTCAAGTGGAGCATGCCCACAAAAAAATGAGCCATTTCGGACTAAAATTGACGATTTGGTGGCCAAAACTAAGTTCGGTGATCGAAAAAGTTAAGCCTCATCGAGCGCGGATACTTTTTGTAAATGACAATTTCAGCAATAACCATTGCTCCAAACACACCCCATATACTTGTAAAGGCCATTCTAATAGTTTTCCTGCTTGCGTTTACTGTATATTTGGTATTTGGAACTGTCTCGGAAACATCAATACTAATTGTAAAATTTCCCTTTATTAAACTAACTTTTAAGTTAGTGCAAATCGCTGAGTTCCATTCTTTAGGCTGCACTCCGCTAACGCAGAGTGCATTCAAATAAAACTTATCAAATAGAGTTGATACTTACCTATTTAATAAGTTTATCACAACAATTAGGCTAAAAGCAATTGAGCTATGATTTTCCCAAGTACCGGCCTAAACCCACTGAAGTCACGCCTCCAGTTCAATGTCCGGTTGAACAGGTTCCTCGGACCCAATTCATCTCTCCCTTGTTTTGAAGACGTTCCACTGTATTGTGGAAGGTTGGAAGCAAAAAGTTTTTGCGCTGGTCATAATACACTGTATGGCTACGAATTGCATAAATTATAACACAAACGTGGCTCAAATTGCATGTATTAAGTGACTTTTTTGCAAACCGCAAGGCGGCGAGTTAAAGTGATCCTGTATATGAATATAAGACTACAATACAATACTGTTGTATATAAATTCGCTCCCACTTACGCAAATGCCTACGACCATACCATGTTGAATGCACCGGTTCTCGTCCGATCACCGAAGTTAAGCAACATTGGGCCTGGTTAGTACTTGGATGGGTGACCGCTTGGGAACACCAGGTGTTGTAGGCTTTTTCTTTTGAGCATTCAAACCTCATAAAATACTTTTATTCGATATTTACACATTTTAGAGCCTCAAAAAGCCTCGGTGATCGAAAAAGTTAAGCCTCATCGAGCGCGGATACTTTTTTGGAAATTGGTGAAAACTTGTCCAAAATGGTTCGCTGTGCCAGATTTTTTTATTTTATCCCCAACTATGGCTCAAGTCAAGCATGCCCACAAAAAATGAGCCATTTCGGACTAAAATTGACGATTTGGTGGCCAAAACTAAGTTCGGTGATCGAAAAAGTTAAGCCTCATCGAGCGCGGATACCTTTTGTAAATGACAATTTCAGCAATAACCATTGCTTCAAACACACCCCATATACTTGTGAAGGCCATTCTAATAGTTCCCCTGCTTGCGTTTACTGTATATTTGGTATTTGGAACTGTCTCGGAAACATCAATACTAATTGTAAAATTTCCCTTTATTAAACTAACTTTTAAGTTAGTGCAAATCGCTGAGTTCCATTCTTTAGGCTGCACTCCGCTAACGCAGAGTGCATTCAAATAAAACTTATCAAATAGAGTTGATGCTTACCTATTTAATAAGTTTATCACAACAATTAGGCTAAAAGCAATTGAGCTATGATTTTCCCAAGTACCGGCCTAAACCCACTGAAGTCATGCCTCCGGTTCAATGTCCGGTTGAACAGGTTCCTCGGACCCAATTCATCTCTCCCTTGTTTTGGGGCCGTTCCACTGTATTGTGGAAGGTTGGAAGCAAAAAGTTTTTGCGTTGGTCATAATACACTGTATGGCTACGAATTGCATAAATTATAACACAAACGTGGCTCAAATTGCATGTATTAAGTGACTATTTTGCAAACCGCAAGGCGGCGAGTTAAAGTGATCCTGTATATGAATATAAGACTACAATACAATACTGTTGTATATAAATTCGCTCCCACTTACGCAAATGCCTACGACCATACCATGTTGAATGCACCGGTTCTCGTCCGATCACCGAAGTTAAGCAACATTGGGCCTGGTTAGTACTTGGATGGGTGACCGCTTGGGAACACCAGGTGTTGTAGGCTTTTTCTTTTGAGTATTCAAACCTCATAGAATACTTTTATTTGATATTTACACATTTTTGAGCCTCAAAAATCCTCGGTGATCGAAAAAGTTAAGCCTCATCGAGCGCGGATACTTTTTTGGAAATTGGTAAAAACTTGTCCAAAATGGTTCGCTGTGCCAAATTTTTTTATTTTATCCCCATTTATGGCTCAAGTGGAAGATGCCCACAAAAAATGAGCCATTTCGGACTAAAATTGACGATTTGGTGGCCAAAACTAAGTTCGGTGATCGAAAAAGTTAAGCCTCATCGAGCGCGGATACTTTTTGTAAATGACAATTTCAGCAATAACCATTGCTCAAAACACACCCCATATACTTGTGAAGGCCATTCTAATAGTTCCCCTGCTTGCGTTTACTGTATATTTGGTATTTGGAACTGTCTCGGAAACATCAATACTAATTGTAAAATTTCCCTTTATTAAACTAACTTTTAAGTTAGTGCAAATCGCTGAGTTCCATTCTTTAGGCTGCACTCCGCTAACGCAGAGTGCATTCAAATAAAACTTATCAAATAGAGTTGATACTTACCTATTTAATAAGTTTATCACAACAATTAGGCTAAAAGCAATTGAGCTATGATTTTCCCAAGTACCGGCCTAAACCCACTGAAGTCATGCCTCCGGTTCAATGTCCGGTTGAACAGGTTCCTCGGACCCAATTCATCTCTCCCTTGTTTTGGGGCCGTTCCACTGTATTGTGGAAGGTTGGAAGCAAAAAGTTTTTGCGTTGGTCATAATACACTGTATGGCTACGAATTGCATAAATTATAACACAAACGTGGCTCAAATTGCATGTATTAAGTGACTATTTTGCAAACCGCAAGGCGGCGAGTTAAAGTGATCCTGTATATGAATATAAGACTACAATACAATACTGTTGTATATAAATTCGCTCCCACTTACGCAAATGCCTACGACCATACCATGTTGAATGCACCGGTTCTCGTCCGATCACCGAAGTTAAGCAACATTGGGCCTGGTTAGTACTTGGATGGGTGACCGCTTGGGAACACCAGGTGTTGTAGGCTTTTTCTTTTGAGTATTCAAACCTCATAGAATACTTTTATTTGATATTTACACATTTTTGAGCCTCAAAAAGCCTCGGTGATCGAAAAAGTTAAGCCTCATCGAGCGCGGATACTTTTTTGGAAATTGGTAAAAACTTGTCCAAAATGGTTCGCTGTGCCAAATTTTTTTATTTTATCCCCAACTATGGCTCAAGTGGAGCATGCCCACAAAAAATGAGCCATTTCGGACTAAAATTGACGATTTGGTGGCCAAAACTATGTTCGGTGATCGAAAAAGTTAAGCCTCATCGAGCGCGGATACTTTTTGTAAATGACAATTTCAGCAATAACCATTGCTCAAAACACACCCCATATACTTGTGAAGGCCATTCTAATAGTTCCCCTGCTTGCGTTTACTGTATATTTGGTATTTGGAACTGTCTCGGAAGCATCAATACTAATTGTAAAATTTCCCTTTATTAAACTAACTTTTAAGTTAGTGCAAATCGCTGAGTTCCATTCTTTAGGCTGCACTCCGCTAACGCAGAGTGCATTCAAATAAAACTTATCAAATAGAGTTGATACTTACCTATTTAATAAGTTTATCACAACAATTAGGCTAAAAGCAATTGAGCTATGATTTTCCCAAGTACCGGCCTAAACCCACTGAAGTCATGCCTCCGGTTCAATGTCCGGTTGAACAGGTTCCTCGGACCCAATTCATCTCTCCCTTGTTTTGGGGCCGTTCCACTGTATTGTGGAAGGTTGGAAGCAAAAAGTTTTTGCGTTGGTCATAATACACTGTACGGCTACGAATTGCATAAATTATAACACAAACGTGGCTCAAATTGCATGTATTAAGTGACTATTTTGCAAACCGCAAGGCGGCGAGTTAAAGTGATCCTGTATATGAATATAAGACTACAATACAATACTGTTGTATATAAATTCGCTCCCACTTACGCAAATGCCTACGACCATACCATGTTGAATGCACCGGTTCTCGTCCGATCACCGAAGTTAAGCAACATTGGGCCTGGTTAGTACTTGGATGGGCGACCGCTTGGGAACACCAGGTGTTGTAGGCTTTTTCTTTTGAGTATTCAAACCTCATAGAATACTTTTATTTGATATTTACACATTTTAGAGCCTCAAAAAGCCTCGGTGATCGAAAAAGTTAAGCCTCATCGAGCGCGGATACTTTTTTGGAAATTGGTGAAAACTTGTCGAAAATGGTTCGCTGTGCCAAATTTTTTTATTTTATCCCCAACTTTGGCTCAAGTGGAGCATGCCCACAAAAAATGAGCCATTTCGGACTAAAATTGACGATTTGGTGGCCAAAACTAAGTTCGGTGATCGAAAAAGTTAAGCCTCATCGAGCGCGGATACTTTTTGTAAATGACAATTTCAGCAATAACCATTGCTCCAAACACACCCCATATACTTGTAAAGGCCATTCTAATAGTTCCCCTGCTTGCGTTTACTGTATATTTGGTATTTGGAACTGTCTCGGAAACATCAATACTAATTGTAAAATTTCCCTTTATTAAACTAACTTTTAAGTTAGTGCAAATCGCTGAGTTCCATTCTTTAGGCTGCACTCCGCTAACGCAGAGTGCATTCAAATAAAACTTATCAAATAGAGTTGATACTTACCTATTTAATAAGTTTATCACAACAATTAGGCTAAAAGCAATTGAGCTATGATTTTCCCAAGTACCGGCCTAAACCCACTGAAGTCATGCCTCCGGTTCAATGTCCGGTTGAACAGGTTCCTCGGACCCAATTCATCTCTCCCTTGTTTTGGGGCCGTTCCACTGTATTGTGGATGGTTGGAAGCAAAAAGTTTTTGCGTTGGTCATAATACACTGTATGGCTACGAATTGCATAAATTATAACACAAACTTGGCTCAAATTGCATGTTTTAAGTGACTATTTTGCAAACCGCAAGGCGGCGAGTTAAAGTGATCCTGTATATGAATATAAGACTACAATACAATACTGTTGTATATAAATTCGCTCCCACTTACGCAAATGCCTACGACCATACCATGTTGAATGCACCGGTTCTCGTCCGATCACCGAAGTTAAGCAACATTGGGCCTGGTTAGTACTTGGATGGGTGACCGCTTGGGAACACCAGGCATTGTAGGCTTTTCCTTTTGAGTATTCAAACCTCATAGAATACTTTTATTTGATATTTACACATTTTTGAGCCTCAAAAAGCCTCGGTGATCGAAAAAGTTAAGCCTCATCGAGCGCGGATACTTTTTTGGAAATTGGTGAAAACTTGTCCAAAATGGTTCGCTGTGCCAAATTTTTTTATTTTATCCCCAACTATGGCTTAAGTGGAGCATGCCCACAAAAAATGAGCCATTTCGGACTAAAATTGATGATTTGGTGGCCAAAACTAAGTTCGGTGATCGAAAAAGTTAAGCCTCATCGAGCGCGGATACTTTTTGTAAATGACAATTTCAGCAATAACCATTGCTCAAAACACACCCCATATACTTGTGAAGGCCATTCTAATAGTTCCCCTGCTTGCGTTTACTGTATATTTGGCATTTGGGACTGTCTCGGAAACATCAATACTAATTGTAAAATTTCCCTTTATTAAACTAACTTTTAAGTTAGTGCAAATCGCTGAGTTCCATTCCTTAGGCTGCACTCCGCTAACGCAGAGTGCATTCAAATAAAACTTATCAAATAGAGTTGATACTTACATATTTAATTAGTTTATCACAACAATTAGGCTAAAAGCAATTGAGCTATGATTTTCCCAAGTACCGGCCTAAACCCACTGAAGTCATGCCTCCGGTTCAATGTCCGGTTGAACAGGTTCCTCGGACCCAATTCATCTCTCCCTTGTTTTGGGGCCGTTCCACTGTATTGTGGAAGGTTGGAAGCAAAAAGTTTTTGCGTTGGTCATAATACACTGTATGGCTACGAATTGCATAAATTATAACACAAACGTGGCTCAAATTGCATGTATTAAGTGACTATTTTGCAAACCGCAAGGCGGCGAGTTAAAGTGATCCTGTATATGAATATAAGACTACAACACAATACTGTTGTATATAAATTCGCTCCCACTTACGCAAATGCCTACGACCATACCATGTTGAATGCACCGGTTCTCGTCCGATCACCGAAGTTAAGCAACATTGGGCCTGGTTAGTACTTGGATGGGTGACCGCTTGGGAACACCAGGTGTTGTAGGCTTTTTCTTTTGAGTATTCAAACCTCATAGAATACTTTTATTTGATATTTACACATTTTTGAGCCTCAGAAAGCCTCGGTGATCGAAAAAGTTAAGCCTCATCGAGCGCGGATACTTTTTTGGAAATTGGTGAAAACTTGTCCAAAATGGTTCGCTGTGCCAAATTTTTTTATTTTATCCCCAACTATGGCTCAAGTGGAGCATGCCCACAAAAAATGAGCCATTTCGGACTAAAATTGACGATTTGGTGGCCAAAACTAAGTTCGGTGATCGAAAAAGTTAAGCCTCATCGAGCGCGGATACTTTTTGTAAATGACAATTTCAGCAATAACCATTGCTCAAAACACACCCCATATACTTGTGAAGGCCATTCTAATAGTTCCCCTGCTTGCGTTTACTGTATATTTGGTATTTGGAACTGTCTCGGAAACATCAATACTAATTGTAAAATTTCCCTTTATTAAACTAACTTTTAAGTTAGCGCAAATCGCTGAGTTCCATTCTTTAGGCTGCACTCCGCTAACGCAGAGTGCATTCAAATAAAACTTATCAAATAGAGTTGATACTTACCTATTTAATAAGTTTATCACAACAATTAGGCTAAAAGCAATTGAGCTATGATTTTCCCAAGTACCGGCCTAAACCCACTGAAGTCATGCCTCCGGTTCAATGTCCGGTTGAACAGGTTCCTCGGACCCAATTCATCTCTCCCTTGTTTTGGGGCCGTTCCACTGTATTGTGGAAGGTTGGAAGCAAAAAGTTTTTGCGTTGGTCATAATACACTGTATGGCTACGAATTGCATAAATTATAACACAAACGTGGCTCAAATTGCATGTATTAAGTGACTATTTTGCAAACCGCAAGGCGGCGAGTTAAAGTGATCCTGTATATGAATATAAGACTACAATACAATACTGTTGTATATAAATTCGCTCCCACTTACGCAAATGCCTACGACCATACCATGTTGAATGCACCGGTTCTCGTCCGATCACCGAAGTTAAGCAACATTGGGCCTGGTTAGTACTTGGATGGGTGACCGCTTGGGAACACCAGGTGTTGTAGGCTTTTTCTTTTGAGTATTCAAACCTCATAGAATACTTTTATTCGATATTTACACATTTTAGAGCCTCAAAAAGCCTCGGTGATCGAAAAAGTTAAGCCTCATCGAGCGCGGATACTTTTTTGGAAATTGGTGAAAACTTGTCCAAAATGGTTCGCTGTGCCAAATTTTTTTATTTTATCCCCAACTATGGCTCAAGTGGAGCATGCCCACAAAAAATGAGCCATTTCGGACTAAAATTGACGATTTGGTGGCCAAAACTATGTTCGGTGATCGAAAAAGTTAAGCCTCATCGAGCGCGGATACTTTTTGTAAATGACAATTTCAGCAATAACCATTGCTCAAAACACACCCCATATACTTGTAAAGGCCATTCTAATAGTTCCCCTGATTGCGTTTACTGTATATTTGGTATTTGGAACTGTCTCGGAAACATCAATACTAATTGTAAAATTTCCCTTTATTAAACTAACTTTTAAGTTAGTGCAAATCGCAGAGTTCCATTCTTTAGGCTGCACTCCGCTAACGCAGAGTGCATTCAAATAAAACTTATCAAATAGAGTTGATACTTACCTATTTAATAAGTTTATCACAACAATTAGGCTAAAAGCAATTGAGCTATGATTTTCCCAAGTACCGGCCTAAACCCACTGAAGTCATGCCTCCGGTTCAATGTCCGGTTGAACAGGTTCCTCGGACCCAATTCATCTCTCCCTTGTTTTGGGGCCGTTCCACTGTATTGTGGAAGGTTGGAAGCAAAAAGTTTTTGCGTTGGTCATAATACACTGTATGGCTACGAATTGCATAAATTATAACACAAACGTGGCTCAAATTGCATGTTTTAAGTGACTATTTTGCAAACCGCAAGGCGGCGAGTTAAAGTGATCCTGTATATGAATATAAGACTACAATACAATACTGTTGTATATAAATTCGCTCCCACTTACGCAAATGCCTACGACCATACCATGTTGAATGCACCGGTTCTCGTCCGATCACCGAAGTTAAGCAACATTGGGCCTGGTTAGTACTTGGATGGGTGACCGCTTGGGAACACCAGGTGTTGTAGGCTTTTTCTTTTGAGTATTCAAACCTCATAGAATACTTTTATTCGATATTTACACATTTTAGAGCCTCAAAAAGCCTCGGTGATCGAAAAAGTTAAGCCTCATCGAGCGCGGATACTTTTTGTAAATGACAATTTCAGCAATAACCGTTGCTCCAAACACACCCCATATACTTGTAAAGGCCATTCTAATAGTTCCCCTGCTTGCGTTTACTGTATATTTGGTATTTGGAACTGTCTCGGAAACATCAATACTAGTTGTAAAATTTCCCTTTATTAAACTAACTTTTAAGTTAGTGCAAATCGCTGAGTTCCATTCTTTAGGCTGCACTCCGCTAACGCAGAGTGCATTCAAGTAAAACTTATCAAATAGAGTTGATACTTACCTATTTAATAAGTTTATCACAACAATTAGGCTAATAGCAATTGAGCTATGATTTTCCCAAGTACCGGCCTAAACCCACTGAAGTCATGCCTCCGGTTCAATGTCCGGTTGAACAGGTTCCTCGGACTCAATTCATCTCTCCCTTGTTTTGGGGCCGTTCCACTGTATTTTTGGAAGGTTGGAAGCAAAAAGTTTGTGCGTTGGTCATAATACACTGTATGGCTACGAATTGCATAAATTATAACACAAACGTGGCTCAAATTGCATGTATTAAGTGACTATTTTGCAAACCGCAAGGCGGCGAGTTAAAGTGATCCTGTATATGAATAAAAGACTACAATACAATACTGTTGTATATAAATTCGCTCCCACTTACGCAAATGCCTACGACCATACCATGTTGAATGCACCGGTTCTCGTCCGATCACCGAAGTTAAGCAACATTGGGCCTGGTTAGTACTTGGGAGGGTGACCGCTTGGGAACACCAGGTGTTGTAGGCTTTTTTTGAGTATTCAAACCTCATAGAATATTTTTATTCGATATTTACACATTTTAGAGCCTCAAAAAGCCTCGGTGATCGAAAAAGTTAAGCCTCATCGAGCGCGGATACTTTTTTGGAAATTGGTAAAAATTTGTCCAAAATGGTTCGCTGTGCCAGATTTTTTTTTATTTTATCCCCAACTATGGCTCATTTGGAGCATG
Organism: Convolutriloba macropyga; assembly: GCF_964194025.1. NCBI lineage: Eukaryota > Metazoa > Xenacoelomorpha > Acoela > Convolutidae > Convolutriloba > Convolutriloba macropyga. The sequence continues at coordinate 63,573,500 of NC_134476.1, forward strand.
CCCACAAAAAATGAGCCATTTCGGACTAAAATTGACGATTTGGTGGCCAAAACTAAGTTCGGTGATTGAAAAAGTTAAGCCTCATCGAGCGCGGATACTTTTTGTAAATGACAATTTCAGCAATAACCATTGCTCCAAACACACCCCATATTTTTGTAAAGGCCATTCTAATAGTTCCCCTGCTTGCGTTTACTGTATATTTGGTATTTGGAACTGTCTCGGAAACATCAATACTAGTTGTAAAATTTCCTTTTATTAAACTAACTTTTAAGTTAGAGCAAATCGCTGAGTTCCATTCTTTAGGCTGCACTCCGCTAACGCAGAGTGCATTCAAATAAAACTTATCAAATAGAGTTGATACTTACCTATTTAATAAGTTTATCACAACAATTAGGCTAAAAGCGATTGAGCTATGATTTTCCCAAGTACCGGCCTAAACCCACTGAAGTCATGCCTCCGGTTCAATGTCCGGTTGAACAGGTTCCTCGGACCCAATTCATCTCTCCCTTGTTTTGGGGCCGTTCCACTGTATTGTGGAAGGTTGGAAGCAAAAAGTTTGTGCGTTGGTCATAATACACTGTATGGCTACGAATTGCATAAATTATAACACAAACGTGGCTCAAATTGCATGTATTAAGTGACCATTTTGCAAACCGCAAGGCGGCGAGTTAAAGTGATCCTGTATATGAATATAAGACTACAATACAATACTGTTGTATATAAATTCGCTCCCACTTACGCAAATGCCTACGACCATACCATGTTGAATGCACCGGTTCTCGTCCGATCACCGAAGTTAAGCAACATTGGGCCTGGTTAGTACTTGGATGGGTGACCGCTTGGGAACACCAGGTGTTGTAGGATTTTTCTTTTGAGTATTCAAACCTCATAGAATACTTTTATTCGGTATTTACACATTTTAGAGCCTCAAAAAGCCTCGGTGATCGAAAAAGTTAAGCCTCGTCGAGCGCGGATACTTTTTTGGAAATTGGAGAAAACTTGTCCAAAATGGTTCGCTGTGCCAGATTTTTTTATCTTATCCCCAATTATGGCTCAAGTGGAGCATGCCCACAAAAAATGAGCCATTTGGGACTAAAATTGACGATTTGGTGGCCAAAACTAAGTTCGGTGATCGAAAAAGTTAAGCCTCATCGAGCGCGGATACTTTTTGTAAATGACAATTTCAGCAATAACCATTGCTCCAAACACACCCCATATACTTGTAAAGGCCATTCTAATAGTTCCCCTGCTTGCGTTTACTGTATATTTGGTATTTGGAACTGTCTCGGAAACATCAATACTAATTGTAAAATTTCCCTTTATTAAACTAACTTTTAAGTTAGAGCAAATCGCTGAGTTCCATTCTTTAGGCTGCACTCCGCTAACGCAGAGTGCATTCAAATAAAACTTATCAAATAGAGTTGATACTTACCTATTTGATAAGTTTATCACAACAATTAGGCTAAAAGCAATTGAGCTATGATTTTCCCAAGTACCGGCCTAAACCCACTGAAGTCATGCCTCCGGTTCAATGTCCGGTTGAACAGGTTCCTCGGACCCAATTCATCTCTCCCTTGTTTTGGGGCCGTTCCACTGTATTGTGGAAGGTTGGAAGCAAAAAGTTTGTGCGTTGGTCATAATACACTGTATGGCTACGAATTGCATAAATTATAACACAAACGTGGCTCAAATTGCATGTATTAAGTGACCATTTTGCAAACCGCAAGGCGGCGAGTTAAAGTGATCCTGTATATGAATAAAAGACTACAATAAAATACTGTTGTATATAAATTCGCTCCCACTTACGCAAATGCCTACGACCATACCATGTTGAATGCACCGGTTCTCGTCCGATCACCGAAGTTAAGCAACATTGGGCCTGGTTAGTACTTGGATGGGTGACCGCTTGGGAACACCAGGTGTTGTAGGATTTTTCTTTTGAGTATTCAAACCTCATAGAATACTTTTATTCGATATTTACACATTTTAGAGCCTCAAAAAGCCTCGGTGATCGAAAAAGTTAAGCCTCGTCGAGCGCGGATACTTTTTTGGAAATTGGTGAAAACTTGTCCAAAATGGTTCGCTGTGCCAGATTTTTTCACTTTATCCCCAACTATGGCTCAAATGGAGCATGCCCACAAAAAATGAGCCATTTCGGACTAAAATTGACGATTTGGTGGCCAAAACTAAGTTCAGTGATCGAAAAAGTTAAGCCTCCTCGAGCGCGGATACTTTTTGTAAATGACAATTTCAGCAATAACCATTGCTCCAAACACACCCCATATACTTGTAAAGGCCATTCTAATAGTTCCCCTGCTTGCGTTTACTGTATATTTGGTATTTGGAACTGTCTCGGAAACATCAATACTACTTGTAAAATTTCCCTTTATTAAACTAACTTTTAAGTTAGAGCAAATCGCTGAGTTCCATTCTTTAGGCTGCACTCCGCTAACGCAGAGTGCATTCAAATAAAATTTATCAAATAGAGTTGATACTTACCTATTTAATAAGTTTATCACAACAATTAGGCTAAAAGCAATTGAGCTATGATTTTCCCAAGTACCGGCCTAAACCCACTGAAGTCATGCCTCCGGTTCAATGTCCGGTTGAACAGGTTCCTCGGACCCAATTCATCTCTCCCTTGTTTTGGGGCCGTTCCACTGTATTGTGGAAGGTTGGAAGCAAAAAGTTTGTGCGTTGGTCATAATACACTGTATGGCTACGAATTGCATAAATTATAACACAAACGTGGCTCAAATTGCATGTATTAAGTGACCATTTTGCAAACCGCAAGGCGGCGAGTTAAAGTGATCCTGTATATGAATAAAAGACTACAATAAAATACTGTTGTATATAAATTCGCTCCCACTTACGCAAATGCCTACGACCATACCATGTTGAATGCACCGGTTCTCGTCCGATCACCGAAGTTAAGCAACATTGGGCCTGGTTAGTACTTGGATGGGTGACCGCTTGGGAACACCAGGTGTTGTAGGATTTTTCTTTTGAGTATTCAAACCTCATAGAATACTTTTATTCGATATTTACACATTTTAGAGCCTCAAAAAGCCTCGGTGATCGAAAAAGTTAAGCCTCGTCGAGCGCGGATACTTTTTTGGAAATTGGTGAAAACTTGTCCAAAATGGTTCGCTGTGCCAGATTTTTTCACTTTATCCCCAACTATGGCTCAAGTGGAGCATGCCCACAAAAAATGAGCCATTTCGGACTAAAATTGACGATTTGGTGGCCAAAACTAAGTTCAGTGATCGAAAAAGTTAAGCCTCCTCGAGCGCGGATACTTTTTGTAAATGACAATTTCAGCAATAACCATTGCTCCAAACACACCCCATATACTTGTAAAGGCCATTTTAATAGTTCCCCTGCTTGCGTTTACTGTATATTTGGTATTTGGAACTGTCTCGGAAACATCAATGCTAATTGTAAAATTTCCCTTTATTAAACTAACTTTTAAGTTAGTGCAAATCGCTGAGTTCCATTCTTTAGGCTGCACTCCGCTAACGCAGAGTGCATTCAAATAAAACTTATCAAATAGAGTTGATACTTACCTATTTAATAAGTTTATCACAATTAGGCTAAAAGCAATTGAGCTATGATTTTCCCAAGTACCGGCCTAAACCCACTGAAGTCATGCCTCCGGTTCAATGTCCGGTTGAACAGGTTCCTCGGACCCAATTCATCTCTCCCTTGTTTTGGGGCCGTTCCACTGTATTGTGGAAAGTTGGAAGCAAAAAGTTTGTGCGTTGGTCATAATACACTGTATGGCTACGAATTGCATAAATTATAACACAAACGTGGCTCAAATTGCATGTATTAAGTGACTATTTTGCAAACCGCAAGGCGGCGAGTTAAAGTGATCCTGTATATGAATATAAGACTACAATACAATACTGTTGTATATAAATTCGCTCCCACTTACGCAAATGCCTACGACCATACCATGTTGAATGCACCGGTTCTCGTCCGATCACCGAAGTTAAGCAACATTGGGCCTGTTTAGTACTTGGATGGGTGACCGCTTGGGAACACCAGGTGTTGTAGGCTTTTCCTTTTGAGTATTCAAACCTCATAGAATACTTTTATTCGGTATTTACAAATTTTAGAGCCTCAAAAAGCCTCGGTGATCGAAAAAGTTAAGCCTCATCGAGCGCGGATACTTTTTTGGAAATTGGAGAAAACTTGTCCAAAATGGTTCGCTGTGCCAGATTTTTTTTATTTTATCCCCAACTATGGCTCAAGTGGAGCATGCCCACAAAAAATGAGCCATTTCGGACTAAAATTGACGATTTGGTGGCCAAAACTAAGTTCGGTGATCGAAAAAGTTAAGCCTCATCGAGCGCGGATACTTTTTGTAAATGACAATTTCAGCAATAACCATTGCTCCAAACACACCCCATATTCTTGTAAAGGCCATTCTAATAGTTCCCCTGCTTGCGTTTACTGTATATTTGGTATTTGGAACTGTCTCGGAAACATCAATACTAGTTGTAAAATTTCCCTTTATTAAACTAACTTTTAAGTTAGAGCAAATCGCTGAGTTCCATTCTTTAGGCTGCACTCCGCTAACGCAGAGTGCATTCAAATAAAACTTATCAAATAGAGTTGATACTTACCTATTTAATAAGTTTATCACAACAATTAGGCTAAAAGCAATTGAGCTATGATTTTCCCAAGTACCGGCCTAAACCCACTGAAGTCATGCCTCCGGTTCAATGTCCGGTTGAACAGGTTCCTCGGACCCAATTCATGTCTCCCTTGTTTTGGGGCGGTTCCACTGTATTGTGGAAGGTTGGAAGCAAAAAGTTTTTGCGCTGGTCATAATACACTGTATGGCTACGAATTGCATAAATTATAACACAAACGTGGCTCAAATTGCATGTATTAAGTGACTATTTTGCAAACCGCAAGGCGGCGAGTTAAAGTGATCCTGTATATGAATATAAGACTACAATACAATACTGTTGTATATAAATTCGCTCCCACTTACGCAAATGCCTACGACCATACCATGTTGAATGCACCGGTTCTCGTCCGATCACCGAAGTTAAGCAACATTGGGCCTGGTTAGTACTTGGATGGGTGACCGCTTGGGAACACCAGGTGTTGTAGGCTTTTCCTTTTGAGTATTCAAACCTCATAGAATACTTTTATTTGGTATTTACAAATTTTAGAGCCTCAAAAAGCCTCGGTGATCGAAAAAGTTAAGCCTCATCGAGCGCGGATACTTTTTTGGAAATTGGAGAAAACTTGTCCAAAATGGTTCGCTGTGCCAGATTTTTTTTATTTTATCCCCAACTATGGCTCAAGTGGAGCATGCCCACAAAAAATGAGCCATTTCGGACTAAAATTGACGATTTGGTGGCCAAAACTAAGTTCGGTGATCGAAAAAGTTAAGCCTCATCGAGCGCGGATACTTTTTGTAAATGACAATTTCAGCAATAACCATTGCTCCAAACACACCCCATATACTTGTAAAGGCCATTCTAATAGTTCTCCTGCTTGCGTTTACTGTATATTTGGTATTTGGAACTGTCTCGGAAACATCAATACTAGTTGTAAAATTTCCCTTTATTAAACTAACTTTTAAGTTAGAGCAAATCGCTGAGTTCCATTCTTTAGGCTGCACTCCGCTAACGCAGAGTGCATTCAAATAAAACTTATCAAATAGAGTTGATACTTACCTATTTAATAAGTTTATCACAACAATTAGGCTAAAAGCAATTGAGCTATGATTTTCCCAAGTACCGGCCTAAACCCACTGAAGTCATGCCTCCGGTTCAATGTCCGGTTGAACAGGTTCCTCGGACCCAATTCATCTCTCCCTTGTTTTGGGGCCGTTCCACTGTATTGTGGAAGGTTGGAAGCAAAAAGTTTGTGCGTTGGTCATAATACACTGTATGGCTACGAATTGCATAAATTATAACACAAACGTGGCTCAAATTGCATGTATTAAGTGACTATTTTGCAAACCGCAAGGCGGCGAGTTAAAGTGATCCTGTATATGAATATAAGAATACAATACAATACTGTTGTATATAAATTCGCTCCCACTTACGCAAATGCCTACGACCATACCATGTTGAATGCACCGGTTCTCGTCCGATCACCGAAGTTAAGCAACATTGGGCCTGGTTAGTACTTGGATGGGTGACCGCTTGGGAACACCAGGTGTTGTAGGCTTTTCCTTTTGAGTATTCAAACCTCATAGAATACTTTTATTCGGTATTTACAAATTTTAGAGCCTCAAAAAGCCTCGGTGATCGAAAAAGTTAAGCCTCATCGAGCGCGGATACTTTTTTGGAAATTGGAAAAAACTTGTCCAAAATGGTTCGCTGTGCCAGATTTTTTTTATTTTATCCCCAACTATGGCTCAAGTGGAGCATGCCCACAAAAAAAATGAGCCATTTCGGACTAAAATTGACGATTTGGTGGCCAAAACTAAGTTCGGTGATCGAAAAAGTTAAGCCTCATCGAGCGCGGATACTTTTTGTAAATGACAATTTCAGCAATAACCATTGCTCCAAACACACCCCATATACTTGTAAAGGCCATTCTAATAGTTCCCCTGCTTGCGTTTACTGTGTATTTGGTATTTGGAACTGTCTCGGAAACATCAATACTAGTTGTAAAATTTCCCTTTATTAAACTAACTTTTAAGTTAGAGCAAATCGCTGAGTTCCATTCTTTAGGCTGCACTCCGCTAACGCAGAGTGCATTTAAATAAAACTTATCAAATAGAGTTGATACTTACCTATTTAATAAGTTTATCACAACAATTAGGCTAAAAGCAATTGAGCTATGATTTTCCCAAGTACCGGCCTAAACCCACTGAAGTCATGCCTCCGGTTCAATGTCCGGTTGAACAGGTTCCTCGGACCCAATTCATCTCTCCCTTGTTTTGGGGCCGTTCCACTGTATTGTGGAAGGTTGGAAGCAAAAAGTTTGTGCGTTGGTCATAATACACTGTATGGCTACGAATTGCATAAATTATAACACAAACGTGGCTCAAATTGCATGTATTAAGTGACTATTTTGCAAACCGCAAGGCGGCGAGTTAAAGTGATCCTGTATATGAATATAAGACTACAATACAATACTGTTGTATATAAATTCGCTCCCACTTACGCAAATGCCTACGACCATACCATGTTGAATGCACCGGTTCTCGTCCGATCACCGAAGTTAAGCAACATTGGGCCTGGTTAGTACTTGGATGGGTGACCGCTTGGGAACACCAGGTGTTGTAGGCTTTTCCTTTTGAGTATTCAAACCTCATAGAATACTTTTATTCGATATTTACAAATTTTAGAGCCTCAAAAAGCCTCGGTGATCGAAAAAGTTAAGCCTCATCGAGCGCGGATACTTTTTTGGAAATTGGAAAAAACTTGTCTAAAATGGTTCGCTGTGCCAAATTTTTTTTATTTTATCCCCAACTATGGCTCAAGTGGAGCATGCCCACAAAAAATGAGCCATTTCGGACTAAAATTGACGATTTGGTGGCCAAAACTAAGTTCGGTGATCGAAAAAGTTAAGCCTCATCGAGCGCGGATACTTTTTGTAAATGACAATTTCAGCAATAACCATTGCTCCAAACACACCCCATATACTTGTAAAGGCCATTCTAATAGTTCCCCTGCTTGCGTTTACTGTATATTTGGTATTTGGAACTGTCTCGGAAACATCAATACTAGTTGTAAAATTTCCCTTTATTAAACTAACTTTTAAGTTAGAGCAAATCGCTGAGTTCCATTCTTTAGGCTGCACTCCGCTAACGCAGAGTGCATTCACATAAAACTTATCAAATAGAGTTGATACTTACCTATTTAATAAGTTTATCACAACAATTAGGCTAAAAGCAATTGAGCTATGATTTTCCCAAGTACCGGCCTAAACCCACTGAAGTCATGCCTCCGGTTCAATGTCCGGTTGAACAGGTTCCTCGGACCCAATTCATCTCTCCCTTGTTTTGGGGCCGTTCCACTGTATTGTGGAAGGTTGGAAGCAAAAAGTTTGTGCGTTGGTCATAATACACTGTATGGCTACGAATTGCATAAATTATAACACAAACGTGGCTCAAATTGCATGTATTAAGTGACTATTTTGCAAACCGCAAGGCGGCGAGTTAAAGTGATCCTGTATATGAATATAAGACTACAATACAATACTGTTGTATATAAATTCGCTCCCACTTACGCAAATGCCTACGACCATACCATGTTGAATGCACCGGTTCTCGTCCGATCACCGAAGTTAAGCAACATTGGGCCTGGTTAGTACTTGGATGGGTGACCGCTTGGGAACACCAGGTGTTGTAGGCTTTTTCTTTTGAGTATTCAAATCTCATAGAATACTTTTATTCGATATTTACACATTTTAGAGCCTCAAAAAGCCTCGGTGATCGAAAAAGTTAAGCCTCATCGAGCGCGGATACTTTTTTGGAAATCGGTGACAACTTGTCCAAAATGGTCCGCTGTGCCAGATTTTTTTATTTTATCCCCAACTATGGCTCAAGTGGAGCATGCCCACAAAAAATGAGCCATTTCGGACTAAAATTGACGATTTGGTGGCGAAAACTAAGTTCGGTGATCGAAAAAGTTAAGCCTCATCGAGCGCGGATACTTTTTGTAAATGACAATTTCAGCAATAACCATTGCTCCAAACACACCCCATATACTTGTTAAGGCCATTCTAATAGTTCCCCTGCTTGCGTTTACTGTATATTTGGTATTTGGAACTGTCTCGGAAACATCAATACTAATTGTAAAATTTCCCTTTATTAAACTAACTTTTAAGTTAGTGCAAATCGCTGAGTTCCATTCTTTAGGCTGCACTCCGCTAACGCAGAGTGCATTCAAATAAAACTTATCAAATAGAGTTGATACTTACCTATTTAATAAGTTTATCACAACAATTAGGCTAAAAGCAATTGATCTATGATTTTCCCAAGTACCGGCCTAAACCCACTGAAGTCATGCCTCCGGTTCAATGTCCGGTTGAACAGGTTCCTCGGACCCAATTCATCTCTCCCTTGTTTTGGGGCCATTCCACTGTATTGTGGAAAGTTGGAAGCATAAAGTTTGTGCGTTGGTCATAATACACTGTATGGCTACGAATTGCATAAATTATAACACAAACGTGGCTCAAATTGCATGTATTAAGTGACTATTTTGCAAACCGCAAGGCGGCGAGTTAAAGTGATCCTGTATATGAATATAAGACTACAATACAATACTGTTGTATATAAATTCGCTCCCACTTACGCAAATGCCTACGACCATACCATGTTGAATGCACCGGTTCTCGTCCGATCACCGAAGTTAAGCAACATTGGGCCTGGTTAGTACTTGGATGGGTGACCGCTTGGGAACACCAGGTGTTGTAGGCTTTTTCTTTTGAGTATTCAAACCTCATAGAATACTTTTATTCGATATTTAAACATTTTAGAGCCTCAAAAAGCCTCGGTGATCGAAAAAGTTAAGCCTCATCGAGCGCGGATACTTTTTTGGAAATTGGTAAAAACTTGTCCAAAATGGTTCGCTGTGCCAGATTTTTTTATTTTATCCCCAACTATGGCTCAAGTGGAGCATGCCCACAAAAAATGAGCCATTTCGGACTAAAATTGACGATTTGGTGGCCAAAACTAAGTTCGTTGATCGAAAAAGTTAAGCCTCATCGAGCGCGGATACTTTTTGTAAATGACAATTTCAGCAATAACCATTGCTCCAAACACACCCCATATACTTGTAAAGGCCATTCTAATAGTTCCCCTGCTTGCGTTTACTGTATATTTGGTATTTGGAACTGTCTCGGAAACATCAATACTAGTTGTAAAATTTCCCTTTATTAAACTAACTTTTAAGTTAGAGCAAATCGCTGAGTTCCATTCTTTAGGCTGCACTCCGCTAACGCAGAGTGCATTCAAATAAAACTTATCAAATAGAGTTGATACTTACTATTTAATAAGTTTATCACAACAATTAGGCTAAAAGCAATTGAGCTATGATTTTCCCAAGTACCGGCCTAAACCCACTGAAGAAATGCCTCCGGTTCAATGTCCGGTTGAACAGGTTCCTCGGACCCAATTCATCTCTCCCTTGTTTTGGGGCCGTTCCACTGTATTGTGGAAGGTTGGAAGCAAAAAGTTTGTGCGTTGGTCATAATACACTGTATGGCTACGAATTGCATAAATTATAACACAAACGTGGCTCAAATTGCATGTATTAAGTGACTATTTTGCAAACCGCAAGGCGGCGAGTTAAAGTGATCCTGTATATGAATATAAGACTACAATACAATACTGTTGTATATAAATTCGCTCCCACTTACGCAAACGCCTACGACCATACCAGGTTGAATGCACCGGTTCTCGTCCGATCACCGAAGTTAAGCAACATTGGGCCTGGTTAGTACTTGGATGGGTGACCGCTTGGGAACACCAGGTGTTGTAGGCTTTTTCCTTTGAGTACTCAAACCTCATAGAATACTTTTATTCGATATTTACACATTTTAGAGCCTCAAAAAGCCTCGGTGATCGAAAAAGTTAAGCCTCATCGAGCGCGGATACTTTTTTGGAAATTGGTGAAAACTTGTCCAAAATGGTTCGCTGTGCCAGATTTTTTTATTTTATCCCCAATTATGGCTCAAGTGGAGCATGCCCACAAAAAATGAGCCATTTCGGACTAAAATTGACGATTTGGTGGCCAAAACTAAGTTCGGTGATCGAAAAAGTTAAGCCTCATCGAGCGCGGATACTTTTTGTAAATGACAATTTCAGCAATAACCATTGCTCCAAACACACCCCATATACTTGTAAAGGCCATTCTAATAGTTTCCCTGCTTGCGTTTACTGTATATTTGGTATTTGGAACTGTCTCGGAAACATCAATACTAATTGTAAAATTTCCCTTTATTAAACTAACTTTTAAAGTTAGTGCAAATCGCCCAGTTCCATTCTTTAGGCTGCACTCCGCTAACGCAGAGTGCATTCAAATAAAACTTATCAAATAGAGTTGATACTTACCTATTTAATAAGTTTATCACAACAATTAGGCTAAAAGCAATTGAGCTATGATTTTCCCAAGTACCGGCCTAAACCCACTGAAGTCATGCCTCCGGTTCAATGTCCGGTTGAACAGGTTCCTCGGACCCAATTCATCTCTCCCTTGTTTTGGGGCCGTTCCACTGTATTGTGGAAAGTTGGAAGCAAAAAGTTTGTGCGTTGGTCATAATACACTGTATGGCTACGAATTGCATAAATTATAACACAAACGTGGCTCAAATTGCATGTATTAAGTGACTATTTTGCAAACCGCAAGGCGGCGAGTTAAAGTGATCCTGTATATGAATATAAGACTACAATACAATACTGTTGTATATAAAATCGCTCCCACTTACGCAAACGCCTACGACCATACCATGTTGAATGCACCGGTTCTCGTCCGATCACCGAAGTTAAGCAACATTGGGCCTGGTTAGTACTTGGATGGGTGACCGCTTGGGAACACCAGGTGTTGTAGGCTTTTTCTTTTGAGTATTCAAACCTCATAGAATACTTTTATTCGATATTTACACATTTTAGAGCCTCAAAAAGCCTCGGTGATCGAAAAAGTTAAGCCTCATCGAGCGCGGATACTTTTTTGGAAATTGGTAAAAAACTTGTCCAAAATGGTTCGCTGTGCCAGATTTTTTTATTTTATTCCCAACTATGGCTCAAGTGGAGCATGCCCACAAAAAATGAGCCATTTCGGACTAAAATTGACGATTTGGTGGCCAAAACTATGTTCGGTGATCGAAAAAGTTAAGCCTCATCGAGCGCGGATACTTTTTGTAAATGACAATTTCAGCAATAACCATTGCTCCAAACACACCCCATATACTTGTAAAGGCCATTCTAATAGTTCCCCTGCTTGCGTTTACTGTATATTTGGTATTTGGAACTGTCTCGGAAACATCAATACTAATTGTAAAATTTCCCTTTATTAAACTAACTTTTAAGTTAGTGCAAATCGCTGAGTTCCATTCTTTAGGCTGCACTCCGCTAACGCAGAGTGCATTCAAATAAAACTTATCAAATAGAGTTGATACTTACCTATTTAATAAGTTTATCACAACAATTAGGCTAAAAGCAATTGAGCTATGATTTTCCCAAGTACCGGCCTAAACCCACTGAAGTCATGCCTCCGGTTCAATGTCCGGTTGAACAGGTTCCTCGGACCCAATTCATCTCTCCCTTGTTTTGGGGCCGTTCCACTGTATTGTGGAAAGTTGGAAGCAAAAAGTTTGTGCGTTGGTCATAATACACTGTATGGCTACGAATTGCATAAATTATAACACAAACGTGGCTCAAATTGCATGTATTAAGTGACTATTTTGCAAACCGCAAGGCGGCGAGTTAAAGTGATCCTGTATATGAATGTAAGACTACAATACAATACTTTTGTATATAAATTCGCTCCCACTTACGCAAATGCCTACGACCATACCATGTTGAATGCACCGGTTCTCGTCCGATCACCGAAGTTAAGCAACATTGGGCCTGGTTAGTACTTGGATGGGTGACCGCTTGGGAACACCAGGTGTTGTAGGCTTCTTCTTTTGAGTATTCAAACCTCATAGAATACTTTTATTCAATATTTACACATTTTAGAGCCTCAAAAAGCCTCGGTGATCGAAAAAGTTAAGCCTCATCGAGCGCGGATACTTTTTTGGAAATTGGTGAAAACTTGTCGAAAATGGTCCGCTGTGCCAGATTTTTTTATTTTATCGCCAACTATGGCTCAAGTGAAGCATGCCCACGAAAAAATGAGCCATTTCGGACTAAAATTGACGATTTGGTGGCCAAAACTAAGTTCGGTGATCGAAAAAGTTAAGCCTCATCGAGCGCGGATACTTTTTGTAAATGACAATTTCAGCAATAACCATTGCTCCAAACACCCCCCATATACTTGTAAAGACCATTCTAATAGTTCCCCTGCTTGCGTTTACTGTATATTTGGTATTTGGAACTGTCTCGGAAACATCAATACTAATTGTAAAATTTCCCTTTATTAAACTAACTTTTAAAGTTAGTGCAAATCGCTCAGTTCCATTCTTTAGGCTGCACTCCGCTAACGCAGAGTGCATTCAAATAAAACTTATTAAATAGAGTTGATACTTACCTATTTAATAAGTTTATCACAACAATTAGGCTAAAAGCAATTGAGCTATGATTTTCCCAAGTACCGGCCTAAACCCACTGAAGTCATGCCTCCGGTTCAATGTCCGGTTGAACAGGTTCCTCGGACCCAATTCATCTCTCCCTTGTTTTGGGGCCGTTCCACTGTATTGTGGAAAGTTGGAAGCAAAAAGTTTGTGCGTTGGTCATAATACACTGTATGGCTACGAATTGCATAAATTATAACACAAACGTGGCTCAAATTGCATGTATTAAGTGACTATTTTGCAAACCGCAAGGCGGCGAGTTAAAGTGATCCTGTATATGAATATAAGACTACAATACAATACTGTTGTATATAAATTCGCTCCCACTTACGCAAATGCCTACGACCATACCATGTTGAATGCACCGGTTCTCGTCCGATCACCGAAGTTAAGCAACATTGGGCCTGGTTAGTACTTGGATGGGTGACCGCATGGGAACACCAGGTGTTGTAGGCTTTTTCTTTTGAGTATTCAAACCTCATAGAATACTTTTATTCGATATTTACACATTTTAGAGCCTCAAAAAGCCTCGGTGATCGAAAAAGTTAAGCCTCATCGAGCGCGGATACTTTTTTGGAAATTGGTAAAAATTTGTCCAAAATGGTTCGCTGTGCCAGATTTTTTTTTATTTTATCCCCAACTATGGCTCATTTGGAGCATGCCCACAAAAAATGAGCCATTTTGGACTAAAATTGACGATTTGGTGGCCAAAACTAAGTTCGGTGATTGAAAAAGTTAAGCCTCATCGAGCGCGGATACTTTTTGTAAATGACAATTTCAGCAATAACCATTGCTCCAAACACACCCCATATACTTGTAAAGGCCATTCTAATAGTTCCCCTGCTTGCGTTTACTGTATATTTGGTATTTGGAACTGTCTCGGAAACATCAATACTAATTGTAAAATTTCCCTTTATTAAACTAACTTTTAAGTTAGTGCAAATCGCTCAGTTCCATTCTTTAGGCTGCATTCCGCTAACGCAGAGTGCATTCAAATAAAACTTATCAAATAGAGTTGATACTTACCTATTTAATAAGTTTATCACAACAATTAGGCTAAAAGCAATTGAGCTATGATTTTCCCAAGTACCGGCCTAAACCCACTGAAGTCATGCCTCCGGTTCAATGTCCGGTTGAACAGGTTCCTCGGACCCAATTCATCTCTCCCTTGTTTTGGGGCCGTTCCACTGTATTGTGGAAAGTTGGAAGCAAAAAGTTTGTGCGTTGGTCATAATACACTGTATGGCTACGAATTGCATAAATTATAACACAAACGTGGCTCAAATTGCATGTATTAAGTGACTATTTTGCAAACCGCAAGGCGGCGAGTTAAAGTGATCCTGTATATGAATATAAGACTACAATACAATACTGTTGTATATAAATTCGCTCCCACTTACGCAAATGCCTACGACCATACCATGTTGAATGCACCGGTTCTCGTCCGATCACCGAAGTTAAGCAACATTGGGCCTGGTTAGTACTTGGATGGGTGACCGCTTGGGAACACCAGGTGTTGTAGGCTTTTTCTTTTGAGTATTCAAACCTCATAGAATACTTTTATTCGATATTTACACATTTTAGAGCCTCAAAAAGCCTCGGTGATCGAAAAAGTTAAGCCTCATCGAGCGCGGATACTTTTTTGGAAATTGGTGAAAACTTGTCCAAAATGGTTCGCTGTGCCAGATTTTTTTATTTTATCCCCAACTATGGCTCAAGTGGAGCATGCCCACCAAAAATGAGCCATTTCGGACTAAAATTGACGATTTGGTGGCCAAAACTAAGTTCGGTGATCGAAAAAGTTAAGCCTCATCGAGCGCGGATACTTTTTGTAAATGACAATTTCAGCAATAACCATTGCTCCAAACAAACCCCATATACTTGTAAAGGCCATTCTAATAGTTCCCCTGCTTGCGTTTACTGTATATTTGGTATTTGGAACTGTCTCGGAAACATCAATACTAATTGTAAAATTTCCCTTTATTAAACTAACTTTTTTTTAGTGCAAATCGCTCAGTTCCGTTCTTTAGGCTGCACTCCGCTAACGCAGAGTGCATTCAAATAAAACTTATCAAATAGAGTTGATACTTACCTATTTAATAAGTTTATCACAACAATTAGGCTAAAAGCAATTGAGCTATGATTTTCCCAAGTACCGGCCTAAACCCACTGAAGTCATGCCTCCGGTTCAATGTCCGGTTGAACATGTTCCTCGGACCCAATTCATCTCTCCCTTGTTTTGGGGCCGTTCCACTGTATTGTGGAAAGTTGGAAGCAAAAAGTTTGTGCGTTGGTCATAATACACTGTATGGCTACGAATTGCATAAATTATAACACAAACGTGGCTCAAATTGCATGTATTAAGTGACTATTTTGCAAACCGCAAGGCGGCGAGTTAAAGTGATCCTGTATATGAATATAAGACTACAATACAATACAATACTGTTGTATATAAATTCGCTCCCACTTACGCAAATGCCTACGACAATACCATGTTGAATGCACCGGTTCTCGTCCGATCACCGAAGTTAAGCAACATTGGGCCTGGTTAGTACTTGGATGGGTGACCGCTTGGGAACACCAGGTGTTGTAGGCTTTTTCTTTTGAGTATTCAAACCTCATAGAATACTTTTATTCGATATTTACACATTTTAGAGCCTCAAAAAGCCTCGGTGATCGAAAAAGTTAAGCCTCATCGAGCGCGGATACTTTTTTGGAAATTGGTGAAAACTTGTCCAAAATGGTTCGCTGTGCCAGATTTTTTTATTTTATCCCCAACTATGGCTCAAGTGGAGCATGCCCACCAAAAATGAGCCATTTCGGACTAAAATTGACGATTTGGTGGCCAAAACTAAGTTCGGTGATCGAAAAAGTTAAGCCTCATCGAGCGCGGATACTTTTTGTAAATGACAATTTCAGCAATAACCATTGCTCCAAACAAACCCCATATACTTGTAAAGGCCATTTTAATAGTTCCCCTGCTTGCGTTTACTGTATATTTGGTATTTGGAACTGTCTCGGAAACATCAATACTAATTGTAAAATTTCCCTTTATTAAACTAACTTCTTTTTAGTGCAAATCGCTCAGTTCCGTTCTTTAGGCTGCACTCCGCTAACGCAGAGTGCATTCAAATAAAACTTATCAAATAGAGTTGATACTTACCTATTTAATAAGTTTATCACAACAATTAGGCTAAAAGCAATTGAGCTATGATTTTCCCAAGTACCGGCCTAAACCCACTGAAGTCATGCCTCCGGTTCAATGTCCGGTTGAACATGTTCCTCGGACCCAATTCATCTCTCCCTTGTTTTGGGGCCGTTCCACTGTATTGTGGAAAGTTGGAAGCAAAAAGTTTGTGCGTTGGTCATAATACACTGTATGGCTACGAATTGCATAAATTATAACACAAACGTGGCTCAAATTGCATGTATTAAGTGACTATTTTGCAAACCGCAAGGCGGCGAGTTAAAGTGATCCTGTATATGAATATAAGACTACAATACAATACAATACTGTTGTATATAAATTCGCTCCCACTTACGCAAATGCCTACGACAATACCATGTTGAATGCACCGGTTCTCGTCCGATCACCGAAGTTAAGCAACATTGGGCCTGGTTAGTACTTGGATGGGTGACCGCTTGGGAACACCAGGTGTTGTAGGCTTTTTCTTTTGAGTATTCAAACCTCATAGAATACTTTTATTCGATATTTACATTTTAGAGCCTCAAAAAGCCTCGGTGATCGAAAAAGTTAAGCCTCATCGAGCGCGGATACTTTTTTGGAAATTGGTGAAAACTTGTCCAAAATGGTTCGCTGTGCCAGATTTTTTTATTTTATCCCCAACTATGGCTCAAGTGGAGCATGCCCACATAAAATGAGCCATTTCGGACTAAAATTGACGATTTGGTGGCCAAAACTAAGTTCGGTGATCGAAAAAGTTAAGCCTCATCGAGCGCGGATACTTTTTGTAAATGACAATTTCAGCAATAACCATTGCTCCAAACACACCCCATATACTTGTAAAGGCCATTCTAATAGTTCCCCTGCTTGCGTTTACTGTATATTTGGTATTTGGAACTGTCTCGGAAACATCAATACTAATTGTAAAATTTCCCTTTATTAAACTAACTTTTTTTTTAGTGCAAATCGCTCAGTTCCACTCTTTAGGCTGCACTCCGCTAACGCAGAGTGCATTCAAATAAAACTTATCAAATAGAGTTGATACTTACCTATTTAATAAGTTTATCACAACAATTAGGCTAAAAGCAATTGAGCTATGATTTTCCCAAGTACCGGCCTAAACACACTGAAGTCATGCCTCCGGTTCAATGTCCGGTTGAACAGGTTCCTCGGACCCAATTCATCTCTCCCTTGTTTTGGGGCCGCTCCACTGTATTGTGGAAGGTTAGAAGCAAAAAGTTTGTGCGTTGGTCATAATACACTGTATGGCTACGAATTGCATAAATTATAACACAAACGTGGCTAAAATTGCATGTATTAAGTGACTATTTTGCAAACCGCAAGGCGGCGAGTTAAAGTGATCCTGTATATGAATATAGACTACAATACAATACTGTTGTACATATATTCGCTCCCACTTACGCAAATGCCTACGACCATACCATGTTGAATGCACCCGTTCTCGTCCGATCACCGAAGTTAAGCAACATTGGGCCTGGTTAGTACTTGGATGGGTGACCGCTTGGGAACACCAGGTGTTGTAGGCTTTTTCTTTTGAGTATTCAAACCTCATAGAATACTTTTATTCGATATTTACGCATTTTAGAGCCTCAAAAAGCCTCGGTGATCGAAAAAGTTAAGCCTCATCGAGCGCGGATATTTTTTTGGAAATTGGTAAAAACTTGTTCAAAATGGTTCGCTGTGCCAGATTTATTTTTATTTTATCCCCAACTATGGCTCAAGTGGAGCATGCCCACAAAAAATGAGCCAATTCGGACTAAAATTGACGATTTGGTGGCCAAAACAAAGTTCGGTGATCGAAAAAGTTAAGCCTCATCGAGCGCGGATACTTTTTTGGAAATTGGTAAAACCTTGTCCAAAATGGTTCTCTGTGCCAGATTTTTTTATTTTATCCCCAACTATGGCTCAAGTGAAGCATGCCCACATAAAATGAGCCATTTCGGACTAAAATTGACGATTTGGTGGCCAAAACTAAGTTCGGTGATCGAAAAAGTTAAGCCTCATCGAGCGCGGATACTTTTTGTAAATGACAATTTCAGCAATAACCATTGCTCCAAACACACCCCATATACTTGTAAAGGCCATTCTAATAGTTCCCCTGCTTGCGTTTACTGTATATTTGGTATTTGGAACTGTCTCGGAAACATCAATACTAATTGTAAAATTTCCCTTTATTAAACTAACTTTTTTTTTAGTGCAAATCGCTCAGTTCCATTCTTTAGGCTGCACTCCGCTAACGCAGAGTGCATTCAAATAAAACTTATCAAATAGAGTTGATACTTACCTATTTAATAAGTTTATCACAACAATTAGGCTAAAAGCAATTGAGCTATGATTTTCCCAAGTACCGGCCTAAACACACTGAAGTCATGCCTCCGGTTCAATGTCCGGTTGAACAGGTTCCTCGGACCCAATTCATCTCTCCCTTGTTTTGGGGCCGTTCCACTGTATTGTGGAAGGTTGGAAGCAAAAAGTTTGTGCGTTGGTCATAATACACTGTATGGCTACGAATTGCATAAATTATAACACAAACGTGGCTAAAATTGCATGTATTAAGTGACTATTTTGCAAACCGCAGGGCGGCGAGTTAAAGTGATCCTGTATATGAATATAAGACTAAAATACAATACTGTTGTATATAAATTCGCTCCCACTTACGCAAATGCCTACGACCATACCATGTTGAATGCAACGGTTCTCGTCCGATCACCGAAGTTAAGCAACATTGGGCCTGGTTAGTACTTGGATGGGTGACCGCTTGGGAACACCAGGTGTTGTAGGCTTTTTCTTTAGAGTATTCAAACCTCATAGAATACTTTTATTCGATATTTACGCATTTTAGAGCCTCAAAAAGCCTCGGTGATCGAAAAAGTTAAGCCTCATCGAGCACGGATACTTTTTTGGAAATTGGTAAAAACTTGTCCAAAATGGTTCGCTGTGCCAGATTTTTTTTATTTTATCCCCAACTATGGCTCAAGTGGAGCATGCCCACAAAAAATGAGCCAATTCGGACTAAAATTGACGATTTGGTGGCCAAAACAAAGTTCGGTGATTGAAAAAGTTAAGCCTCATCGAGCGCGGATACTTTTTTGGAAATTGGTAAAAACTTGTCCAAAATGTTCGCTGTGCCAGATTTTTTTATTTTATCCCCAACTATGGCTCAAGTGGAGCATGCCCACATAAAATGAGCCATTTTGGACTAAAATTGACGATTTGGTGGCCAAAACTAAGTTCGGTGATCGAAAAAGTTAAGCCTCATCGAGCGCGGATACTTTTTGTAAATGACAATTTCAGCAATAACCATTGCTCCAAACACACCCCATATACTTGTAAAGGCCATTCTAATAGTTCCCCTGCTTGCGTTTACTGTATATTTGGTATTTGGAACTGTCTCGGAAACATCAATACTAATTGTAAAATTTCCCTTTATTAAACTAACTTTTTTTTTAGTGCAAATCGCTCAGTTCCATTCTTTAGGCTGCACTCCGCTAACGCAGAGTGCATTCAAATAAAACTTATCAAATAGAGTTGATACTTACCTATTTAATAAGTTTATCACAACAATTAGGCTAAAAGCAATTGAGCTATGATTTTCCCAAGTACCGGCCTAAACACACTGAAGTCATGCCTCCGGTTCAATGTCCGGTTGAACAGGTTCCTCGGACCCAATTCATCTCTCCCTTGTTTTGGGGCCGTTCCACTGTATTGTGGAAGGTTGGAAGCAAAAAGTTTGTGCGTTGGTCATAATACACTGTATGGCTACGAATTGCATAAATTATAACACAAACGTGGCTAAAATTGCATGTATTAAGTGACTATTTTGCAAACCGCAAGGCGGCGAGTTAAAGTGATCCTGTATATGAATATAAGACTACAATACAATACTGTTGTATATAAATTCGCTCCCACTTACGCAAATGCCTACGACCATACCATGTTGAATGCACCGGTTCTCGTCCGATCACCGAAGTTAAGCAACATTGGGCCTGGTTAGTACTTCGATGGGTGACCGCTTGGGAACACCAGGTGTTGTAGGCTTTTTCTTTTGAGTATTCAAACCTCATAAAATACTTTTATTCGATATTTACGCATCTTAGAGCCTCAAAAAGCCTCGGTGATCGAAAAAGTTAAGCCTCATCGAGCGCGGATACTTTTTTGGAAATTGGTAAAAACTTGTCCAAAAGGGTTCGCTCTGCCCAATTATTTATCTTATCCCCAAATATGGCTCAAATGGAGCATGCCCACAAAAAATGAGCCAAATCGGACTAAAATTGATGATTCGGTGGCCAAAACAAAGTTCGGTGATCGAAAAAGTTAAGCCTCATCGAGCGCGGATACTTTTTTGGAAGTTGGTAAAAACTTGTCCAAAATGGTTCGCTGTGCCAGATTGTTTTTATTTTATCCCCAACTATGGCTCAAGTGGAGCATGCCCACAAAAAATGAGCCAATTCGGACTAAAATTGACGATTTGGTGGCCAAAACAAGGTTCGGTGATCGAAAAAGTTAAGCCTCATCGAGCGCGGATACTTTTTTGGAAATTGGTAAAAACTTGTCCAAAATGGTTCGCTGTGCCAGATTGTTTTTATTTTATCCCCAACTATGGCTCAAGTGGAGCATGCCCACAAAAAATGAGCCAATTCGGACTAAAATTGACGATTTGGTGGCCAAAACAAGGTTCGGTGATCGAAAAAGTTAAGCCTCATCGAGCGCGGATACTTTTTTGGAAATTGGTAAAAACTTGTCCAAAATGGTTCGCTGTGCCAGATTTTTTTATTTTATCCCCAACTATGGCTCAAGTGGAGCATGCCTACATAAAATGAGCCATTTCGGACTAAAATTGACGATTTGGTGGCCAAAATTAAGTTCGGTGATCGAAAAAGTTAAGCCTCATCGAGCGCGGATACTTTTTGTAAATGACAATTTCAGCAATAACCATTGCTCCAAACACACCCCATATACTTGTAAAGGCCATTCTAATAGTT
Organism: Convolutriloba macropyga; assembly: GCF_964194025.1. NCBI lineage: Eukaryota > Metazoa > Xenacoelomorpha > Acoela > Convolutidae > Convolutriloba > Convolutriloba macropyga. The sequence continues at coordinate 63,594,905 of NC_134476.1, forward strand.
CCCCTGCTTGCGTTTACTGTATATTTGGTATTTGGAACTGTCTCGGAAACATCAATACTAATTGTAAATTTTCCCTTTATTAAACTAACTTTTTTTAGTGCAAATCGCTGAGTTCCATTCTTTAGGCTGCACTCCGCTAACGCAGAGTGCATTCAAATAAAACTTATCAAATAGAGTTGATACTTACCTATTTAATAAGTGTATCACAACAATTAGGCTAAAAGCAATTGAGCTATGATTTTCCCAAGTACCGGCCTAAACACACTGAAGTCATGCCTCCGGTTCAATGTCCGGTTGAACAGGTTCCTCGGACCCAATTCATCTCTCCCTTGTTTTGGGGCCGTTCCACTGTATTGTGGAAGGTTGGAAGCAAAAAGTTTGTGCGTTGGTCATAATACACTGTATGGCTACGAATTGCATAAATTATAACACAAACGTGGCTAAAATTGCATGTATTAAGTGACTATTTTGCAAACCGCAAGGCGGCGAGTTAAAGTGATCCTGTATATGAATATAAGACTACAATACAATACTGTTGTATATAAATTCGCTCCCACTTACGCAAATGCCTACGACCATACCATGTTGAATGCACCGGTTCTCGTCCGATCACCGAAGTTAAGCAACATTGGGCCTGGTTAGTACTTGGATGGGTGACCGCTTGGGAACACCAGGTGTTGTAGGCTTTTTCTCTCGAGTATTCAAACCTCATAGAATACTTTTATTCGATATTTACGCATTTTAGAGCCTCAAAAAGCCTCGGTGATCGAAAAAGTTAAGCCTCATCGAGCGCGGATACTTTTTTGGAAATTGGTAAAAACTTGTCCAAAATGGTTCGCTGTGCCAGATTTTTTTTATTTTGTCCCCAACTATGGCTCAAGTGGAGCATGCCCACAAAAAATGAGCCAATTCGGACTAAAATTGACGATTTGGTGGCCAAAACAATGTTCGGTGATCGAAAAAGTTAAGCCTCATCGAGCGCCGATACTTTTTTGGAAATTGGTAAAAACTTGTCCAAAATGGTTCGCTGTGCCAGATTTTTTTATTTTATCCCCAACTATGGCTCAAGTGGAGCATGCCCACATAAAATGAGCCATTTCGGACTAAAATTGACGATTTGGTGGCCAAAACTAAGTTCGGTGATCGAAAAAGTTAAGCCTCATCGAGCGCGGATACTTTTTTGGAAATTGGTAAAAACTTGTCCAAAATGGTTCGCTGTGCCAGATTTTTTTATTTTATCCCCAACTATGGCTCAAGTGGAGCATGCCCACATAAAATGAGCCATTTCGGACTAAAATTGACGATTTGGTGGCCAAAACTAAGTTCGGTGATCGAAAAAGTTAAGCCTCATCGAGCGCGGATACTTTTTGTAAATGACAATTTCAGCAATAACCATTGCTCCAAACACACCCCATATACTTGTAAAGGCCATTCTAATAGTTCCCCTGCTTGCGTTTACTGTATATTTGGTATTTGGAACTGTCTCGGAAACATCAATACTAATTGTAAAATTTCCCTTTATTAAACTAACTTTTAAGTTAGTGCAAATCGCTGAGTTCCATTCTTTAGGCTGCACTCCGCTAACGCAGAGTGCATTCAAATGAAACTTATCAAATAGAGTTGATACTTACCTATTTATTAAGTTTATCACAACAATTAGGCTAAAAGCAATTGAGCTATGATTTTCCCAAGTACCGGCCTAAACCCACTGAAGTCATGCCTCCGGTTCAATGTCCGGTTGAACAGGTTCCTCGGACCCAATTCATCTCTCCCTTGTTTTGGGAGCGTTCCACTGTGTTGTGGAAGATTGGAAGCAAAAAGTTTGTGCGTTGGTCATAATACACTGTATGGCTACGAATTGCATAAATTATAACACAAACGTGGCTAAAATTGCATGTATTAAGTGACTATTTTGCAAACCGCAAGGCGGCGAGTTAAAGTAATCCTGTATATGAATATAGGACTACAATACAATACTGTTGTATATAAATTCGCTCCCACTTACGCAAATGCCTACGACCATACCATGTTGAATGCACCGGTTCTCGTCCGATCACCGAAGTTAAGCAACATTGGGCCTGCTTAGTACTTGGATGGGTGACCGCTTGGGAACACCAGGTGTTGTAGGCTTTTTCTTTTGAGTATTCAAACCTCATAGAATACTTTTATTCGATATTTACGCATTTTAGAGCCTCAAAAAGCCTCGGTGATCGAAAAAGTTAAGCCTCATCGAGCGCGGATACTTTTTTGGAAATTGGTAAAAACTTGTCCAAAATGGTTCGCTGTGCCAGATTTTTTTTATTTTATCCCCAACTATGGCTCAAGTGGAGCATGCCCACAAAAAATGAGCCAATTCGGACTAAAATTGACGATTTGGTGGCCAAAACAAAGTTCGGTGATCGAAAAAGTTAAGCCTCATCGAGCGCGGATACTTTTTTTGGAAATTGGTGAAAACTTGTCCAAAATGGTTCGCTGTGCCAGATTTTTTTTATTTTATCCCCAACTATGGCTCAAGTGGAGCATGCCCACATAAAATGAGCCATTTCGGACTAAAATTGACGATTTGGTGGCCAAAACTAAATTCGGTGATCGAAAAAGTTAAGCCTCATCGAGCGCGGATACTTTTTGTAAATGACAATTTCAGCAATAACCATTGCTCCAAACACACCCCATATACTTGTAAAGGCCATTCTAATAGTTCCCCTGCTTGCGTTTACTGTATATTTGGTATTTGGAACTGTCTCGGAAACATCAATACTAATTGTAAAATTTCCCTTTATTAAACTAACTTTTTTTTGTAGTGCATATCGCTCAGTTCCGTTCTTTAGGCTGCACTCCGCTAACGCAGAGCGCATTCAAATAAAACTTATCAAATAGAGTTGATACTTACCTATTTAATATGTTTATCACAACAATTAGGCTTTTAAATAATAAATTCAGATGCTATTATTTACAGTTGTTATTTACAATGATGTTGAAATAATTCAGCAGGTTTCATTGATGAATCGTTACAGTTGGTATTTACAAGGAAAATTTATCAGATTTCATTGTTAAAGCTTTACAAATTAAGTACAAAATTCAAATAGTTTTTTGTTTGTTCAGGGGTTTCTTGCCAGGATCCATTTAGAACACTTGCCGTAAATCTAAGAGTTTCAACTTTCATATTTACAAAGACGTCGCGCCAACTACTCAGCCTTAGGGTACTTCTCGCTCCAGATAATTGTTCGCATTTGAGAACTAAATGTTCCGATGTTTCAAACTCTTTTTCGCAATAGCTGCAAATTGGTGACTCTGAAAAATTTTTCATCCATCTAATCTGTTTGTCAACAAGACAATTGAAGGCAAGGCGATATAAAAGATTTTGTTGTTGTGGCAAAAGTTTGTAAAATTTCCAGATATTTTTGCTAAAGAGAGTTAATTCTTTCGTTGAACAATTGTACTTTATGACGGATTTGTTTAAGCGGTCCTCGATAAAACTTGTTGGAAAAACTTGAGCAATGATATAACAGTAAATCTCACTTGTTCTTAAGGCTTTGTCAAGTCTCAGGGAAGTTTCGATGTTGTTCTTAAACAGAAGGATACTGTTGTCAGTTTGAGAGACTTTGAGCTTTAAAGATTTTAACAAAATTGTTAAGTCATTTGGAAAGGAAACATCGTTCTCGTTTGATGAGTTAATTTCGTCTATCAGTTTTGCTGAGATTATTTTTGATGTAATATGTGGAAGAGAGATACCGCCCACAGCAACAGATTGGTAAAGAACTTCACTTCTAATTTCCATTTTGTCACCAGTTTTTAGTAGATTGTTGATGTGTTTTTGAACATTCGTCAGAATATTTACTGTTGTGTCCGTGTGTCTTGAATAATACAGGAACTTTGGAAGGATAAAAGTTTCAATGATTTGTCTCTTGGCTTTTAAAGTTTTCGATCGAGAAATGAAGCGCATGTAAATGGCAATTTGTGTTTTGATGAGATCAAGTAAGTTTGTTGATGATTTATCAGCAAAGAATTTAATGCCCAGGATTTTTGTTACACGTACAGTTTTATAGAAAGCTATGTCTCTCGTTGACAGGATCTCACTCTTTTTGACGTTGATTTCTAGTTGAGTGCAATCGCAAAAATCGTTGACAGTGTCAAATAGTCCTTCAATCGATGATATGCGTATTGAGCAAGTAATGTCGTCTGCATAAGCCACTGTTTTTGAGCTGGTGAATCCTTTAATATGTGGTGAGTTGTCTATACAGCAAAGCAAGGGCTCAACAGCAAGTATGAAAAGTAAAGCTGAAAGGGGACAACCTTGCCTAACTCCGCGTTGTAGTACAATTGTCTTGGAAAGGTAGCCATTGATTTCAATAATTGCTTTCGTTTCATTGTAAACTGTTCTGATGGCAGATTTTGTGTATTGGTCAATGCCAATTTTATCGAGAAGGGCGATGATGTAATCTCTGTCTACTTTATCAAAAGCTTTTGAAAAATCCAGATTCACAAGGCATTTGCTGTTATTTAGTTGCTTATGGGCTTTTCGAACTTTATTTAATGCTATATGGATTTGTCTTTTGCTCAAGTATGCATGCTGATGTTGGCCTATTATGTCTTCAAGATCTATTATGATTCTGGCAGATAGAATGTGTGATAGAATTTTGAGGTCAGTGTTCAGCAAGCTTATAGGTCTAAATTCATCAACAGTTCTCGGATTATCAGTTTTAGGCAGAAGTTTTAAGATTGCAATATTTTGGCTTTCAGGGACTTTTTCAGTTCGAACAATATTGTTGAAAACGCTTTGTAGCAATGGGGCCATTTCTCTCTTAAAAATCTTGTAAAAGTTTGAGGTAATTCCATCCGAACCCGGTGAGCTCTTTGCATTGAGTTTGTGAATTGCTTTCAATACTTCATCTATGGTGATTTCATTTACATCATTTGTTGCTTCGTTTTTGCGCTCGTTCAAATGGTCAAGAAAAATCTCAAAAGAGCCTTTTTTCTTGCTTTTGTAAAGCTGTGAAAAGTGGTTTTCAAAGACTTTGATGATTTCTTCCTGATTTGTTGTAACACTTGCACCAACCCTAAGTGAAGTAATATTGTTCGTGTTGTTTTTTTGCTTTGCCCAAGTTTTCAAGTCTTTCGCGTTTCCAAGTTCGCATGATTGGGTCAATTTCTTGAAGTGGATGAACTGATCTTTTTGTTTGTTGTTGTCATACGTATTTATTTTTGAGACTGTATCATTATATCGTTTTAAAATTTTTTCATTGGAGTCATGATTTTGTATTTGTTCTCTCAGCCTTTTCTCTTCGGCCAGGATGTTTTTCATTTGCGAGCTTAAGATTTTTGATTTATTAATAGCTAAGGCTTGGCAGACATCACGTATGTGGCACTTCAGCTCTTCATAACTTTCATGTGTCAAACAGTTCGTTCCAAATGCTTCTATTTCTGTTTTGATGTACTCTTTGTTTGGAAACAAAATAGCATCGTTCATTTTCCAAAAGCTTTGGCCTCGTTCTTTTTCTTCGCTTTTGTTGCTTAGTTCTAACAGCATGTGATCTGAGAAATTGCTCCGATGTACTTTCATTTCGCTGTACTGGGTTTGGTTTGTAAAAAAATAGTCTATTCGTGAAAAAGACGATGTTCTTTTGTCATAGTGTGTGAAATCAAGTACGTCCAGTTCTACCGCTGCATCAAATAGTAGAGCATGCTCTGTAACCGTTTGGAGCTTTACAAATCGCTTAACTCTATCGTCTACGCTTCGAAGAGCAGTTGATGTGTTTCGCGAATCATGACTGAAAGCATTAAAATCCCCTGCTAAAACAATAGATCGTTCCGTGTTGAGTTTCGAGAGATTTGAGCTTAATTGCTCAACTTTTCACAATAGAAGCTTGTATTCAGATATACATTGAATACAGTTAGATTGAGTTCCGTAAAATTAATTCCAGAGTGATCTCGTGATTGCAGTATTTGATTATCAGTTTTTAGTTCTTCACTCCAAACTGAAACTAAACCTCCACTGCAGTTTATTGCAGGCACTAGATGATAGCGTAATTTGTATTGCTCAAGAACTGTTTCGTGTGAACGAGATAGAGCTGAAATTTTCGATTCTTGGATACACAAGATGAATAAAGTTCCGCTAGCTAAATTGTAGCATTTTTCGATTATTGCGAAGAATTTTTTCGGGCTCTTAAGGCCACATGAATTCAAACAGAAAACTTTGTGCTCAATCATTTTTGTTTTGTTCGAACTGATTTTTCTTCTTAATCCACTGATCGTTCAAGAAGTGTTTTGCGATTTGCGCGTTTTGTTGTTTTTGTGTTTCACTAAGTGGCCTTTTGGCGCCTGGTCTGTACTGTTTGAGAACAGCACTATTATCAAGCTCTAAAGATTGAAACTTCTCTGTATTAAGATAGGCGGAATCATTACATTCAGCGTTTTGTATGTTGGTTGAGGTTTTGTCAGCGTTTTCTGTTTCTTGTTCTATGACTGTAGCATTTTCTGTTGTGCCACTACAAATTTCTTCTGTATAAGTTTCTTCCACTTCCTCTTCATCTATGGTCAAGTTGCAAGAGGAGGTGTCACTGATTGTTTCAGTTTCGGGAGCTTTATGAAAATTTGTTGGTTTCTGCTTTTCAGCACGATTATTCTTTGTTTCTTTGTTTATGTTTTGCACATTTTTGATTCTTTGTAGCTGGTTTTGCCATAAGTAGCACCAATCTTTATGGTGTCCCCGATACTGTAGTTTGCTTTCTTCACAGTAACTGCAGTTATGTAATGAGGGAGCATGGAACTTGATCTCTAAGCTGTTCCATTCTTTGAATTCTGCGATCCGATTTTCATATGACCAAGTTTTTAATCTTTCCTCTTCAGTTGCGTTTTTCACTGTCACACTCAGTGTTGCATAACCATTGAAGATGAGATCGCCTCCTATGTTGTCTTTCATCCGAATAATTGAGGGGCTATGTTCTATTCCCTCTGGAAGATCTATTAGTTTCAGGGCTTCAGTGTCTGTGCAAACATAAGGGAGATTACTGAATTTGATATTGTATCTTCTAGGATAGAATGATTTTTCTGTGTTGAGGAAATGTTTGCCCATAGGAAAAACGGTTTTGCCTAGTAAATTTAGGCCTCTGGATCTAATCGAATGGTATTGCTTTTTGACAGTTGGTGGTGAAACAACAGTCAGCGAATGAAGTCTTTTGTCTCTTATGTATGCGAATGTTTTGCTGATTGTTATTTGATTTCGTGCTTCTTGCGGGAATTCGTGCAGAATTGATTTAGCACACTGAAGATAGGCGTTGTTCAAAGAATCTGTGTTTGAAATAATTGATTTCGTAAAAGGAGGAATAATTTGCATGATCTGGAATTCGCTTGAGTTGGTTTCTTTCGACAAGCCTTTTTGAGTGATTGAAGAATACATATTTTGGTTTTCGCTGGGAGTAGGCGTAATCAACGAGGGGATAGTGTTCTCCCCCATAGGGGAAAACTTAATTGTTTGAAGGCGAAGACTTATGAAAAGTAGATTGTGACAAACGAAAGGTTTCTCAAATAAAAATTAGTGTTTTGGAAAACTCAGAAGTTAACTTAATAAGAACTCTAAGCGCTCTACAGTAAAGGAGAGAGCAACTTAAAAAGAGGAACTTAAAAAGCTAAAGCTAAGGAGCAAAGGGACTTAAAAGAAATTTTGAAGAGTAAAATTAGGAGAAAAAGGTAAAAGAAAAAGCCAGGATTTTAAATCTTAGTGAAAAGGCAGCTTTTAGTGAAAAATCTCTTTTTATAAAAGACTCACTCCCAAAGGACTTTCCTGCACAAAGTGGAGTACTTGCTTGTGGCTTTCCTATCACACTTTGAGGTACTGATCCGAAAGTGACATTAATAGCGGTTTAATCATCATGGACAACAATTAGGCTAAAAGCAATTGAGCTATGATTTTCCCAAGTACCCGCCTAAACCCACTGAAGTCATGCCTCCGGTTCAATGTCCGGTTGAACAGGTTCCTCGGACCCAATTCATCTCTCCCTTGTTTTGGGGCCGTTCCACTGTATTGTGGAAGGTTCGAAGCAAAAAGTTTGTGCGTTGGTCATAATACACTGTATGGCTACGAATTGCATAAATTATAACACAAACGTGGCTAAAATTGCATGTATTAAGTGACTATTTTGCAAACCGCAAGGCGGCGAGTTAAAGTGATCCTGTATATGAATATAAGACTACAATACAATACTGTTGTATATAAATTCGCTCCCACTTACGCAAATGCCTACGACCATACCATGTTGAATGCACCGGTTCTCGTCCGATCACCGAAGTTAAGCAACATTGGGCCTGGTTAGTACTTGAATGGGTGACCGCTTGGGAACACCAGGTGTTGCAGGCTTTTTCTTTTGAGTATTCAAACCTCATAGAATACTTTTATTCAATATTTACGCATTTTAGAGCCTCAAAAAGCCTCGGTGATCGAAAAAGTTAAGCCTCATCGAGCGCGGATACTTTTTTGGAAATTGGTAAAAACTTGTCCAAAATGGTTCGCTGTGCCAAATTTTTTTTATTTTATCCCCAACTATGGCTCAAGTGGAGCATGCCCACAAAAAATGAGCCAATTCGGACTAAAATTGACCATTTGGTGGCCAAAACAAAGTTCGGTGATGGAAAAAGTTAAGCCTCATCGAGCGCGGATACTTTTTTGGAAATTGGTAAAAACTTGTCCAAAATGGTTCGCTGTGCCAGATTTTTTTTATTTTATCCCCAACAATGGCTCAAGTGGAGCATGCCCACAAAAAATGAGCCAATTTGGACTAAAATTGACGATTTGGTGGCCAAAACAAGGTTCGGTGATCGAAAAAGTTAGGCCTCATCGAGCGCGGATACTTTTTTGGAAATTGGTGAAAACTTGTCCAAAATTGTTCGCTGTGCCAGATTTTTTTATTTTATCCCCAACTATGGCTCAAGTGGAGCATGCCCACATAAAATGAGCCATTTCGGACTAAAATTGACGATTTGGTGGCCAAAACTAAGTTCGGTGATCGAAAAAGTTAAGCCTCATCGAGCGCGGATACTTTTTTGGAAATTGGTAAAAACTTGTCCAAAATGGTTCGCTGTGCCAGATTTTTTTTCATTTTATCCCCAACAATGGCTCAAGTGGAGCATGCCCACAAAAAATGAGCCAATTTGGACTAAAATTGACGATTTGGTGGCCAAAACAACGTTCGGTGATCGAAAAAGTTAGGCCTCATCGAGCGCGGATACTTTTTTGGAAATTGGTGAAAACTTGTCCAAAATTGTTCGCTGTGCCAGATTTTTTTATTTTATCCCCAACTATGGCTCAAGTGGAGCATGCCCACATAAAATGAGCCATTTCGGACTAAAATTGACGATTTGGTGGCCAAAACAAAGTTCGGTGATGGAAAAAGTTAAGCCTCATCGAGCGCGGATACTTTTTTGGAAATTGCTAAAAACTTGTCCAAAATGGTTCGCTGTGCCAGATTTTTTTTTTATTTTATCCCCAACAATGGCTCAAGTGGAGCATGCCCACAAAAAATGAGCCAATTTGGACTAAAATTGACGATTTGGTGGCCAAAACAAGGTTCGGTGATCGAAAAAGTTAGGCCTCATCGAGCGCGGATACTTTTTTGGAAATTGGTGAAAACTTGTCCAAAATTGTTCGCTGTGCCAGATTTTTTTATTTTATCCCACACTATGGCTCAAGTGGAGCATGCCCACATAAAATGAGCCATTTCGGACTAAAATTGACGATTTGGTGGCCAAAACTAAGTTCGGTGATCGAAAAAGTTAAGCTTCATCGAGCGCGGATACTTTTTGTAAATGACAATTTCGGGCAATAACCATTGCTCCAAACACACCCCATATACTTGTAAAGGCCATTCTAATAGTTCCCCTGCTTGCATTTACTGTATATTTGGTATTTGGAACTGTCTCGGAAACATCAATACTAATTGTAAAATTTCCCTTTATTAAACTAACTTTTAAGTTAGTGCAAATCGCTCAGTTCCATTCTTTAGGCTGCACTCCGCTAACGCAGAGTGCATTCAAATAAAACTTATCAAATAGAGTTGATACTTACCTATTTAATAAGTTTATCACAACAATTAGGCTAAAAGCAATTGAGCTATAATTTTCCCAAGTACCGGCCTAAACCCACTGAAGTCATGCCTCCGGTTCAATGTCCTGTTGAACAGGTTCCTCGGACCCAATTCATCTCTCCCTTGTTTTGGGGCCGTTCCACTGTATTGTGGAAGGTTGGAAGCAAAAAGTTTGTGCGTTGGTCATGATACACTGTATGGCTACGAATTGCATAAATTATAACACAAACGTGGCTAAAATTGCATGTATTAAGTGACTATTTTGCAAACCGCAAGGCGGCGAGTTAAAGTGATCCTGTATATGAATATAAGACTACAATACAATACTTTTGTATATAAATTCGCTCCCACTTACGCAAATGCCTACGACCATACCATGTTGAATGCACCGGTTCTCGTCCGATCACCGAAGTTAAGCAACATTGGGCCTGGTTAGTACTTGGATGGGTGACCGCTTGGGAACACCAGGTGTTGTAGGCTTTTTCTTTTGAGTATTCAAACCTCAAAGAATACTTTTATTCGATATTTACGCATTTTAGAGCCTCAAAAAGCCTCGGTGATCGAAAAAGTTAAGCCTCATCGAGCGCGGATACTTTTTTGGAAATTGGTAAAAACTTGTCCAAAATGGTTCGCTGTGCCAGTTTTTTTTTTATTTTATCCCCAACAATGGCTCAAGTGGAGCATGCCCACAAAAAATGAGCCAATTCGGACTAAAATTGACGATTTGGTGGCCAAAACAAAGTTCGGTGATCGAAAAAGTTAAGCCTCATCGAGCGCGGATACTTTTTTGGAAATTGGTGAAAACTTGTCCAAAATGGTTCGCTGTGCCAGATTTTTTTATTTTATCCCCAATAACGGCTCAAGTGGAGCATGCCCACATAAAATGAGCCATTTCGGACTAAAATTGACGATTTGGTGGCCAAAACTAAGTTCGATGATCGAAAAAGTTAAGCTTCATCGAGCGCGGATACTTTTTGTAAATGACAATTTCAGCAATAACCATTGCTCCAAACACACCCCATATACTTGTAAAGGCCATTCTAATAGTTCCCCTGCTTGCGTTTACCGTATATTTGGTATTTGGAACTGTCTCGGAAACATCAATACTAATTGTAAAATTTCCCTTTATTAAACTAACTTTTAAGTTAGTGCAAATCGCTCAGTTCCATTCTTTAGGCTGCACTCCGCTAACGCAGAGTGCATTCAAATAAAACTTATCAAATAGAGTTGATACTTACCTATTTAATAAGTTTATCACAACAATTAGGCTAATAGCAATTGAGCTATGATTTTCCCAAGTACCGGCCTAAACCCACTGAAGTCATGCCTCCGGTTCAATGTCCGGTTGAACAGGTTCCTCGGACCCAATTCATCTCTCCCTTGTTTTGGGGCCGTTCCACTGTATTGTGGAAGGTTGGAAGCAAAAAGTTTGTGCGTTGGTCATAATACACTGTATGGCTACGAATTGCATAAATTATAACACAAACGTGGCTAAAATTGCATGTATTAGGTGACTATTTTGCAAACCGCAAGGCGGCGAGTTAAAGTGATCCTGTATATGAATATAAGACTACAATACAATACTGTTGTATATAAATTCGCTCCCACTTACGCAAATGCCTACGACCATACCATGTTGAATGCACCGGTTCTCGTCCGATCACCGAAGTTAAGCAACATTGGGCCTGGTTAGTACTTGGATGGGTGACCGCTTGGGAACACCAGGTGTTGTAGGCTTTTTCTTTTGAGTATTCAAACCTCATAGAATACTTTTATTCGATATTTACGCATTTTAGAGCCTCAAAAAGCCTCGGTGATCGAAAAAGTTAAGCCTCATCGAGCGCGGATACTTTTTTGGAAATTGGTAAAAACTTGTCCAAAATGGTTCGCTGTGCCAGTTTTTTTTTATTTTATCCCCAACAATGGCTCAAGTGGAGCATGCCCACAAAAAATGAGCCAATTCGGACTAAAATTGACGATTTGGTGGCCAAAACAAAGTTCGGTGATCGAAAAAGTTAAGCCTCATCGAGCGCGGATACTTTTTTGGAAATTGGTGAAAACTTGTCCAAAATGGTTCGCTGTGCCAGATTTTTTTATTTTATCCCCAACTATGGCTCAAGTGGAGCATGCCCACATAAAATGAGCCATTTCGGACTAAAATTGACGATTTGGTGGCCAAAACTAAGTTCGGTGATCGAAAAAGTTAAGCTTCATCGAGCGCGGATACTTTTTGTAAATGACAATTTCGGGCAATAACCATTGCTCCAAACACACCCCATATACTTGTAAAGGCCATTCTAATAGTTCCCCTGCTTGCGTTTACCGTATATTTGGTATTTGGAACTGTCTCGGAAACATCAATACTAATTGTAAAATTTCCCTTTATTAAACTAACTTTTTTTTAGTGCAAATCGCTCAGTTCCGTTCTTTAGGCTGCACTCCGCTAACGCAGAGCGCATTCAAATAAAACTTATCAAATAGAGTTGATACTTACCTATTTAATAAGTTTATCACAACAATTAGGCTAAAAGCAATTGAGCTATGATTTTCCCAAGTACCGGCCTAAACCCACTGAAGTCATGCCTCCGGTTCAATGTCCGGTTGAACAGGTTCCTCGGACCCAATTCATCTCTCCCTTGTTTTGGGGCCGTTCCACTGTATTGTGGAAGGTTGGAAGCAAAAAGTTTGTGCGTTGGTCATAATACACTGTATGGCTACGAATTGCATAAATTATAACACAAACGTGGCTAAAATTGCATGTATTAGGTGACTATTTTGCAAACCGCAAGGCGGCGAGTTAAAGTGATCCTGTATATGAATATAAGACTACAATACAATACTGTTGTATATAAATTCGCTCCCACTTACGCAAATGCCTACGACCATACCATGTTGAATGCACCGGTTCTCGTCCGATCACCGAAGTTAAGCAACATTGGGCCTGGTTAGTACTTGGATGGGTGACCGCTTGGGAACACCAGGTGTTGTAGGCTTTTTCTTTTGAGTATTCAAACCTCATAGAATACTTTTATTCGATATTTACGCATTTTAGAGCCTCAAAAAGCCTCGGTGATCGAAAAAGTTAAGCCTCATCGAGCGCGGATACTTTTTTGGAAATTGGTAAAAACTTGTCCAAAATGGTTCGCTGTGCCAGTTTTTTTTTTATTTTATCCCCAACAATGGCTCAAGTGGAGCATGCCCACAAAAAATGAGCCAATTCGGACTAAAATTGACGATTTGGTGGCCAAAACAAAGTTCGGTGATCGAAAAAGTTAAGCCTCATCGAGCGCGGATACTTTTTTGGAAATTGGTGAAAACTTGTCCAAAATGGTTCGCTGTGCCAGATTTTTTTATTTTATCCCCAACTATGGCTCAAGTGGAGCATGCCCACATAAAATGAGCCATTTCGGACTAAAATTGACGATTTGGTGGCCAAAACTAAGTTCGATGATCGAAAGAGTTAAGCTTCATCGAGCGCGGATACTTTTTGTAAATGACAATTTCAGCAATAACCATTGCTCTAAACACACCCCATATACTTGTAAAGGCCATTCTAATAGTTCCCCTGCTTGCGTTTACTGTATATTTGGTATTTGGAACTGTCTCGGAAACATCAATACTAATTGTAAAATTTCCCTTTATTAAACTAACTTTTAAGTTAGTGCAAATCGCTCAGTTCCATTCTTTAGGCTGCACTCCGCTAACGCAGAGTGCGTTCAAATAAAACTTATCAATTAGAGTTGATACTTACCTATTTAATAAGTTTATCACAACAATTAGGCTAAAAGCAATTGAGCTATGATTTTCCCAAGTACCGGCCTAAACCCACTGAAGTCATGCCTCCGGTTCAATGTCCGGTTGAACAGGTTCCTCGGACCCAATTCATCTCTCCCTTGTTTTGGGGCCGTTCCACTGTATTGTGGAAGGTTGGAAGCAAAAAGTTTGTGCGTTGGTCATAATACACTGTATGGCTACGAATTGCATAAATTATAACACAAACGTGGCTAAAATTGCATGTATTAAGTGACTATTTTGCAAACCGCAAGGCGGCGAGTTAAAGTGATCCTGTATATGAATATAAGACTACAATACAATACTGTTGTATATAAATTCGCTCCCACTTACGCAAATGCCTACGACCATACCATGTTGAATGCACCGGTTCTCGTCCGATCACCGAAGTTAAGCAACATTGGGCCTGGTTAGTACTTGGATGGGTGACCGCTTGGGAACACCAGGTGTTGTAGGCTTTTTCTTTTGAGTATTCAAACCTCATAGAATACTTTTGTTCGATATTTACGCATTTTAGAGCCTCAAAAAGCCTCGGTGATCGAAAAAGTTAAGCCTCATCGAGCGCGGATACTTTTTTGGAAATTGGTAAAAACTTGTCCAAAATGGTTCGCTGTGCCAGATTTTTTTTATTTTATCCCCAACTATGGCTCAAGTGGAGCATGCCCACAAAAAATGAGCCAATTCGGACTAAAATTGACGATTTGGTGGCCAAAACAAAGTTCGGTGATCGAAAAAGTTAAGCCTCATCGAGCGCGGATACTTTTTTGGAAATTGGTGAAAACTTGTCCAAAATGGATCGCTGTGCCAGATTTTTTTATTTTATCCCCAACTATGGCTCAAGTGGAGCATGCCCACAAAAAATGAGCCATTTCGGACTAAAATTGACGATTTGGTGGCCAAAACTATGTTCGGTGATCGAAAAAGTTAAGCCTCATCGAGCGCGGATACTTTTTGTAAATGACAATTTCAGCAATAACCATTGCTCCAAACACACCCCATATACTTGTAAAGGCCATTCTAATAGTCCCCCTGCTTGCGTTTACTGTATATTTGGTATTTGGAACTGTCTCGGAAACATCAATACTAATTGTAAAATTTCCCTTTATTAAACTAACTTTTACGTTAGTGCAAATCGCTGAGTTCCATTCTTTAGGCTGCACTCCGCTAACGCAGAGTGCATTCAAATAAAACTTATCAAATAGAGCTGATACTTACCTATTTAATAAGTTTATCACAACAATTAGGCTAAAAGCAATTGAGCTATGATTTTCCCAAGTACCGGCCTAAACCCACTGAAGTCATGCCTCCGGTTCAATGTCCGGTTGAACAGGTTCCTCGGACCCAATTCATCTCTCCCTTGTTTTGGGGCCGTTCCACTGTATTGTGGAGGGTTGGAAGCAAAAAGTTTGTGCGTTGGTCATAATACACTGTATGGCTACGAATTGCATAAATTATAACACAAACGTGGCTAAAATTGCATGTATTAAGTGACTATTTTGCAAACCGCAAGGCGGCGAGTTAAAGTGATCCTGTATATGAATATAAGACTACAATACAATACTGTTGTATATAAATTCGCCCCCACTTACGCAAATGCCTACGACCATACCATGTTGAATGCACCGGTTCTCGTCCGATCACCGAAGTTAAGCAACATTGGGCCTGGTTAGTACTTGGATGGGTGACCGCTTGGGAACACCAGGTGTTGTAGGCTTTTTCTTTTGAGTATTCAAACCTCATAGAATACTTTTATTCGATATTTACGCATTTTAGAGCCTCAAAAAGCCTCGGTGATCGAAAAAATTAAGCCTCATCGAGCGCGGATACTTTTTTGGAAATTGGTGAAAACTTGTCCAAAATGGTTCGCTGTGCCAGATTTTTTTATTTTATCCCCAACTATGGCTCAAGTGAAGCATGCCCACATAAAATGAGCCATTTCGGACTAAAATTGACGATTTGGTGGCCAAAACTAAGTTCGGTGATCGAAAAAGTTAAGCCTCATCGAGCGCGGATACTTTTTGTAAATGACAATTTCAGCAATAACCATTGCTCCAAACACACCCCATATACTTGTAAAGGCCATTCTAATAGCTCCTCTGCTTGCGTTTACTGTATATTTGGTATTTGGAACTGTCTCGGAAACATCAATACTAATTGTAAAATTTCCCTTTATTAAACTAACTTTTAAGTTAGTGCAAATCGCTCAGTTCCATTCTTTAGGCTGCACTCCGCTAACGCAGAGTGCATTCAAATAAAACTTATCAATTAGAGTTGATACTTACCTATTTAATAAGTTTATCACAACAATTAGGCTAAAAGCAATTGAGCTATGATTTTCCCAAGTACCGGCCTAAACCCACTGAAGTCATGCCTCCGGTTCAATGTCCGGTTGAACAGGTTCCTCGGACCCAATTCATCTCTCCCTTGTTTTGGGGCCGTTCCACTGTATTGTGGAAGGTTGGAAGCAAAAAGTTTGTGCGTTGGTCATAATACACTGTATGGCTACGAATTGCATAAATTATAACACAAACGTGGCTAAAATTGCATGTATTAAGTGACTATTTTGCAAACCGCAAGGCGGCGAGTTAAAGTGATCCTGTATATGAATATAAGACTACAATACAATACTGTTGTATATAAATTCGCCCCCACTTACGCAAATGCCTACGACCATACCATGTTGAATGCACCGGTTCTCGTCCGATCACCGAAGTTAAGCAACATTGGGCCTGGTTAGTACTTGGATGGGTGACCGCTTGGGAACACCAGGTGTTGTAGGCTTTTTCTTTTGAGTATTCAAACCTCATAGAATACTTTTATTCGATATTTACGCATTTTAGAGCCTCAAAAAGCCTCGGTGATCGAAAAAATTAAGCCTCATCGAGCGCGGATACTTTTTTGGAAATTGGTGAAAACTTGTCCAAAATGGTTCGCTGTGCCAGATTTTTTTATTTTATCCCCAACTATGGCTCAAGTGAAGCATGCCCACATAAAATGATCCATTTCGGACTAAAATTGACGATTTGGTGGCCAAAACTAAGTTCGGTGATCGAAAAAGTTAAGCCTCATCGAGCGCGGATACTTTTTGTAAATGACAATTTCAGCAATAACCATTGCTCCAAACACACCCCATATACTTGTAAAGGCCATTCTAATAGTTCCCCTGCTTGCGTTTACTGTATATTTGGTATTTGGAACTGTCTCGGAAACATCAATACTAATTGTAAAATTTCCCTTTATTAAACTAACTTTTAAGTTAGTGCAAATCGCTCAGTTCCATTCTTTAGGCTGCACTCCGCTAACGCAGAGTGCATTCAAATAAAACTTATCAATTAGAGTTGATACTTACCTATTTAATAAGTTTATCACAACAATTAGCCTAAAAGCAATTGAGCTATGATTTTCCCAAGTACCGGCCTAAACCCACTGAAGTCATGCCTCCGGTTCAATGTCCGGTTGAACAGGTTCCTCGGACCCAATTCATCTCTCCCTTGTTTTGGGGCCGTTCCACTGTATTGTGGAAGGTTGGAAGCAAAAAGTTTGTGCGTTGGTCATAATACACTGTATGGCTACGAATTGCATAAATTATAACACAAACGTGGCTAAAATTGCATGTATTAAGTGACTATTTTGCAAACCGCAAGGCGGCGAGTTAAAGTGATCCTGTATATGAATATAAGACTACAATACAATACTGTTGTATATAAATTCGCCCCCACTTACGCAAATGCCTACGACCATACCATGTTGAATGCACCGGTTCTCGTCCGATCACCGAAGTTAAGCAACATTGGGCCTGGTTAGTACTTGGATGGGTGACCGCTTGGGAACACCAGGTGTTGTAGGCTTTTTCTTTTGAGTATTCAAACCTCATAGAATACTTTTATTTGATATTTACGCATTTTAGAGCCTCAAAAAGCCTCGGTGATCGAAAAAATTAAGCCTCATCGAGCGCGGATACTTTTTTGGAAATTGGTGAAAACTTGTCCAAAATGGTTCGCTGTGCCAGATTTTTTTATTTTATCCCCAAGTATGGCTCAAGTGAAGCATGCCCACAAAAAATGAGCCATTTCGGACCAAAATTGACGATTTGGTGGCCAAAACTAAGTTCGGTGATCGAAAAAGTTAAGCCTCATCGAGCGCGGATACTTTTTGTAAATGACAATTTCAGCAATAACCATTGCTCCAAACACACCCCATATACTTGTAAAGGCCATTCTAATAGTTCCCCTGCTTGCGTTTACTGTATATTTGGTATTTGGAACTGTCTCGGAAACATCAATACTAATTGTAAAATTTCCCTTTATTAAACTAACTTTTAAGTTAGTGCAAATCTCTCAGTTCCATTCTTTAGGCTGCACTCCGCTAACGCAGAGTGCATTCAAATAAAACTTATCAAATAGAGTTGATACTTACCTATTTAATTAGTTTATCACAACAATTAGGCTAAAAGCAATTGAGCTATGATTTTCCCAAGTACCGGCCTAAACCCACTGAAGTCATGCCTCCGGTTCAATGTCCGGTTGAACAGGTTCCTCGGACCCAATTCATCTCTCCCTTGTTTTGGGGCCGTTCCACTGTATTGTGGAAGATTGGAAGCAAAAAGTTTGTGCGTTGGTCATAATACACTGTATGGCTACGAATTGCATAAATTATAACACAAACGTGGCTAAAATTGCATGTATTAAGTGACTATTTTGCAAACCGCAAGGCGGCGAGTTAAAGTGATCCTGTATATGAATATAAGACTACAATACAATAATGTTGTATATAAATTCGCTCCCACTTACGCAAATGCCTACGACCATACCATGTTGAATGCACCGGTTCTCGTCCGATCACCGAAGTTAAGCAAAATTGGGCCTGGTTAGTACTTGGATGGGTGACCGCTTGGGAACACCAGGTGTTGTAGGCTTTTTCTTTTGAGTATTCAAACCCCATAGAATACTTTTATTCGATATTTACGCATTTTAGAGCCTCAAAAAGCCTCGGTGATCGAAAAAGTTAAGCCTCATCGAGCGCGGATACTTTTTTGGAAATTGACAAAAACTTGTCCAAAATGGTTCGCTGTGCCAGATGTTTTTTATTTTATCCCCAACTATGGCTCAAGTGGAGCATGCCCACAAAAAATGAGCCAATTCGGACTAAAATTGACGATTTGGTGGCCAAAACAAAGTTCGGTGATCGAAAAAGTTAAGCCTCATCGAGCGCGGATACTTTTTTGGAAATTGGTGAAAACTTGTCCAAAATGGTTGCTGTGCCAGATTTTCTTATTTTATCCCCAACTATGGCTCAAGTGGAGCATGCCCACACAAAATGAGCCATTTCGGACTAAAATTGACGATTTGGTGGCCAAAACTAAGTTCGGTGATCGAAAAAGTTAAGCCTCATCGAGCGCGGATACTTTTTGTAAATGACAATTTCAGCAATAACCATTGCTCCAAACACACCCCATATACTTGTAAAGGCCATTCTAATAGTTCCCCTGCTTGCGTTTACTGTATATTTGGTATTTGGAACTGTCTCGGAAACATCAATACTAATTGTAAAATTTCCCTTCATTAAACTAACTTTTAAGTTAGTGGAAATCGCTGAGTTCCATTCTTTAGGCTGCACTCCGCTAACGCAGAGTGCATTCAAATAAAACTTATCAAATAGAGTTGATACTTACCTATTTAATAAGCTTATCACAACAATTAGGCTAAAAGAAATTGAGCTATGATTTTCCCAAGTACCGGCCTAAACCCACTGAAGTCATGCCTCCGGTTCAATGTCCGGTTGAACAGGTTCCTCGGACCCAATTCATCTCTCCCTTGTTTTGGGGCCGTTCCACTGTATTGTGGAAGATTGGAAGCAAAAAGTTTGTTCGTTGGTCATAATACACTGTATGGCTACGAATTGCATAAATTATAACACAAACGTGGCTAAAATTGCATGTATTAAGTGACTATTTTGCAAACCGCAAGGCGGCGAGTTAAAGTGATCCTGTATATGAATATAAGACTACAATACAATAATGTTGTATATAAATTCGCTCCCACTTACGCAAATGCCTACGACCATACCATGTTGAATGCACCGGTTCTCGTCCGATCACCGAAGTTAAGCAAAATTGGGCCTGGTTAGTACTTGGATGGGTGACCGCTTGGGAACACCAGGTGTTGTAGGCTTTTTCTTTTGAGTATTCAAACCCCATAGAATACTTTTATTCGATATTTACGCATTTTAGAGCCTCAAAAAGCCTCGGTGATCGAAAAAGTTAAGCCTCATCGAGCGCGGATACTTTTTTGGAAATTGACAAAAACTTGTCCAAAATGGTTCGCTGTGCCAGATGTTTTTTATTTTATCACCAACTATGGCTCAAGTGGAGCATGCCCACAAAAATGAGCCAATTCGGACTAAAATTGACGATTTGGTGGCCAAAACAAAGTTCGGTGATCGAAAAAGTTAAGCCTCATCGAGCGCGTATACTTTTTTGGAAATTGGTGAAAACTTGTCCAAAATGGTTGCTGTGCCAGATTTTTTTATTTTATCCCCAACTATGGCTCAAGTGGAGCATGCCCACACAAAATGAGCCATTTCGGACTAAAATTGACGATTTGGTGGCCAAAACTAAGTTCGGTGATCGAAAAAGTTAAGCCTCATCGAGCGCGGATACTTTTTGTAACTGACAATTTCAGCAATAACCATTGCTCCAAACACACCCCATATAATGTAAAGGCCATTCTAATAGTTCCCCTGCTTGCGTTTACTGTATATTTGGTATTGGGAACTGTCTCGGAAACATCAATACTAATTGTAAAATTTCCCTTTATTAAACTAACTTTTAAGTTAGTGCAAATCGCTGAGTTCCATTCTTTAGGCTGCACTCCGCTAACGCAGAGTGCATTCAAATAAAACTTATCAAATAGAGTTGATACTTACCTATTTAATAAGTTTATCACAACAATTAGGCTAAAAGCAATTGAGCTATGATTTTCCCAAGTACCGGCCTAAACCCACTGAAGTCATGCCTCCGGTTCAATGTCCGGTTGAACAGGTTCCTCGGACCCAATTCATCTCTCCCTTGTTTTGGGGCCGTTCCACTGTATTGTGGAAGATTGGAAGCAAAAAGTTTGTTCGTTGGTCATAATACACTGTATGGCTACGAATTGCATAAATTATAACACAAACGTGGCTAAAATTGCATGTATTAAGTGACTATTTTGCAAACCGCAAGGCGGCGAGTTAAAGTGATCCTGTATATGAATATAAGACTACAATACAATACTGTTGTATATAAATTCGCTCCCACTTACGCAAATGCCTACGACCATACCATGTTGAATGCA
This sequence comes from Convolutriloba macropyga, assembly GCF_964194025.1. Taxonomy (NCBI): domain Eukaryota; kingdom Metazoa; phylum Xenacoelomorpha; order Acoela; family Convolutidae; genus Convolutriloba; species Convolutriloba macropyga. The sequence goes on from NC_134476.1 coordinate 63,616,104, forward strand.
CCGGTTCTCGTCCGATCACCGAAGTTAAGCAACATTGGGCCTGGTTAGTACTTGGATGGGTGACCGCTTGGGAACACCAGGTGTTGTAGGCTTTTTCTTTTGAGTATTCAAACCTCATAGAATACTTTTATTCGATATTTACACATTTTAGAGCCTCAAAAAGCCTCGGTGATCGAAAAAGTTAAGCCTCATCGAGCGCGGATACTTTTTTGGAAATTGATAAAAACTTGTCCAAAATGGTTCGCTGTGCCAGATTTTTTTTATTTTATCCCCAACTATGGCTCAAGTGGAGCATGCCCACAAAAAATGAGCCAATTCGGACTAAAATTGACGATTTGGTGGCCAAAACAAAGTTCGGTGATCGAAAAAGTTAAGCCTCATCGAGCGCGGATACTTTTCTTGAAATTGGTGAAAACTTGTCCAAAATGGTTCGCTGTGCCAGATTTTTTTATTTTATCCCCAACTATGGCTCAAGTGGAGCATGCCCACATAAAATGAGCCATTTCGGACTAAAATTGACGATTTGGTGGCCAAAACTAGGTTCGGTGATCGAAAAAGTTAAGCCTCATCGAGCGCGGATACTTTTTGTAACTGACAATTTCAGCAATAACCATTGCTCCAAACACACCCCATATACTTGTAAAGGCCATTCTAATAGTTCCCCTGGTTGCGTTTACTGTATATTTGGTATTGGGAACTGTCTCGGAAACATCAATACTAATTGTAAAATTTCCCTTTTTTAAACTAACTTTTAAGTTAGTGCAAATCGCTGAGTTCCATTCTTTAGGCTGCACTCCGCTAACGCAGAGTGCATTCAAATAAAACTTATCAAATAGAGTTGATACTTACCTATTTAATAAGTTTATCACAACAATTAAGCTAAAAGCAATTGAGCTATGATTTTCCCAAGTACCGGCCTAAACCCACTGAAGTCATGCCTCCGGTTCAATGTCCGGTTGAACAGGTTCCTCGGACCCAATTCATCTCTCCCTTGTTTTGGGGCCGTTCCACTGTATTGTGGAAGGTTGGAAGCAAAAAGTTTGTGCGTTGGTCATAATACACTGTATGGCTACGAATTGCATAAATTATAACACAAACGTGGCTAAAATTGCATGTATTAAGTGACTATTTTGCAAACCGCAAGGCGGCGAGTTAAAGTGATATTGTATATGAATATAAGACTACAATACAATACTGTTGTATATAATTTCGCTCCCACTTACGCAAATGCCTACGACCATACCATGTTGAATGCACCGGTTCTCGTCCGATCACCGAAGTTAAGCAACATTGGGCCTGGTTAGTACTTGGATGGGTGACCGCTTGGGAACACCAGGTGTTGTAGGCTTTTTCTTTTGAGTATTCAAACCTCATAGAATACTTTTATTTGATATTTACGCATTTAAGAGCCTCAAAAAGCCTCGGTGATCGAAAAAGTTAAGCCTCATCGAGCGCGGATACTTTTTTGGAAATTGGTGAAAACTTGTCCAAAATGGTTCGCTGTGCCAGATTTTTTTATTTTATCCCCAACTATGGCTCAAGTGAAGCATGCCCACATAAAATGAGCCATTTCGAACTAAAATTGACGATTTGGTGGCCAAAACTAAGTTCGTTGATCGAAAAAGTTAAGCCTCATCGAGCGCGGATACTTTTTGTAAATGACAATTTCAGCAATAACCATTGCTCCAAACACACCCCATATACTTGTAAAGGCCATTCTAATAGTTCCCCTGCTTGCGTTTACTGTATATTTGGTATTAGGAACTGTCACGGAAACATCAATACTAATTGTAAAATTTCCCTTTAATAAAATAACTTTTAAGTTAGTGCAAATCGCTGAGTTCCATTCTTTAGGCTGCACTCCGCTAACGCAGAGTGCATTCAAATAAAACTTATCAAATAGAGTTGATACTTACCTATTTAATAAGTTTATCACAACAATTAGGCTAAAAGCAATTGAGCTATGATTTTCCCAAGTACCGGCCTAAACCCACTGAAGTCATGCCTCCGGTTCAATGTCCGGTTGAACAGGTTCCTCGGACCCAATTCATCTCTCCCTTGTTTTGGGGCCGTTCCACTGTATTGTGGAAGGTTGGAAGCAAAAAGTTTGTGCGTTGGTCATAATACACTGTATGGCTACGAATTGCATAAATTATAACACAAACGTGGCTAAAATTGCATGTATTAAGTGACTATTTTGCAAACCGCAAGGCGGCGAGTTAAAGTGATCCTGTATATGAATATAAGACTACAATACAATACTGTTGTATATAAATTCGCTCCCACTTACGCAAATGCCTACGACCATACCATGTTGAATGCACCGGTTCTCGTCCGATCACCGAAGTTAAGCAACATTGGGCCTGGTTAGTACTTGGATGGGTGACCGCTTGGGAACACCAGGTGTTGTAGGCTTTTTCTTTTGAGTATTCAAACCTCATAGAATACTTTTATTCGATATTTACGCATTTTAGAGCCTCAAAAAGCCTCGGTGGTCGAAAAAGTTAAGCCTCATCGAGCGCGGATACTTTTTTGGAAATTGGTGAAAACTTGTCCAAAATGGTTCGCTGTGCCAGATTTTTTTATTTTATCCCCAACTATGGCTCAAGTGAAGCATGCCCACATAAAATGAGCCATTTCGGACTAAAATTGACGATTTGGTGGCCAAAACAAAGTTCGGTGATCGAAAAAGTTAAGCCTCATCGAGCGCGGATACTTTTTTGGAAATTGGTGAAAACTTGTCCAAAATGGTTCGCTGTGCCAGATTTTTTTATTTTATCCCCAACTATGGCTCAAGTGGAGCATGCCCACATAAAATGAGCCATTTCGGACTAAAATTGACGATTTGGTGGCCAAAACTTGGTTCGGTGATCGAAAAAGTTAAGCCTCATCGAGCGCGGATACTTTTTGTAACTGACAATTTCAGCAATAACCATTGCTCCAAATAGTTCCCCTGGTTGCGTTTACTGTATATTTGGTATTGGGAACTGTCTCGGAAACATCAATACTAATTGTAAAATTTCCCTTTTTTAAACTAACTTTTAAGTTAGTGCAAATCGCTGAGTTCCATTCTTTAGGCTGCACTCCGCTAACGCAGAGTGCATTCAAATAAAACTTATCAAATAGAGTTGATACTTACCTATTTAATAAGTTTATCACAACAATTAAGCTAAAAGCAATTGAGCTATGATTTTCCCAAGTACCGGCCTAAACCCACTGAAGTCATGCCTCCGGTTCAATGTCCGGTTGAACAGGTTCCTCGGACCCAATTCATCTCTCCCTTGTTTTGGGGCCGTTCCACTGTATTGTGGAAGGTTGGAAGCAAAAAGTTTGTGCGTTGGTCATAATACACTGTATGGCTACGAATTGCATAAATTATAACACAAACGTGGCTAAAATTGCATGTATTAAGTGACTATTTTGCAAACCGCAAGGCGGCGAGTTAAAGTGATCCTGTATATGAATATAAGACTACAATACAATACTGTTGTATATAATTTCGCTCCCACTTACGCAAATGCCTACGACCATACCATGTTGAATGCACCGGTTCTCGTCCGATCACCGAAGTTAAGCAACATTGGGCCTGGTTAGTACTTGGATGGGTGACCGCTTGGGAACACCAGGTGTTGTAGGCTTTTTCTTTTGAGTATTCAAACCTCATAGAATACTTTTATTTGATATTTACGCATTTAAGAGCCTCAAAAAGCCTCGGTGATCGAAAAAGTTAAGCCTCATCGAGCGCGGATACTTTTTTGGAAATTGGTGAAAACTTGTCCAAAATGGTTCGCTGTGCCAGATTTTTTTATTTTATCCCCAACTATGGCTCAAGTGAAGCATGCCCACATAAAATGAGCCATTTCGAACTAAAATTGACGATTTGGTGGCCAAAACTAAGTTCGTTGATCGAAAAAGTTAAGCCTCATCGAGCGCGGATACTTTTTGTAAATGACAATTTCAGCAATAACCATTGCTCCAAACACACCCCATATACTTGTAAAGGCCATTCTAATAGTTCCCCTGCTTGCGTTAACTGTATATTTGGTATTAGGAACTGTCACGGAAACATCAATACTAATTGTAAAATTTCCCTTTATTAAACTAACTTTTAAGTTAGTGCAAATCGCTCAGTTCCATTCTTTAGGCTGCACTCCGCTAACGCAGAGTGCATTCAAATAAAACTTATCAAATAGAGTTGATACTTACCTATTTAATAAGTTTATCACAACAATTAGGCTAAAAGCAATTGAGCTATGATTTTCCCAAGTACCGGCCTAAACCCACTGAAGTCATGCCTCCGGTTCAATGTCCGGTTGAACAGGTTCCTCGGACCCAATTCATCTCTCCCTTGTTTTGGGGCCGTTCCACTGTATTGTGGAAGGTTGGAAGCAAAAAGTTTGTGCGTTGGTCATAATACACTGTATGGCTACGAATTGCATAAATTATAACACAAACGTGGCTAAAATTGCATGTATTAAGTGACTATTTTGCAAACCGCAAGGCGGCGAGTTAAAGTGATCCTGTATATGAATATAAGACTAAAATACAATACTGTTGTATATAAATTCGCTCCCACTTACGCAAATGCCTACGACCATACCATGTTGAATGCACCGGTTCTCGTCCGATCACCGAAGTTAAGCAACATTGGGCCTGGTTAGTACTTGGATGGGTGACCGCTTGGGAACACCAGGTGTTGTAGGCTTTTTCTTTTGAGTATTCAAACCTCATAGAATACTTTTATTCGATATTTACGCATTTTAGAGCCTCAAAAAGCCTCGGTGATCGAAAAAGTTAAGCCTCATCGAGCGCGGATACTTTTTTGGAAATTGGTGAAAACTTGTCCAAAATGGTTCGCTGTGCCAGATTTTTTTATTTTATCCCCAACTATGGCTCAAGTGAAGCATGCCCACATAAAATGAGCCATTTCGGACTAAAATTGACGATTTGGTGGCCAAAACTAAGTTCGGTGATCGAAAAAGTTAAGCCTCATCGAGCGCGGATAGTTTTTGTAAATGACAATTTCAGCAATAACCATTGCTCCAAACACACCCCATATACTTGTAAAGGCCATTCTAATAGTTCCCCTGCTTGCGTTTACTGTATATTTGGTATTTGGAACTGTCTCGGAAACATCAATACTAATTGTAAAACTTCCCTTTATTAAACTAACTTTTAAGTTAGTGCAAATCGCTCAGTTCCATTCTTTAGGCTGCACTCCGCTAACGCAGAGTGCATTCAAATAAAACTTATCAAATAGAGTTGATACTTACCTATTTAATAAGTTTATCACAACAATTAGGCTAAAAGCAATTGAGCTACGATTTTCCCAAGTACCGGCCTAAACCCACTGAAGTCATGCCTCCGGTTCAATGTCCGGTTGAACAGGTTCCTCGGACCCAATTCATCTCTCCCTTGTTTTGGGGCCGTTCCACTGTATTGTGGAAGGTTGGAAGCAAAAAGTTTGTGCGTTGGTCATAATACACTGTATGGCTACGAATTGCATAAATTATAACACAAACGTGGCTAAAATTGCATGTATTAAGTGACTATTTTGCAAACCGCAAGGCGGCGAGTTAAAGTGATCCTGTATATGAATATAAGACTACAATACAATACTGTTGTATATAAATTCGCTCCCACTTACGCAAATGCCTACGACCATACCATGTTGAATGCACCGGTTCTCGTCCGATCACCGAAGTTAAGCAACATTGGGCCTGGTTAGTACTTGGATGGGTGACCGCTTGGGAACACCAGGTGTTGTAGGCTTTTTCTTTTGAGTATTCAAACCTCATAGAATACTTTTATTCGATATTTACGCATTTTAGAGCCTCAAAAAGCCTCGGTGATCGAAAAAGTTAAGCCTCATCGAACGCGGATACTTTTTTGGAAATTGGTAAAAACTTGTCCAAAATGGTTCGCTGTGCCAGATTTTTTTATTCTATCCCCAACTATGGCTCAAGTGGAGCATGCCCACAAATAATGAGCCAATTTGGACTAAAATTGACGATTTGGTGGCCAAAACTAAGTTCGGTGATCGAAAAAGTTAAGCCTCATCGAGCGCGGATACTTTTTGTAAATGACGATTTCAGCAATAACCATTGCTCCAAACACACCCCATATACTTGTAAAGGCCATTCTTATAGTTCCCCTGCTTGCGTTTACTGTATATTTGGTATTTGGAACTGTCTCGGAAACATCAATACTAATTGTAAAATTTCCCTTTATTAAACTAACTTTTAAGTTAGTGCAAATCGCTCAGTTCCATTCTTTAGGCTGCACTCCGCTAACGCAGAGTGCATTGAAAAAAAATTTGTCAAATAGAGTTGATACTTACCTATTTAATAAGTTTATCACAACAATTAGGCTTTTAAATAATAAATTCAGATGCTATTATTTACAGTTGTTATTTACAATGATGTTGAAATAATTCAGCAGGTTTCATTGATGAATCGTTACAGTTGGTATTTACAAGGAAAATTTATCAGATTTCATTGTTAAAGCTTTACAAATTAAGTACAAAATTCAAATAGTTTTTTGTTTGTTCAGGGGTTTCTTGCCAGGATCCATTTAGAACACTTGCCGTAAATCTAAGAGTTTCAACTTTCATATTTACAAAGACGTCGCGCCAACTACTCAGCCTTAGGGTACTTCTCGCTCCAGATAATTGTTCGCATTTGAGAACTAAATGTTCCGATGTTTCAAACTCTTTTTCGCAATAGCTGCAAATTGGTGACTCTGAAAAATTTTTCATCCATCTAATCTGTTTGTCAACAAGACAATTGAAGGCAAGGCGATATAAAAGATTTTGTTGTTGTGGCAAAAGTTTGTAAAATTTCCAGATATTTTTGCTAAAGAGAGTTAATTCTTTCGTTGAACAATTGTACTTTATGACGGATTTGTTTAAGCGGTCCTCGATAAAACTTGTTGGAAAAACTTGAGCAATGATATAACAGTAAATCTCACTTGTTCTTAAGGCTTTGTCAAGTCTCAGGGAAGTTTCGATGTTGTTCTTAAACAGAAGGATACTGTTGTCAGTTTGAGAGACTTTGAGCTTTAAAGATTTTAACAAAATTGTTAAGTCATTTGGAAAGGAAACATCGTTCTCGTTTGATGAGTTAATTTCGTCTATCAGTTTTGCTGAGATTATTTTTGATGTAATATGTGGAAGAGAGATACCGCCCACAGCAACAGATTGGTAAAGAACTTCACTTCTAATTTCCATTTTGTCACCAGTTTTTAGTAGATTGTTGATGAGTTTTTGAACATTCGTCAGAATATTTACTGTTGTGTCCGTGTGTCTTGAATAATACAGGAACTTTGGAAGGATAAAAGTTTCAATGATTTGTCTCTTGGCTCTTAAAGTTTTCGATCGAGAAATGAAGCGCATGTAAATGGCAATTTGTGTTTTGATGAGATCAAGTAAGTTTGTTGATGATTTATCAGTAAAGAATTTAATGCCCAGGATTTTTGTTACACGTACAGTTTTATAGAAAGCTATGTCTCTCGTTGACAGGATCTCACTCTTTTTGACGTTGATTTCTAGTTGAGTGCAATCGCAAAAATCTTTGACAGTGTCAAATAGTCCTTCAATCGATGATATGCGTATTGAGCAAGTAATGTCGTCTGCATAAGCCACTGTTTTTGAGCTGGTGAATCCTTTAATATGTGGTGAGTTGTCTATACAGCAAAGCAAGGGCTCAACAGCAAGTATGAAAAGTAAAGCTGAAAGGGGACAACCTTGCCTAACTCCGCGTTGTAGTACAATTGTTTTGGAAAGGTAGCCATTGATTTCAATAATTGCTTTCGTTTCATTGTAAACTGTTCTGATGGCAGATTTTGTGTATTGGTCAATGCCAATTTTATCGAGAAGGGCGAAGATGTAATCTCTGTCTACTTTGTCAAAAGCTTTTGAAAAATCCAGATTCACAAGGCATTTGCTGTTATTTAGTTGCTTATGGGCTTTTCGAACTTTATTTAATGCTATATGGATTTGTCTTTTGCTCAAGTATGCATGCTGATGTTGGCCTATTATGTCTTCAAGATCTATTATGATTCTGGCAGATAGAATGTGTGATAGAATTTTGAGGTCAGTGTTCAGCAAGCTTATAGGTCTAAATTCATCAACAGTTCTCGGATTATCAGTTTTAGGCAGAAGTTTTAAGATTGCAATATTTTGGCTTTCAGGGACTTTTTCAGTTCGAACAATATTGTTGAAAACGCTTTGTAGCAATGGGGCCATTTCTCTCTTAAAAATCTTGTAAAAGTTTGAGGTTATTCCATCCGAACCCGGTGAGCTCTTTGCATTGAGTTTGTTAATTGCTTTCAATACTTCATCTATGGTGATTTCATTTACATCATTTGTTGCTTCGTTTTTGCGCTCGTTCAAATGGTCAAGAAAAATCTCAAAAGAGCCTTTTTTCTTGCTTTTGTAAAGCTGTGAAAAATGGTTTTCAAAGACTTTGATGATTTCTTCCTGATTTGTTGTAACACTTGCACCAACCCTAAGTGAAGTAATATTGTTCGTGTTGTTTTTTTGCTTTGCCCAAGTTTTCAAGTCTTTCGCGTTTCCAAGTTCGCATGATTGGGTCAGTTTCTTGAAGTGGATGAACTGATCTTTTTGTTTGTTGTTGTCATACGCATTTATTTTCGAGACTGTATCATTATATCGTTTTAAAATTTTTTCATTGGAGTCATGATTTTGTATTTGTTCTCTCAGCCTTTTCTCTTCGGCCAGGATGTTTTTCATTTGCGAGCTTAAGATTTTTGATTTATTAATAGCTAAGGCTTGGCACACATCACGTATGTGGCACTTCAGCTCTTCATAACTTTCATGTGTCAAACAGTTCATTCCAAAGGCTTCTATTTCTGTTTTGATGTACTCTTTGTTTGGAAATAAAATAGCATCGTTCATTTTCCAAAAGCTTTGGCCTCGTTCTTTTTCTTCGCTTTTGTTGCTTAGTTCTAACAGCATGTGATCTGAGAAATTGCTCCGATGTACTTTCATTTCGCTGTACTGGGTTTGGTTTGTAAAAAAATAGTCTATTCGTGAAAAAGACGATGTTCTTTTGTCATAGTGTGTGAAATCAAGTACGTCCAGTTCTACCGCTGCATCAAATAGTAGAGCATGCTCTGTAACCGTTTGGAGCTTTACAAATCGCTTAACTCTATCGTCTACGCTTCGAAGAGCAGTTGATGTGTTTCGCGAATCATGACTGAAAGCATTAAAATCCCCTGCTAAAACAATAGATCGTTCCGTGTTGAGTTTCGAGAGATTTGAGCTTAATTGCTTCAACTTTTCACAATAGGAGCTTGTATTCAGATATACATTGAATACAGTTAGATTGAGTTCCGTAAAATTAATTCCCGAGTGATCTCGTGATTGCAGTATTTGATTATCAGTTTTTAGTTCTTCACTCCAAACTGTAACTAAACCTCCACTGCAGTTTATTGCAGGCACTAGATGATAGCGTAATTTGTATTGCTCAAGAACTGTTTCGTGTGAACGAGATAGAGCTGGAATTTTCGATTCTTGGATACACAAAATGAATAATGTTCCGCTAGCTAATTTGTAGCATTTTTCGATTATTGCGAAGAATTTTTTCGGGCTCTTAAGGCCACATGAATTCAAACAGAAAACTTTGTGCTCAATCATTTTTGTTTTGTTCGAACTGATTTTTCTTCTTAATCCACTGATCGTTCAAGAAGTGTTTTGCGATTTGCGCGTTTTGTTGTTTTTGTGTTTCACTAAGTGGCCTTTTGGCGCCTGGTCTGTACTGTTTGAGAACAGCACTATTATCAAGCTCTAAAGATTGAAACTTCTCTGTATTAAGATAGGCGGAATCATTACATTCAGCGTTTTGTATGTTGGTTGAGGTTTTGTCAGCGTTTTCTGTTTCTTGTTCTATGACTGTAGCATTTTCTGTTGTGCCACTACAAATTTCTTCTGTATAAGTTTCTTCCACTTCCTCTTCATCTATGGTCAAGTTGCAAGAGGAGGTGTCACTGATTGTTTCAGTTTCGGGAGCTTTATGAAAATTTGTTGGTTTCTGCTTTTCAGCACGATTATTCTTTGTTTCTTTGTTTATGTTTTGCACATTTTTGATTCTTTGTAGCTGGTTTTGCCATAAGTAGCACCAATCTTTATGGTGTCCCCGATACTGTAGTTTGCTTTCTTCACAGTAACTGCAGTTATGTAGTGAGGGAGCATGGAACTTGATCTCTAAGCTGTTCCATTCTTTGAATTCTGCGATCCGATTTTCATATGACCAAGTTTTTAATCTTTCCTCTTCAGTTGCGTTTTTCACTGTCACACTCAGTGTTGCATAACCATTGAAGATGAGATCGCCTCCTATGTTGTCTTTCATTCGAATAATTGCGGGGCTATGTTCTATTCCCTCTGGAAGATCTATTAGTTTCAGGGCTTCAGTGTCTGTGCAAACATAAGGGAGATTACTGAATTTGATATTGTATCTTCTAGGATAGAATGATTTTTCTGTGTTGAGGAAATGTTTGCCCATAGGAAAAACGGTTTTGCCTAGTAAATTTAGGCCTCTGGATCTAATCGAATGGTATTGCTTTTTGACAGTTGGTCACAACAATTAGGCTAAAAGCAATTGAGCTATGATTTTCCCAAGTACCGGCCTAAACCCACTGAAGTCATGCCTCCGGTTCAATGTCCGGTTGAACAGGTTCCTCGGACCCAATTCATCTCTCCCTTGTTTAGGGGCCGTTCCACTGTATTGTGGAAGGTTGGAAGCAAAAAGTTTGTGCGTTGGTCATAATACACTGTATGGCTACGAATTGCATAAATTATAACACAAACGTGGCTAAAATTGCATGTATTAAGTGACTATTTTGCAAACCGCAAGGCGGCGAGTTAAAGTGATCCTGTATATGAATATAAGACTACAATACAATACTGTTGTATATAAATTCGCTCCCACTTACGCAAATGCCTACGACCATACCATGTTGAATGCACCGGTTCTCGTCCGATCACCGAAGTTAAGCAACATTGGGCCTGGTTAGTACTTGGATGGGTGACCGCTTGGGAACACCAGGTGTTGTAGGCTTTTTCTTTTGAGTATTCAAACCTCATAGAATACTTTTATTCGATATTTACGCATTTTAGAGCCTCAAAAAGCCTCGGTGATCGAAAAAGTTAAGCCTCATCGAACGCGGATACTTTTTTGGAAATTGGTAAAAACTTGTCCAAAATGGTTCGCTGTGCCAGATTTTTTTTATTTTATCCCCAACTGTGGCTCAAGTGGAGCATGCCCACAAATAATGAGCCAATTTGGACTAAAATTGACGATTTGGTGGCCAAAACAAAGTTCGGTGATCGAAAAAGCTAAGCCTCATCGAGCGCGGATACTTTTTTGGAAATTGGTGAAAACTTGTCCAAAATGGTTCGCTGTGCCAGATTTTTTTATTTTATCCCCAACTATGGCTCAAGTGGAGCAAGTGGAGCATGCCCACATAATATGAGCCATTTCGGACTAAAATTGACGATTTGGTGGCCAAAACTATGTTCGGTGATCGAAAAAGTTAAGCCTCATCGAGCGCGGATACTTTTTGTAAATGACAATTTCAGCAATAACCATTGCTCCAAACACACCCCATATACTTGTAAAGGCCATTCTAATAGTTCCCCTGCTTGCGTTTACTGTATATTTGGTATTTGGAACTGTCTCGGAAACATCAATACTAATTGTAAAATTTCCCTTTATTAAACTAACTTTTAAGTTAGTGCAAATCGCTCAGTTCCATTCTTTAGGCTGCACTCCGCTAACGCAGAGTGCATTCAAATAAAACTTATCAAATAGAGTTGATACTTACCTATTTAATAAGTTTATCACAACAATTAGGCTAAAAGCAATTGAGCTATGATTTTCCCAAGTACCGGCCTAAACCCACTGAAGTCATGCTTCCGGTTCAATGTCCGGTTGAACAGGTTCCTCGGACCCAATTCATCTCTCCCTTGTTTTGGGGCCGTTCCACTGTATTGTGGGAGGTTGGAAGCAAAAAGTTTGTGCGTTGGTCATAATACACTGTATGGCTACGAATTGCATAAGTTATAACACAAACGTGGCTAAAATTGCATGTATTAAGTGACTATTTTGCAAACCGCAAGGCGGCGAGTTAAAGTGATCCTGTATATGAATATAAGACTACAATACAATACTGTTGTATATAAATTCGCTCCCACTTACGCAAATGCCTACGACCATACCATGTTGAATGCACCGGTTCTCGTCCGATCACCGAAGTTAAGCAACATTGGGCCTGGTTAGTACTTGGATGGGTGACCGCTTGGGAACACCAGGTGTTGTAGGCTTTTTCTTTTGAGTATTCAAACCTCATAGAATACTTTTATTCGATATTTACGCATTTTAGAGCCTCAAAAAGCCTCGGTGATCGAAAAAGTTAAGCCTCATCGAGCGCGGTTACTTTTTTGGAAATTGGTAAAAACTTGTCCAAAATGGTTCGCTGTGCCAGATTTTTTTTTATTTTATCCCCAAATATGGCTCAAGTGGAGCATGCCCACAAAAATGAGCCAATTTGGACTAAAATTGACGATTTGGTGGCCAAAACAAAGTTCGGTGATCGAAAAAGTTAAGCCTCATCGAGCGCGGATACTTTTTTGGAAATTGGTGAAAACTTGTCCAAAATGGTTCGCTGTGCCAGATTTTTTTATTTTATCCCCAACTATGGCTCAAGTGGAGCATGCCCACATAAAATGAGCCATTTCGGACTAAAATTGACGATTTGGTGGCCAAAACTAAGTTCGATGATCGAAAAAGTTAAGCTTCATCGAGCGCGGATACTTTTTGTAAATGACAATTTCAGCAATAACCATTGCTCCAAACACACCCCATATACTTGTAAAGGCCATTCTAATAGTTCCCCTGCTTGCGTTTACTGTATATTTGGTATTTGGAACTGTCTCGGAAACATCAATACTAATTGTAAAATTTCCCTTTATTAAACTAACTTTTAAGTTAGTGCAAATCGCTCAGTTCCATTCTTTAGGCTGCACTCCGCTAACGCAGAGTGCATTCAAATAAAACTTATCAAATAGAGTTGATACTTACCTATTTAATAAGTTTATCACAACAATTAGGCTAAAAGCAATTGAGCTATGATTTTCCCAAGTACCGGCCTAAACCCACTGAAGTCATGCTTCCGGTTCAATGTCCGGTTGAACAGGTTCCTCGGACCCAATTCATCTCTCCCTTGTTTTAGGGCCGTTCCACTGTATTGTGGATGGTTGGAAGCAAAAAGTTTGTGCGTTCGTCATAATACACTGTATGGCTACGAATTGCATAAATTATAACACAACCGTGGCTAAAATTGCATGTATTAAGTGACTATTTTGCAAACCGCAAGGCGGCGAGTTAAAGTGATCCTGTATATGAATATAAGACTACAATACAATACTGTTGTATATAAATTCGCTCCCACTTACGCAAATGCCTACGACCATACCATGTTGAATGCACCGGTTCTCGTCCGATCACCGAAGTTAAGCAACATTGGGCCTGGTTAGTACTTGGATGGGTGACCGCTTGGGAACACCAGGTGTTGTAGGCTTTTTCTTTTGAGTATTCAAACCTCATAGAATACTTTTATTCGATATTTACACATTTTAGAGCCTCAAAAAGCCTCGGTGATCGAAAAAGTTAAGCCTCATCGAGCGCGGATACTTTTTTGGAAATTGGTAAAAACTTGTCCAAAATGGTTCGCTGTGCCAGATTTTTTTTATTTTATCCCCAACTATGGCTCAAGTGGAGCATGCCCACAAAAAATGAGCCAATTCGGACTAAAATTGACGATTTGGTGGCCAAAACAAAGTTCGGTGAGCGAAAAAGTTAGGCCTCATCGAGCGCGGATACTTTTTTGGAAATTGGTGAAAACTTGTCCAAAATGGTTCGCTGTGCCAGATTTTTTTATTTTATCCCCAACTATGGCTCAAGTGGAGCATGCCCACAAAAAATGAGCCAATTTGGACTAAAATTGACGATTTGGTGGCCAAAACAAAGTTCGTTGATCGAAAAAGTTAAGCCTCATCGGGCGCGGATACTTTTTTGGAAATTGGTGAAAACTTGTCCAAAGTGGTTCGCTGTGCCAGATTTTTTTATTTTATCCCCAACTATGGCTCAAGTGGAGCATGCCCACATAAAATGAGCCATTTCGGACTAAAATTGACGATTTGGTGGCCAAAACTAAGTTCGGTGATCGAAAAAGTTAAGCCTCATCGAGCGCGGATACTTTTTGTAAATGACAATTTCAGCAATAACCATTGCTCCAAACACACCCCATATACTTGTAAAGGCCATTCTAATAGTTCCCCTGCTTGCGTTTACTGTATATTTGGTATTTGGAACTGTCTCGGAAACATCAATACTAATTGTAAAATTTCCCTTTATTAAACTAACTTCTAAGTTAGTGCAAATCGCTCAGTTCCATTCTTTAGGCTGCACTCCGCTAACGCAGAGTGCATTCAAATAAAACTTATCAAATAGAGTTGATACTTACCTATTTAATAAGTTTATCACAACAATTAGGCTAAAAGCAATTGAGCTATGATTTTCCCAAGTACCGGCCTAAACCCACTGAAGTCATGCTTCCGGTTCAATGTCCGGTTGAACAGGTTCCTCGGACCCAATTCATCTCTCCCTTGTTTTAGGGCCGTTCCACTGTATTGTGGATGGTTGGAAGCAAAAAGTTTGTGCGTTCGTCATAATACACTGTATGGCTACGAATTGCATAAATTATAACACAACCGTGGCTAAAATTGCATGTATTAAGTGACTATTTTGCAAACCGCAAGGCGGCGAGTTAAAGTGATCCTGTATATGAATATAAGACTACAATACAATACTGTTGTATATAAATTCGCTCCCACTTACGCAAATGCCTACGACCATACCATGTTGAATGCACCGGTTCTCGTCCGATCACCGAAGTTAAGCAACATTGGGCCTGGTTAGTACTTGGATGGGTGACCGCTTGGGAACACCAGGTGTTGTAGGCTTTTTCTTTTGAGTATTCAAACCCCATAGAATACTTTTATTCGATATTTACGCATTTTAGAGCCTCAAAAAGCCTCGGTGATCGAAAAAGTTAAGCCTCATCGAGCGCGGATACTTTTTTGGAAATTGACAAAAACTTGTCCAAAATGGTTCGCTGTGCCAGATGTTTTTTATTTTATCCCCAACTACGGCTCAAGTGGAGCATGCCCACAAAAAATGAGCCAATTTGGACTAAAATTGACGATTTGGTGGCCAAAACAAAGTTCGGTGATCGAAAAAGTTAAGCCTCATCGATCGCGGATACTTTTTTGGAAATTGGTGAAAACTTGTCTAAAATGGTTCGCTGTGCCAGATTTTTTTATTTTATCCCCAACTATGGCTCAAGTGGAGCATGCCCACATAAAATGAGCCATTTCGGACTAAAATTGACGATTTGGTGGCCAAAACTAAGTTCGGTGATCGAAAAAGTTAAGCCTCATCGAGCGCGGATACTTTTTGTAAATGACAATTTCAGCAATAACCATTGCTCCAAACACACCCCATATACTTGTAAAGGCCATTCTAATAGCTCCCCTGCTTGCGTTTACTGTATATTTGGTATTTGGAACTGTCTCGGAAACATCAATACTAATTGTAAAATTTCCCTTTATTAAACTAACTTTTAAGTTAGTGCAAATCGCTCAGTTCCATTCTTTAGGCTGCACTCCGCTAACGCAGAGTGCATTCAAATAAAACTTATCAAATAGAGTTGACACTTACCTATTTAATAAGTTTATCACAACAATTAGGCTACAAGCAATTGAGCTATGATTTTCCCAAGTACCGGCCTAAACCCACTGAAGTAATGCCTCCGGTTCAATGTCCGGTTGAACAGGTTCCTCGGACCCAATTCATCTCTCCCTTGTTTCGGGGCCGTTCCACTGTATTGTGGAAGGTTGGAAGCAAAAAGTTTGTGCGTTGGTCATAATACACTGTATGGCTACGAATTGCATAAATTATAACACAAACGTGGCTAAAATTGCATGTATTAAGTGACTATTTTGCAAACCGCAAGGCGGCGAGTTAAAGTGATCCTGTATATGAATATAAGACTACAATACAATACTGTTGTATATAAATTCGCTCCCACTTACGCAAATGCCTACGACCATACCATGTTGAATGCACCGGTTCTCGTCCGATCACCGAAGTTAAGCAACATTGGGCCTGGTTAGTACTTGGATGGGTGACCGCTTGGGAACACCAGGTGTTGTAGGCTTTTTCTTTTGAGTATTCAAACCTCATAGAATACTTTTATTCGATATTTACGCATTTTAGAGCCTCAAAAAGCCTCGGTGATCGAAAAAGTTAAGCCTCATCGAGCGCGGATACTTTTTTGGAAATTGGTAAAAACTTGTCCAAAAAGGTTCGGTGTGCCAGATTTTTTTATTTTATCCCCAACTATGGCTCAAGTGGAGCATGCCCACATAAAATGAGCCATTTCGGACTAAAATTGACGATTTGGTGGCCAAAACTAAGTTCGGTGATCGAAAAAGTTAAGCCTCATCGAGCGCGGATACTTTTTGTAAATGACAATTTCAGCAATAACCATTGCTCCAAACACACCCCATATACTTGTAAAGGCCATTCTAATAGTTCCCCTGCTTGCGTTTACTGTATATTTGGTATTTGGAACTGTCTCGGAAACATCAATACTAATTGTGAAATTTCCCTTTAATAAACTAACTTTAAAGTTAGTGCAAATCGCTGAGTTGCCTTCTTTAGGCAGCACTCCGCTAACGCAGAGTGCATTCAAATAAAACTTATCAAATAGAGTTGATACTTATCTATTTAATATGTTTATCACAACAATTAGGCTAAAAGCAATTGAGCTATGATTTTCCCAAGTACCGGCCTAAACCCACTGAAGTCATGCCTCCGGTTCAATGTCCGGTTGAACAGGTTCCTCGGACCCAATTCATCTCTCCCTTGTTTTGTGGCCGTTCCACTGTATTGTGGAAGGTTGGAAGCAAAAAGTTTGTGCGTTGGTCATAATACACTGTATGGCTACGAATTGCATAAATTATAACACAAACGTGGCTAAAATTGCATGTATTAAGTGACTATTTTGCAAACCGCAAGGCGGCGAGTTAAAGTGATCCTGTATATGAATATAAGACTACAATACAATACTGTTGTATATAAATTCGCCCCCACTTACGCAAATGCCTACGACCATACCATGTTGAATGCACCGGTTCTCGTCCGATCACCGAAGTTAAGCAACATTGGGCCTGGTTAGTACTTGGATGGGGGACCGCTTGGGAACACCAGGTGTTGTAGGCTTTTTCTTTTGAGTATTCAAACCTCATAGAATACTTTTATTCGATATTTACGCATTTTAGAGCCTCAAAAAGCCTCGGTGATCGAAAAAGTTAAGCCTCATCGAGCGCGGATACTTTTTTTGGAAATTGGTAAAAACTTGTCCAAAAAGGTTCGCTGTGCCAGATTTTTTTTATTTTATCCCCAACTATGGCTCAAGTGGAGCATGCCCACAAAAAATGAGCCAATTCGGACTAAAATTGACGATTTGGTGGCCAAAACAAAGTTCGGTGATCGAAAAAGTTAAGCCTCATCGAGCGCGGATACTTTTTTGGAAAGTGGTGAAAACTTGTCCAAAATGGTTCGCTGTGCCAGATTTTTTTATTTTATCCCCAACTATGGCTCAAGTGGAGCATGCCCACAAAAAATGAGCCATTTCGGACTAAAATTGACGATTTGGTGGCCAAAACTAAGTTCGGTGATCGAAAAAGTTAAGCCTCATCGAGCGCGGATACTTTTTGTAAATGACAATTTCAGCAATAACCATTGCTCCAAACACACCCCATATACTTGTAAAGGCCATTCTAATAGTTCCCCTGCTTGCGTTTACTGTATATTTGGTATTTGGAACTGTCTCGGAAACATCAATACTAATTGTAAAATTTCCCTTTATTAAACTAACTTTTAAGTTAGTGCAAATCGCTGAGTTGCCTTCTTTAGGCAGCACTCCGCTAACGCAGAGTGCATTCAAATAAAACTTATCAAATAGAGTTGATACTTATCTATTTAATATGTTTATCACAACAATTAGTCTAAAAGCAATTGAGCTATGATTTTCCCAAGTACCGGCCTAAACCCACTGAAGTCATGCCTCCGGTTCAATGTCCGGTTGAACAGGTTCCTCGGACCCAATTCATCTCTCCCTTGTTTTGGGGCCGTTCCACTGTATTGTGGAAGGTTGGAAGCAAAAAGTTTGTGCGTTGGTCATAATACACTGTATGGCTACGAATTGCATAAATTATAACACAAACGTGGCTAAAATTGCATGTATTAAGTGACTATTTTGCAAACCGCAAGGCGGCGAGTTAAAGTGATCCTGTATATGAATATAAGACTACAATATAATACTGTTGTATATAAATTCGCCCCCACTTACGCAAATGCCTACGACCATACCATGTTGAATGCACCGGTTCTCGTCCGATCACCGAAGTTAAGCAACAGTGGGCCTGGTTAGTACTTGGATGGGTGACCGCTTGGGAACACCAGGTGTTGTAGGCTTTTTCTTTTGAGTATTCAAACCTCATAGAATACTTTTATTCGATATTTACACATTTTAGAGCCTCAAAAAGACTCGGTGATCGAAAAAGTTAAGCCTCATCGAGCGCGGATACTTTTTTGGAAATTGGTAAAAACTTGTCCAAAATGGTTCGCTGTGCCAGATTTTTTTATTTTATCCCCAACTATGGTTCAAGTGGAGCATGCCCACAAAAAATGAGCCAATTCGGACTAAAATTGACGATTTTGTGGCCAAAACAAAGTTCGGTGATCGAAAAAGTTAAGCCTCATCGAGCGCGGATACTTTTTTGGAAATTGGTGAAAACTTGTCCAAAATGGTTCGCTGTGCCAGATTTTTTTATTTTATCCCAAACTATGGCTCAAGTGGAGCATGCCCACAAAAAATGAGCCATTTCGAACTAAAATTGACGATTTGGTGGCCAAAACTAAGTTCGGTGATCGAAAAAGTTAAGCCTCATCGAGCGCGGATACTTTTTGTAAATGACAATTTCAGCAATAACCACTGCTCCAAACACACCCCATATACTTGTAAAGGCCATTCTAATAGTTCCCCTGCTTGCGTTTACTGTATATTTGGTATTTGGAACTGTCTCGGAAACATCAATACTAATTGTAAAATTTCCCTTTATTAAACTAACTTTTAAGTTAGTGCAAATCGCTCAGTTCCATTCTTTAGGCTGCACTCCGCTAACGCAGAGTGCATTCAAATAAAATTTATCAAATAGAGTTGATACTTACCTATTTAATAAGTTTATCACAACAATTAGGCTAAAAGCAATTGAGCTATGATTTTCCCAAGTACCGGCCTAAACCCACTGAAGTCATGCCTCCGGTTCAATGTCCGGTTGAACAGGTTCCTCGGACCCAATTCATCTCTCCCTTGTTTTGGGGCCGTTCCACTGTATTGTGGAAGGTTGGAAGCAAAAAGTTTGTGCGTTGGTCATAATACACTGTATGGCTACGAATTGCATAAATTATAACACAAACGTGGCTAAAATTGCATGTATTAAGTGACTATTTTGCAAACCGCAAGGCGGCGAGTTAAAGTGATCCTGTATATGAATATAAGACTACAATACAATACTGTTGTATATAAATTCGCCACCACTTACGCAAATGCCTAAGACCATACCATGTTGAATGCACCGGTTCTCGTCCGATCACCGAAGTTAAGCAACATTGGGCCTGGTTAGTACTTAGATGGGTGACCGCTTGGGAACACCAGGTGTTGTAGGCTTTTTCTTTTAAGTAATCAAACCTCATAGAATACTTTTATTCGATATTTACGCATTTTAGAGCCTCAAAAAGCCTCGGTGATCGAAAAAGTTAAGCCTCATCGAGCGCGGATACTTTTTTGGAAATTGGTAAAAACTTGTCCAAAATGGTCCGCTGTGCCAGATTTTTTTTTATTTTATCCCCAACTATGGCTCAAGTGGAGCATGCCCACAAAAAATGAGCCAATTCGGACTAAAATTGACGATTTGGTGGCCAAAACAAAGTTCGGTGATCGAAAAAGTTAAGCCTCATCGAGCGCGGATACTTTTATGGAAATTGGTGAAAACTTGTCCAAAATGGTTCGCTGTGCCAGATTTTTTTATTTTATCCCCAACTATGGCTCAAGTGGAGCATGCCCACAAAAAATGAGCCATTTCGGACTAAAATTGACGATTTGGTGGCCAAAACTAAGTTCGGTGATCGAAAAAGTTAAGCCTCATCGAGCGCGGATACTTTTTGTAAATGACAATTTCAGCAATAACCATTGCTCCAAACACACCCCACATACTTGTATAGGCCATTCTAATAGTTCCCCTGCTTGCGTTTACTGTATATTTGGTATTTGGAACTGTCTCGGAAACATCAATACTAATTGTAAAATTTCCCTTTATTAAACTAACTTTTATGTTAGTGCAAATCGCTCAGTTCCATTCTTTAGGCTGCACTCCGCTAACGCAGAGTGCATTCAAATAAAACTTATCAATTAGAGTTGATACTTACCTATTTAATAAGTTTATCACAACAATTAGGCTAAAAGCAATTGAGCTATGATTTTCCCAAGTACCGGCCTAAAACCACTGAAGTCATGCCTCCGGTTCAATGTCCGGTTGAACAGGTTCCTCGGACCCAATTCATCTCTCCCTTGTTTTGGGGCCGTTCCACTGTATTGTGGGAGGTTGGAAGCAAAAAGTTTGTGCGTTGGTCATAATACACTGTATGGCTACGAATTGCATAAGTTATAACACAAACGTGGATAAATTGCATGTATTAAGTGACTATTTTGCAAACCGCAAGGCGGCGAGTTAAAGTGATCCTGTATATGAATATAAGACTACAATACAATACTGTTGTATATAAATTCGCTCCCACTTACGCAAATGCCTACGACCATACCATGTTGAATGCACCGGTTCTCGTCCGATCACCGAAGTTAAGCAACATTGGGCCTGGTTAGTACTTGGATGGGTGACCGCTTGGGAACACCAGGTGTTGTAGGCTTTTTCTTTCAAGTATTCAAACCTCATAGAATACTTTTATTCGATATTTACGCATTTTAGAGCCTCAAAAAGCCTCGGTGATCGAAAAAGTTAAGCCTCATCGAGCGCGGATACTTTTTTGGAAATTGGTAAAAACTTGTCCAAAATGGTTCGCTGTGCCAGATTTTTTTATTTTATCCCCAACTATGGCTCAAGTGGAGCATGCCCACAAAAAATGAGCCATTTCGGACTAAAATTGACGATTTGGTGGCCAAAACTAAGTTCGATGATCGAAAAAGTTAAGCCTCATCGAGCGCGGATACTTTTTGTAAATGACAATTTCAGCATTAACCATTGCTCCAAACACACCCCATATACTTGTAAAGGCCATTCTAATAGTTCCCCTGCTTGCGTTTACTGTATATTTGGTATTTGGAACTGTCTCGGAAACATCAATACTAATTGTAAAATTTCCCTTTATTAAACTAACTTTTACGTTAGTGCAAATCGCTGAGTTCCATTCTTTAGGCTGCACTCCGCTAACGCAGAGTGCATTCAAATAAAACTTATCAAATAGAGCTGATACTTACCTATTTAATAAGTTTATCACAACAATTAGGCTAAAAGCAATTGAGCTATGATTTTCCCAAGTACCGGCCTAAACCCACTGAAGTCATGCCTCCGGTTCAATGTCCGGTTGAACAGGTTCCTCGGACCCAATTCATCTCTCCCTTGTTTTGGGGCCGTTCCACTGTATTGTGGAAGGTTGGAAGCAAAAAGTTTGTGCGTTGGTCATAATACACTGTATGGTTACGAATTGCATTAATTATAACACAAACGTGGCTAAAATTGCATGTATTAAGTGACTATTTTGCAAACCGCAAGGCGGCGAGTTAAAGTGATCATGTATATGAATATAAGATTACAATACGATACTGTTGTATATAAATTCGCCCCCACTTACGCAAATGCCTACGACCATACCATGTTAAGTGCACCGGTTCTCGTCCGATCACCGAAGTTAAGCAACATTGGGCCTGGTTAGTACTTGGATGGGTGACCGCTTGGGAACACCAGGTGTTGTAGGCTTTTTCTTTTGAGTATTCAAACCTCATAGAATACTTTTATTTGATATTTACACATTTTAGAGCCTCAAAAAGCCTCGGTGATCGAAAAAGTTAAGCCTCATCGAGCGCGGATACTTTTTTGGAAATTGGTAAAAACTTGTCCAAAATGGTTCGCTGTGCCAGATTTTGTTTTATTTTATCCCCAACTATGGCTCAAGTGGAGCATGCCCACAAAAAATGAGCCAATTCGGACTAAAATTAACGATTTGGTGGCCAAAACAAAGTTCGGTGATCGAAGAAGTTAAGCCTCATCGAGCGCGGATACTTTTTTGGAAATTGGTAAAAACTTGTCCAAAATGGTTCGCTGTGCCAAATTTTTCTTATTTTATCCCCAACTATGACTCAAGTGGAGCATGCCTACAAAAAATGAGCCATTTCGGACTAAAATTGACGATTTGGTGGCCAAAACTAAGTTCGGTGATCGAAAAAGTTAAGCCTCATCGAGCGCGGATACTTTTTGTAAATGACAATTTCAGCAATAACCATTGCTCCAAACACACCCCACATACTTGTAAAGGCCATTCTAATAGTTCCCCTGCTTGCGTTTACTGTATATTTGGTATTTGGAACTGTCTCGGAAACATCAATACTAGATGTAAAATTTCCCTTTATTAAACTAACTTTTAAGTTAGTGCAAATCGCTGAGTTCCATTATTTAGGCTGCACTCCGCTAACGCAGAGTGCATTCAAATAAAACTTATCAAATAGAGTTGATACTTACCTATTTAATAAGTTTATCACAACAATTAGGCTAAAAGCAATTGAGCTATGATTTTCCCAAGTACCGGCCTAAACCCACTGAAGTCATGCCTCCGGTTCAATGTCCGGTTGAACAGGTTCCTCGGACCCAATTCATCTCTCCCTTGTTTTGGGGCCGTTCCACTGTATTGTGGAGGGTTGGAAGCAAAAAGTTTGTGCGTTGGTCATAATACACTGTATGGCTACGAATTGCATAAATTATAACACAAACGTGGCTAAAATTGCATGTATTAAGTGACTATTTTGCAAACCGCAAGGCGGCGAGTTAAAGTGATCCTGTATATGAATATAAGACTACAATACAATACTGTTGTATATAAATTCGCCCCCACTTACGCAAATGCCTACGACCATACCATGTTGAATGCACCGGTTCTCGTCCGATCACCGAAGTTAAGCAACATTGGGCCTGGTTAGTACTTGGATGGGTGACCGCTTGGGAACACCAGGTGTTGTAGGCTTTTTCTTTTGAGTATTCAAACCTCATAGACCACTACACTTTTATTCGATATTTACGCATTTTAGAGCCTCAAAAAGCCTGGGTGATCGAAAAAGTTAAGCCTCATCGAGCGCGGATACTTTTTTGGAAATTGGTAAAAACTTGTCCAAAATGGTTCGCTGTGCCAGATATTTTTTATTTTATCCCCAACTATGGCTCAAGTTGAGCATGCCCACAAAAAATGAGCCAATTCGGACTAAAATTGACGATTTGGTGGCCAAAACAAAGTTCGGTGATCGAAAAAGTTACGCCTCATCGAGCGCGGATACTTTTTTGGAAATTGGTGAAAACTTGTCCAAAATTGTTCGCTGTGCCAAATTTTTTTATTTTATCCCCAACTATGACTCAAGTGGAGCATGCCCACAAAAAATGAGCCATTTCGGACTAAAATTGACGATTTGGTGGCCAAAACTAAGTTCGGTGATCGAAAAAGTTAAGCCTCATCGAGCGCGGATACTTTTTGTAAATGACAATTTCAGCAATAACCATTGCTCCAAACACACCCCATATACTTGTAAAGGCCATTCTAATAGTTCCCCTGCTTGCGTTTACTGTATATTTGGTATTTGGAACTGTCTCGGAAACATCAATACTAGATGTAAAATTTCCCTTTATTAAACTAACTTTTAAGTTACTGCAAATCGCTGAGTTCCATTATTTAGGCTGCACTCCGCTAACGCAGAGTGCATTCAAATAAAACTTATCAAATAGAGTTGATACTTACCTATTTAATAAGTTTATCACAACAATTAGGCTAAAAGCAATTGAGCTATGATTTTCCCAAGTACCGGCCTAAACCCACTGAAGTCATGCCTCCGGTTCAATGTCCGGTTGAACAGGTTCCTCGGACCCAATTCATCTCTCCCTTGTTTTGGAGCCGTTCCACTGTATTGTGGAAGGTTGGAAGCAAAAAGTTTGTGCGTTGGTCATAATACACTGTATGGCTACGAATTGCATAAATTATAACACAAACGTGGCTAAAATTGCATGTATTAAGTGACTATTTTGCAAACCGCAAGGCGGCGAGTTAAAGTGATCCTGTATATGAATATAAGACTACAATACAATACTGTTGTATATAAATTCGCCCCCACTTACGCAAATGCCTACGACCATACCATGTTGAATGCACCGGTTCTCGTCCGATCACCGAAGTTAAGCAACATTGGGCCTGGTTAGTACTTGGATGGGTGACCGCTTGGGAACACCAGGTGTTGTAGGCTTTTTCTTTTGAGTATTCAAACCTCATAGAATACTTTTATTCGAAATTTACACATTTTAGAGCCTCAAAAAGCCTCGGTGATCGAAAAAGTTAAGCCTCATCGAGCGCGGATACTTTTTTGGAAATTGGTAAAAACTTGTCCAAAATGGTTCGCTGTGCCAGATTTTTTTTTAATTTATCCCCAACTATGGCTCAAGTGGAGCATGCCCACAAAAAATGAGCCAATTCGGACTAAAATTGACGATTTGGTGGTCAAAACAATGTTCGGTGATCGAAAAAGTTACGCCTCATCGAGCGCGGATACTTTTTTGGAAATTGGTAAAAACTTGTCCAAAATGGTTCGCTGTGCCAGATTTTTTTTATTTTATCCCCAACTATGGCTCAAGTGGAGCATGCCCACAAAAAATGAGCCATTTCGGACTAAAATTGACGATTTGGTGGCCAAAACTAAGTTCGGTGATCGAAAAAGTTAAGCCTCATCGAGCGCGGATACTTTTTGTAAATGACAATTTCAGAAATAACCATTGCTCCAAACACACCCCATATACTTGTAAAGGCCATTTTAGTAGTTCCCCTGCTTGCGTTTACTGTATATTTGGTATTTGGAACTGTCTCGGAAACATCAATACTAATTGTAAAATTTCCCTTTATTAAACTAACATTTAAGTTAGTGCAAATCGCTGAGTTCCATTCTTTAGGCTGCACTCCGCTAACGCAGAGTGCAATCAAATAAAACTTATCAAATAGAGTTGATACTTACCTATTTAATAAGTTTATCACAACAATTAGGCTAAAAGCAATTGAGGTATGATTTTCCCAAGTACCGGCCTAAACCCACTGAAGTCATGCCTCCGGTTCAATGTCCGGTTGAACAGGTTCATCGGACCCAATTCATCTCTCCCTTGTTTTGGGGCCGTTCCACTGTATTGTGGAAGGTTGGAAGCAAAAAGTTTGTGCGTTGGTCGTAATACACTGTATGGCTACGAATTGCATAAATTATAACACAAACGTGGCTAAAATTGCATGTATTAAGTGACTATTTTGCAAACCGCAAGGCGGCGAGTTAAAGTGATCCTGTATATGAATATAAGACTACAATACAATACTGTTGTAAATAAATTCGCCCCCACTTACGCAAATGCCTACGACCATACCATGTTGAATGCACCGGTTCTCGTCCGATCACCGAAGTTAAGCAACATTGGGCCTGGTTAGTACTTGGATGGGTGACCGCTTGGGAACACCAGGTGTTGTAGGCTTTTTCTTTTGAGTATTCAAACCTCATAGAATACTTTTATTCGATATTTACGCATTTTAGAGCCTCAAAAAGCCTCGGTGATCGAAAAAGTTAAGCCTCATCGAGCGCGGATACTTTTTTGGAAATTGGTAAAAACTTGTCCAAAATGGTTCGCTGTGCCAGATATTTTTTATTTTATCCCCAACTATGGCTCAAGTGGAGCATGCCCACAAAAAATGAGCCAATTTGGACTAAAATTGACGATTTGGTGGCCAAAACAAAGTTCGGTGATCGAAAAAGTTACGCCTCATCGAGCGCGGATACTTTTTTGGAAATTGGTGAAAACTTGTCCAAAATGGTTGGCTGTGCCAGATTTTTTTATTTTATCCCCAACTATGGCTCAAGTGGAGCATGCCCACAAAAAATGAGCCATTTCGGACTAAAATTGACGATTTGGTGGCCAAAACTAAGTTCGGTGATCGAAAAAGTTAAGCCTCATCGAGCGCGGATACTTTTTGTAAATGACAATTTCAGCAATAACCATTGCTCCAAACACACCCCATATACTTGTAAAGGCCATTCTAATAGTTCCCCTGCTTGCGTTTACTGTATATTTGGTATTTGGAACTGTCTCGGAAACATCAATACTAATTGTAAAATTTCCCTTTATTAAACTAACTTTTAAGTTAGTGCAAATCGCTGAGTTCCATTCTTTAGGCTGCACTCCGCTAACGCAGAGTGCATTCAAATAAAACTTATCAAATAGAGTTGATACTTACCTATTTAATAAGTTTATCACAACAATTAGGCTAAAAGCAATTGAGGTATGATTTTCCCAAGTACCGGCCTAAACTCACTGAAGTCATGCCTCCGGTTCAATGTCCGGTTGAACAGGTTCATCGGACCCAATTCATCTCTCCCTTGTTTTGGGGCCGTTCCACTGTATTGTGGAAGGTTGGAAGCAAAAAGTTTGTGCGTTGGTCATAATACACTGTATGGCTACGAATTGCATAAATTATAACACAAACGTGGCTAAAATTGCATGTATTAAGTGACTATTTTGCAAACCGCAAGGCGGCGAGTTAAAGTGATCCTGTATATGAATATAAGACTACAATACAATACTGTTGTAAATAAATTCGCCCCCACTTACGCAAATGCCTACGACCATACCATGTTGAATGCACCGGTTCTCGTCCGATCACCGAAGTTAAGCAACATTGGGCCTGGTTAGTACTTGGATGGGTGACCGCTTGGGAACACCAGGTGTTGTAGGCTTTTTCTTTTGAGTATTCAAACCTCATAGAATACTTTTATTCGATATTTACGCATTTTAGAGCCTCAAAAAGCCTCGGTGATCGAAAAAGTTAAGCCTCATCGAGCGCGGATACTTTTTTGGAAATTGGTGAGAACTTGTCCAAAATGGTTCGCTGTGCCAGATTTTTTTATTTTATCCCCAACTATGGCTCAAGTGGAGCATGCCCACAAAAAATGAGCCATTTCAGACTAAAATTGACGATTTGGTGGCCAAAACAAAGTTCGGTGATCGAAAAAGTTAAGCCTCATCGAGCGCGGATACTTTTTTGGAAATTGGTGAAAACTTGTCCAAAATGGTTCGCTGTGCCAGATTTTTTTATTTTATCCCCAACTATGGCTCAAGTTGAGCATGCCCACAAAAAATGAGCCATTTCAGACTAAAATTGACGATTTGGTGGCCAAAACTAAGTTCGGTGATCGAAAAAGTTAAGCCTCATCGAGCGCGGATACTTTTTGTAAATGACAATTTCAGCAATAACCATTGCTCCAAACACACCCCATATACTTGTAAAGGCCATTCTAATAGTTCCCCTGCTTGCGTTTACTGTATATTTGGTATTTGGAACTGTCTCGGAAACATCAATACTAATTGTAAAATTTCCCTTTATTAAACTAACTTTTAAGTTAGTGCAAATCGCTCAGTTCCATTCTTTAGGCTGCACTCCGCTAACGCAGAGTGCATTCAAATAAAACTTATCAAATAGAGTTGATACTTACCTATTTAATAAGTTTATCACAACAATTAGGCTAAAAGCAATTGAGCTATGATTTTCCCAAGTACCGGCCTAAACCCACTGAAGTCATGCCTCCGGTTCAATGTCCGGTTGAACAGGTTCCTCGGACCCAATTCATCTCTCCCTTGTTTTGGGGCCGTTCCACTGTATTGTGGAAGGTTGGAAGCAAAAATTTTGTGCGTTGGTCATAATACACTGTATGGCTACGAATTGCATAAATTATAACACAAACGTGGCTAAAATTGCATGTATTAAGTGACTATTTTGCAAACCGCAAGGCGGCGAGTTAAAGTGATCCTGTATATGAATATAAGACTACAATACAATACTGTTGTATATAAATTCGCCCCCACTTACGCAAATGCCTACGACCATACCATGTTGAATGCACCGGTTCTCGTCCGATCACCGAAGTTAAGCAACATTGGGCCTGGTTAGTACTTGGATGGGTGACCGCTTGGGAACACCAGGTGTTGTAGGCTTTTTCTTTTGAGTATTCAAACCTCATAGAATACTTTTATTCGATATTTACACATTTTAGAGCCTCAAAAAGCCGCGGTGATCGAAAAAGTCAAGCCTCATCGAGCGCGGATACTTTTTTGGAAATTGGTAAAAACTTGTCCAAAATGGTTCGCTGTGCCAGATTTTTTTTATTTTATCCCCAACTATGACTCAAGTGGAGCATGCCCACAAAAAATGAGCCAATTCGGACTAAAATTGACGATTTGGTGGCCAAAACAAAGTTCGGTGATCGAAAAAGTTAAGCCTCATCGAGCGCGGATACTTTTTTGGAAATTGGTGAAAACTTGTCCAAAATGGTTCGCTGTGCCAGATTTTTTCATTTTATCCCCAATTATGGCTCAAGTGGAGCATGCCTACAAAAAATGAGCCATTTCGGACTAAAATTGACGATTTGGTGGCCAAAACTAAGTTCGGTGATCGAAAAAGTTAAGCCTCATCGAGCGCGGATACTTTTTGTAAATGACAATTTCAGCAATAACCATTGCTCCAAACACACCCCATATACTTGTAAAGGCCATTCTAATAGTTCCCCTGCTTGCGTTTACTGTATATTTGGTATTTGGAACTGTCTCGGAAACATCAATACTAATTGTAAAATTTCCCTTTATTAAACTAACTTTTAAGTTGTGCAAATCGCTCAGTTCCATTCTTTAGGCTGCACTCCGCTAACGCAGAGTGCATTCAAATAAAACTTATCAAATAGAGTTGATACTTACCTATTTAATAAGTTTATCACAACAATTAGGCTAAAAGCAATTGAGCTATGATTTTTCCAAGTACCGGCCTAAACCCACTGAAGTCATGCCTCCGGTTCAATGTCCGGTTGAACAGGTTCCTCGGACCCAATTCATCTCTCCCTTGTTTTGGGGCCGTTACACTGTATTGTGGACGGTTGGAAGCAAAAAGTTTGTGCGTTGGTCATAATACACTGTATGGCTACGAATTGCATAAATTATAACACAAACGTGGCTAAAATTGAATGTATTAAGTGACTATTTTGCAAACCGCAAGGCGGCGAGTTAAAGTGATCCTGTATATGAATATAAGACTACAATACAATACTGTTGTATATAAATTCGCCCCCACTTACGCAAATGCCTACGACCATACCATGTTGAATGCACCGGTTCTCGTCCGATCACCGAAGTTAAGCAACATTGGGCCTGGTTAGTACTTGGATGGGTGACCGCTTGGGAACACCAGGTGTTGTAGGCTTTTTCTTTTGAGTATTCAAACCTCATAGAATACTTTTATTCGATATTTACGCATTTTAGAGCCTCAAAAAGCCTCGGTGATCGAAAAAGTTAAGCCTTATCGAGCGCGGATACTTTTTTGGAAATTGGTGAAAACTTGTCCAAAATGGTTCGCTGTGCCAGATATTTTTTATTTTATCCCCAACTATGGCTCAAGTGGAGCATGCCCACAAAAAATGAGCCAATTCGGACTAAAATTGACGATTTGGTGGCCAAAACAAAGTTCGGTGATCGAAAAAGTTAAGCCTCATCGAGCACGGATACTTTTTTGGAAATTGGTGAAAACTTGTCCAAAATGGTTCGCTGTGCCAGATTTTTTTATTTTATCCCCAATTATGGCTCAAGTGGAGCATGCCTACAAAAAATGAGCCATTTCGGACTAAAATTGACGATTTGGTGGCCAAAACTAAGTTCGGTGATCGAAAAAGTTAAGCCTCATCGAGCGCGGATACTTTTTGTAAATGACAATTTCAGCAATAACCATTGCTCCAAACACACCCCATATACTTGTAAAGGCCATTCTAATAGTTCCCCTGCTTGCGTTTACTGTATATTTGGTATTTGGAACTGTCTCGGAAACATCAATACTAATTGTAAAATTTCCCTTTATTAAACTAACTTTTAAGTTGTGCAAATCGCTGAGTTCCATTCTTTAGGCTGCACTCCGCTAACGCAGAGTGCATTCAAATAAAACTTATCAAATAGAGTTGATACTTACCAATTTAATAAGTTTATCACAACAATTAGGCTAAAAGCAATTGAGCTATGATTTTTCCAAGTACCGGCCTAAACCCACTGAAGTCATGCCTCCGGTTCAATGTCCGGTTGAACAGGTTCCTCGGACCCAATTCATCTCTCCCTTGTTTTGGGGCCGTTACACTGTATTGTGGAAGGTTGGAAGCAAAAAGTTTGTGCGTTGGTCATAATACACTGTATGGCTACGAATTGCATAAATTATAACACAAACGTGGCTAAAATTGCATGTATTAAGTGACTATTTTGCAAACCGCAAGGCGGCGAGTTAAAGTGATCCTGTATATGAATATAAGACTACAATACAATACTGTTGTATATAAATTCGCCCCCACTTACGCAAATGCCTACGACCATACCATGTTGAATGCACCGGTTCTCGTCCGATCACCGAAGTTAAGCAACATTGGGCCTGGTTAGTACTTGGATGGGTGACCGCTTGGGAAAACCAGGTGTTGTAGGCTTTTTCTTTCGAGTATTCAAACCTCATAGAATGCTTTTATTTGATATTTACACATTTTAGAGCCTCAAAAAGTCTCGGTGATCGAAAAAGTTAAGCCTCATCGAGCGCGGATACTTTTTTGGAAATTGGTGAAAACTTGTCCAAAATGGTTCGCTGTGCCAGATTTTTTTATTTTATCCCCAATTATGGCTCAAGTGGAGCATGCCTACAAAAAATGAGCCATTTCGGACTAAAATTGACGATTTGGTGGCCAAAACTAAGTTCGGTGATCGAAAAAGTTAAGCCTCATCGAGCGCGGATACTTTTTGTAAATGACAATTTCAGCAATAACCATTGCTCCAAACACACCCCATATACTTGTAAAGGCCATTCTAATAGTTCCCCTGCTTGCGTTTACTGCATATTTGGTATTTGGAACTGTCTCGGAAACATCAATACTAATTGTAAAATTTCCCTTTATTAAACTAACTTTTAA
The DNA here is from genome assembly GCF_964194025.1 of Convolutriloba macropyga. Classification (NCBI taxonomy): domain Eukaryota; kingdom Metazoa; phylum Xenacoelomorpha; order Acoela; family Convolutidae; genus Convolutriloba; species Convolutriloba macropyga. Next base: position 63,647,577 of record NC_134476.1, read on the forward strand.
GTTGTGCAAATCGCTGAGTTCCATTCTTTAGGCTGCACTCCGCTAACGCAGAGTGCATTCAAATAAAACTTATCAAATAGAGTTGATACTTACCTATTTAATAAGTTTATCACAACAATTAGGCTAAAAGCAATTGAGCTATGATTTTCCCAAGTACCGGCCTAAACCCACTGAAGTCATGCCTCCGGTTCAATGTCCGGTTGAACAGGTTCCTCGGACCCAATTCATCTCTCCCTTGTTTTGGGGCCGTTCCACTGTTTTGTGGAAGGTTGGAAGCAAAAAGTTTGTGCGTTGGTCATAATACACTGTATGGCTACAAATTGCATAAATTATAACACAAACGTGGCTAAAATTGCATGTATTGAGTGACTATTTTGCAAACCGCAAGGCGGCGAGTTAAAGTGATCCTGTATATGAATATAAGACTACAATACAATACTGTTGTATATAAATTTGCCCCCACTTACGCAAATGCCTACGACCATACCATGTTGAATGCACCGGTTCTCGTCCGATCACCGAAGTTAAGCAACATTGGGCCTGGTTAGTACTTGGATGGGTGACCGCTTGGGAACACCAGGTGTTGTAGGCTTTTTCTTTTGAGTATTCAAACCTCATAGAATACTTTTATTCGATATTTACACATTTTAGAGCCTCAAAAAGCCTCGGTGATCGAAAAAGTTAAGCCTCATCGAGCGCGGATACTTTTTTGGAAATTGGTAAAAACTTGTCCAAAATGGTTCGCTGTGCCAGATTTTTTTATTTTATCCCCAACTATGACTCAAGTGGAGCATGCCCACAAAAAATGAGCCAATTCGGACTAAAATTGACGATTTGGTGGCCAAAACAAAGTTCGGTGATCGAAAAAGTTAAGCCTCATCGAGCGCGGATACTTTTTTGGAAATTGGTGAAAACTTGTCCAAAATGGTTCGCTGTGCCAGATTTTTTTATTTTATCCCCAATTATGGCTCAAGTGGAGCATGCCTACAAAAAATGAGCCATTTCGGACTAAAATTGACGATTTGGTGGCCAAAACTAAGTTCGGTGATCGAAAAAATTAAGCCTCATCGAGCGCGGATACTTTTTGTAAATGACAATTTCAGCAATAACCATTGCTCCAAACACACCCCATATACTTGTAAAGGCCATTCTAATAGTTCCCCTGCTTGCGTTTACTGTATATTTGGTATTTGGAACTGTCTCGGAAACATCAATACTAATTGTAAAATTTCCCTTTACTAAACTAACTTTTAAGTTAGTGCAAATCGCTGAGTTCCATTCTTTAGGCTGCACTCCGCTAACGCAGAGTGCATTCAAATAAAACTTATCAAATAGAGTTGATACTTACCTATTTAATAAGTTTATCAAAACAATTAGGCTAAAAGCAATTGAGCTATGATTTTCCCAAGTACCGGCCTAAACCCACTGAAGTCATGCCTCCGGTTCAATGTCCGGTTGAACAGGTTCCTCGGACCCAATTCATCTCTCCCTTGTTTTGGGGCCGTTCCACTGTATTGTGGAAGGTTGGAAGCAAAAAGTTTGTGCGTTGGTCATAATACACTGTATGGCTACGAATTGCATAAATTATAACACAAACGCGGCTCAAATTGCATGTATTAAGTGACTATTTTGCAAACCGCAAGGCGGCGAGTTAAAGTGATCCTGTATATGAATATAAGACTACAATACAATACTGTTGTATATAAATTCGCCCCCACTTACGCAAATGCCTACGACCATACCATGTTGAATGCACAGGTTCTCGTCCGATCGCCGAAGTTAAGCAACATTGGGCCTAGTTAGTACTTGGATGGGTGACCGCTTGGGAACACCAGGTGTTGTAGGCTTTTTCTTTTGAGTATTCAAACCTCATAGAATACTTTTATTCGATATTTACACATTTTAGAGCCTCAAAAAGCCTCGGTGATCGAAAAAGTTAAGCCTCATCGAGCGCGGATACTTTTTTGGAAATTGGTAAAAACTTGTCCAAAATGGTTCGCTGTGCCAGATTTTTTTTATTTTATCCCCAACTATGACTCAAGTGGAGCATGCCCACAAAAAATGAGCCAATTCGGACTAAAATTGACGAATTAGTGGCCAAAACAATGTTCGGTGATCGAAAAAGTTAAGCCTCATCGAGCGCGGATACTTTTTTGGAAATTGGTGAAAACTTGTCCAAAATGGTTCGCTGTGCCAGATTTTTTTATTTTATCCCCAATTATGGCTCAAGTGGAGCATGCCTACAAAAAATGAGCCATTTCGGACTAAAATTGACGATTTGGTGGCCAAAACTAAGTTCGGTGATCGAAAAAATTAAGCCTCATCGAGCGCGGATACTTTTTGTAAATGACAATTTCAGCAATAACCATTGCTCCAAACACACCCCATATACTTGTAAGGGCCATTCTAATAGTTCCCCTGCTTGCGTTTACTGTATATTTGGTATTTGGAACTGTCTCGGAAACATCAATACTAATTGTAAAATATCCCTTTATTAAACTAACTTTTAAGTTAGTGCAAATCTCTGAGTTCCATTCTTTAGGCTGCACTCCGCTAACGCAGAGTGCATTCAAATAAAACTTATCAAATAGAGTTGATACTTACCTATTTAATAAGTTTATCACAACAATTAGGCTAAAAGCAATTGAGCTATGATTTTCCCAAGTACCGGCCTAAACCCACTGAAGTCATGCCTCCGGTTCAATGTCCGGTTGAACAGGTTCCTCGGACCCAATTCATCTCTCCCTTGTATTGGGGCCGTTCCACTGTATTGTGGAAGGTTGGAAGCAAAAAGTTTGTGCGTTGGTCATAATACACTGTATGGCTACGAATTGCATAAATTATAACACAAACGAGGCTCAAATTGCATGTATTAAGTGACTATTTTGCAAACCGCAAGGCGGCGAGTTAAAGTGATCCTGTATATGAATATAAGACTACAATACAATACTGTTGTATATAAATTCGCCCCCACTTACGCAAATGCCTACGACCATACCATGTTGAATGCACCGGTTCTCGTCCGATCACCGAAGTTAAGCAACATTGGGCCTAGTTAGTACTTGGATGGGTGACCGCTTGGGAACACCAGGTGTTGTAGGCTTTTTCTTTTGAGTATTCAAACATCATAGAATACTTTTATTCGATATTTACACATTTTAGAGCCTCAAAAAGCCTCGGTGATCGAAAAAGTTAAGCCTCATCGAGCGCGGATACTTTTTTGGAAATTGGTAAAAACTTGTCCAAAATGGTTCGCTGTGCCAGATTTTTTTTATTTTATCCCCAACTATGACTCAAGTGGAGCATTCCCACAAAGTGAGCCAATTCGGACTAAAATTGACGATTTGGTGGCCAAAACAAAGTTCGGTGATCGAAAAAGTTAAGCCTCATCGAGCGCGGATACTTTTTTGGAAATTGGTGAAAACTTGTCCAAAATGGTTCGCTGTGCCAGATTTTTTATTTTATCGCCAATTACGGCTCAAGTGGAGCATGCCTACAAAAAATGAGCCATTTCGGACTAAAATTGACGATTTGGTGGCCAAAACTAAGTTCGGTGATTGAAAAAATTAAGCCTCATCGAGCGCGGATACTTTTTGTAAATGACAATTTCAGCAATAACCATTGCTCCAAACACACCCCATATACTTGTAAAGGCCATTCTAATAGTTCCCCTGCTTGCGTTTACTGTATATTTGGTATTTGGAACTGTCTCGGAAACATCAATACTAATTGTAAAATTTCCCTTTATTAAACTAACTTTTAAGTTAGTGCAAATCTCTGAGTTCCATTCTTTAGGCTGCACTCCGCTAACGCAGAGTGCATTCAAATAAAACTTATCAAATAGAGTTGATACTTACCTATTTAATAAGTTTATCACAACAATTAGGCTAAAAGCAATTGAGCTATGATTTTCCCAAGTACGGGCCTAAACCCACTGAAGTCATGCCTCCGGTTCAATGTCCGGTTGAACAGGTTCCTCGGACCCAATTCATCTCTCCCTTGTTTTGGGGCCGTTCCACTGTATTGTGGAAGGTTGGAAGCAAAAAGTTTGTGCGTTGGTCATAATACACTGTATGGCTACGAATTGCATAAATTATAACACAAACGTGGCTCAAATTGCATGTATTAAGTGACTATTTTGCAAACCGCAAGGCGGCGAGTTAAAGTGATCCTGTATATGAATATAAGACTACAATACAACACTTTTGTATATAAATTCGCCCCCACTTACGCAAATGCCTACGACCATACCATGTTGAATGCACCGGTTCTCGTCCGATCACCGAAGTTAAGCAACATTGGGCCTAGTTAGTACTTGGATGGGTGACCGCTTGGGAACACCAGGTGTTGTAGGCTTTTTCTTTTGAGTATTCAAACCTCATAGAATACTTTTATTCGATATTTACACATTTTAGAGCCTCAAAAAGCCTCGGTGATCGAAAAAGTTAAGCCTCATCGAGCGCGGATACTTTTTTGGAAATTGGTAAAAACTTGTCCAAAATGGTTCGCTGTGCCAGATTTTTTTTATTTTATCCCCAACTATGACTCAAGTGGAGCATGCCCACAAAAAATGAGCCAATTCGGACTAAAATTGACGATTTGGTGGCCAAAACAAAGTTCGGTGATCGAAAAAGTTAAGCCTCATCGAGCGCGGACTTTTTTTTTGGAAATTGGTGAAAACTTGTCCAAAATGGTTCGCTGTGCCAGATTTTTTTATTTTATCCCCAATTATGGCTCAAGTGGAGAATGCCTACAAAAAATGAGCCATTTTGGACTAAAATTGACGATTTGGTGGCCAAAACTATGTTCGGTGATCGAAAAAGTTAAGCCTCATCGAGCGCGGATACTTTTTGTAAATGACAATTTCAGCAATAACCATTGCTCCAAACACACCCCATATACTTGTAAAGGCCATTCTAATAGTTCCCCTGCTTGCGTTTACTGTATATTTGGTATTTGGAACTGTCTCGGAAACATCAATACTAATTGTAAAATTTCCCTTTATTAAACTAACTTTTAAGTTAGTGCAAATCGCTCAGTTCCATTCTTTAGGCTGCACCTTTAGGCTGCACTCCGCTAACGCAGAGTGCATTCAAATAAAACTTATCAAATAGAGTTGATACTTACCTATTTAATAAGTTTATCACAACAATTAGGCTAAAAGCAATTGAGCTATGATTTTCCCAAGTACCGGCCTAATCCCACTGAAGTCATGCCTCCGGTTCAATGTCCGGTTGAACAGGTTCCTCGGACCCAATTCATCTCTCCCTTGTTTTGGGGCCGTTCCACTGTATTGTGGAAGGTTGGAAGCAAAAAGTTTGTGCGTTGGTCATAATACACTGTATGGCTACGAATTGCATAAATTATAACACAAACGTGGCTAAAATTGCATGTATTAAGTGACTCCTTTGCAAACCGCAAGGCGGCGAGTTAAAGTGATCCTGTATATGAATATAAGACTACCATACAATACTGTTGTATATAAATTCGCCCCCACTTACGCAAATGCCTACGACCATACCATGTTGAATGCACCGGTTCTCGTCCGATCACCGAAGTTAAGCAACATTGGGCCTGGTTAGTACTTGGATGGGTGACCGCTTGGGAACACCAGGTGTTGTAGGCTTTTTCTTTTGAGTATTCAAACCTCATAGAATACTTTTATTCGATATTTACACATTTTAGAGCCTCAAAAAGCCTCGGTGATCGAAAAAGTTAAGCCTCATCGAGCGCGGATACTTTTTTGGAAATTGGTAAAAACTTGTCCAAAATGGTTCGCTGGGCCAGATTTTTTTTATTTTATCCCCAACTATGACCCAAGTGGAGCATGCCCACAAAAAATGAGCCAATTCGGACTAAAATTGACGATTTGGTGGCCAAAACAAAGTTCGGTGATCGAAAAAGTTAAGCCTCATCGAGCGCGGACTTTTTTTTGGAAATTGGTGAAAACTTGTCCAAAATGGTTCGCTGTGCCAGATTTTTTTATTTTATCCCCAATTATGGCTCAAGTGGAGCATGCCTACAAAAAATGAGCCATTTTGGACTAAAATTGACGATTTGGTGGCCAAAACTAAGTTCGGTGATCGAAAAAGTTAAGCCTCATCGAGCGCGGATACTTTTTGTAAATGACAATTTCAGCAATAACCATTGCTCCAAACACACCCCATATACTTGTAAAGGCCATTCTAATAGTTCCCCTGCTTGCGTTTACTGTATATTTGGTATTTGGAACTGTCTCGGAAACATCAATACTAATTGTAAAATTTCCCTTTATTAAACTAACTTTTAAGTTAGTGCAAATCGCTCAGTTCCATTCTTTAGGCTGCACCTTTAGGCTGCACTCCGCTAACGCAGAGTGCATTCAAATAAAACTTATCAAATAGAGTTGATACTTACCTATTTAATAAGTTTATCACAACAATTAGGCTAAAAGCAATTGAGCTATGATTTTCCCAAGTACCGGCCTAAACCCACTGAAGTCATGCCTCCGGTTCAATGTCCGGTTGAACAGGTTCCTCGGACCCAATTCATCTCTCCCTTGTTTTGGGGCCGTTCCACTGTATTGTGGAAGGTTGGAAGCAAAAAGTTTGTGCGTTGGTCATAATACACTGTATGGCTACGAATTGCATAAATTATAACACAAACGTGGCTAAAATTGCATGTATTAAGTGACTATTTTGCAAACCGCAAGGCGGCGAGTTAAAGTGATCCTGTATATGAATATAAGACTACAATACAATACTGTTGTATATAAGTTCGCCCCCACTTACGCAAATGCCTACGACCATACCATGTTGAATGCACCGGTTCTCGTCCGATCACCGAAGTTAAGCAACATTGGGCCTGGTTAGTACTTGGATGGGTGACCGCTTGGGAAAACCAGGTGTTGTAGGCTTTTTCTTTCGAGTATTCAAACCTCATAGAATGCTTTTATTTGATATTTACACATTTTAGAGCCTCAAAAAGCCTCGGTGATCGAAAAAGTTAAGCCTCATCGAGCGCGGATACTTTTTGGGAAATTGGTAAAAACTTGTTCAAAATGGTTCGCTGTGCCAGATTTTTTTTATTTTATCCCCAACTATGACTCAAGTGGAGCATGCCCACAAAAAATGAGCCAATTCGGACTAAAATTGACGATTTGGTGGCCAAAACAAAGTTCGGTGATCGAAAAAGTTAAGCCTCATCGAGCGCGGATACTTTTTTGGAAATTGGTGAAAACTTGTCCAAAATGGTTCGCTGTGCCAGATTTTTTTATTTTATCCCCAATTATGGCTCAAGTGGAGCATGCCTACAAAAAATGAGCCATTTCGGACTAAAATTGACGATTTGGTGGCCAAAACTAAGTTCGGTGATCGAAAAAGTTAAGCCTCATCGGGCGCGGATACTTTTTGTAAATGACAATTTCAGCAATAACCATTGCTCCAAGCACACCCCATATACTTGTAAAGGCCATTCTAATAGTTCCCCTGCTTGCGTTTACTGTATATTTGGTATTTGGAACTGTCTCGGAAACATCAATACTAATTGTAAAATTTCCCTTTATTAAACTAACTTTTACGTTAGTGCAAATCGCTGAGTTCCATTCTTTAGGCTGCACTACGCTAACGCAGAGTGCATTCAAATAAAACTTATCAAATAGAGTTGATACTTACCTGTTTAATAAGTTTATCACAACAATTAGGCTAAAAGCAATTGAGCTATGATTTTTCCAAGTACCGGCCTAAACCCACTGAAGTCATGCCTCCGGTTCGATGTCCGGTTGAACAGGTTCCTCGGACCCAATTCATCTCTCCCTTGTTTTCGGGCCGTTCCACTGTATTGTGGAAGGTTGGAAGCAAAAAGTTTGTGCGTTGGTCATAATACACTGTATGGCTACGAATTGCATAAATTATAACACAAACGTGGCTAAAATTGCATGTATTAAGTGACTATTTTGCAAACCGCAAGGCGGCGAGTTAAAGTGATCCTGTATATGAATATAAGACTACAATACAATACTGTTGTATATAAATTCGCCCCCACTTACGCAAATGCCTACGACCATACCATGTTGAATGCACCGGTTCTCGTCCGATCACCGAAGTTAAGCAACATTGGGCCTGGTTAGTACTTGGATGGGTGACCGCTTGGGAACACCAGGTGTTGTAGGCTTTTTCTTTTGAGTATTCAAACCTCATAGAATACTTTTATTCGATATTTACACATTTTAGAGCCTCAAAAAGCCTCGGTGATCGAAAAAGTTAAGCCTCATCGAGCGCGGATACTTTTTTGGAAATTGGTAAAAACTTGTCCAAAATGGTTCGCTGTGCCAGATTTTTTTTATTTTATCCCCAACTATGATTCAAGTGGAGCATGCCCACAAAAAATGAGCCAATTCGGACTAAAATTGACGACTTGGTGGCCAAAACAAAATTCGGTGATCGAAAAAGTTAGGCCTCATCGAGCGCGGATACTTTTTTGGAAATTGGTGAAAACTTGTCCAAAATGGTTCGCTGTGCCAGATTTTTTTATTTTATCCCCAACTATGGCTCAAGTGGAGCATGCTTACAAAAAATGAGCCATTTCGGACTAAAATTGACGATTTGGTGGCCAAAACTATGTTCGGTGATCGAAAAAGTTAAGCCTCATCGAGCGCGGATACTTTTTGTAAATGACAATTTCAGCAATAACCATTGCTCCAAGCACACCCCATATACTTGTAAAGGCCATTCTAAAAGTTCCCCTGCTTGCGTTTACTGTATATTTGGTATTTGGAACTGTCTCGGAAACATCAATACTAATTGTAAAATTTCCCTTTATTAAACTAACTTTTAAGTTGTGCAAATCGCTGAGTTCCATTCTTTAGGCTGCACTCCGCTAACGCAGAGTGCATTCAAATAAAACTTATCAAATAGAGTTGATACTTACCTATTTAATAAGTTTATCACAACAATTAGGCTAAAAGCAATTGAGCTATGATTTTCCCAAGTACCGGCCTAAACCCACTGAAGTCATGCCTCCGGTTCAATGTCCGGTTGAACAGGTTCCTCGGACCCAATTCATCTCTCCCTTGTTTTGGGGCCGTTCCACTGTATTGTGGAAGGTTGGAAGCAAAAAGTTTGTGCGTTGGTCATAATACACTGTATGGCTACGAATTGCATAAATTATAACACAAACGTGGCTAAAATTGCATGTATTAAGTGACTATTTTGCAAACCGCAAGGCGGCGAGTTAAAGTGATCCTGTATATGAATACAAGACTACAATACAATACTGTTGTATATAAATTCGCCCCCACTTACGCAAATGCCTACGACCATACCATGTTGAATGCACCGGTTCTCGTCCGATCACCGAAGTTAAGCAACATTGGGCCTGGTTAGTACTTGGATGGGTGACCGCTTGGGAACACCAGGTGTTGTAGGCTTTTTCTTTTGAGTATTCAAACCTCATAGAATACTTTTATTCGATATTTACACATTTTAGAGCCTCAAAAAGCCTCGGTGATCGAAAAAGTTAAGCCTCATCGAGCGCGGATACTTTTTTGGAAATTGGTAAAAACTTGTCCAAAATGGTTCGCTGTGCCAGATTTTTTTTATTTTATCCCCAACTATGGCTCAAGTGGAGCATGCCCACAAAAAATGAGCCAATTCGGACTAAAATTGACGATTTGGTGGCCAAAACAAAGTTCGGTGAGCGAAAAAGTTAGGCCTCATCGAGCGCGGGTACTTTTTTGGAAATTGGTGAAAACTTGTCCAAAATGGTTCGCTGTGCCAGATTTTTTTATTTTATCCCCAATTATGGCTCAAGTGGAGCATGCTTACAAAAAATGAGCCATTTCGGACTAAAATTGACGATTTGGTGGCCAAAACTATGTTCGGTGATCGAAAAAGTTAAGCCTCATCGAGCGCGGATACTTTTTGTAAATGACAATTTCAGCAATAACCATTGCTCCAAGCACACCCCATATACTTGTAAAGGCCATTCTAATAGTTCCCCTGCTTGCGTTTACTGTATATTTGGTATTTGGAACTGTCTCGGAAACATCAATACTAATTGTAAAATTTCCCTTTATTAAACTAACTTTTATGTTAGTGCAAATCGCTCAGTTCCATTCTTTAGGCTGCACTCCGCTAACGCAGAGTGCATTCAAATAAAACTTATCAATTAGAGTTGATACTTACCTATTTAATAAGTTTATCACAACAATTAGGCTAAAAGCAATTGAGCTATGATTTTCCCAAGTACCGGCCTAAACCCACTGAAGTCATGCCTCCGGTTCAATGTCCGGTTGAACAGGTTCCTCGGACCCAATTCATCTCTCCCTTGTTTTGGGGCCGTTCCACTGTATTGTGGGAGGTTGGAAGCAAAAAGTTTGTGCGTTGGTCATAATACACTGTATGGCTACGAATTGCATAAATTATAACACAAACGTGGCTAAAATTGCATGTATTAAGTGACTATTTTGCAAACCGCAAGGCGGCGAGTTAAAGTGATCCTGTATATGAATATAAGACTACAATACAATACTGTTGTATATAAATTCGCCCCCACTTACGCAAATTCCTACGACCATACCATGTTGAATGCACCGGTTCTCGTCCGATCACCGAAGTTAAGCAACATTGGGCCTGGTTAGTACTTGGATGGGTGACCGCTTGGGAACACCAGGTGTTTTAGGCTTTTTCTTTTGAGTATTCAAACCTCATAGAATACTTTTATTCGATATTTTCACATTTTAGAGCCTCAAAAAGCCTCGGTGATCGAAAAAGTTAAGCCTCATCGAGCGCGGATACTTTTTTGGAAATTGTTAAAAACTTGTCCAAAATGGCTCGCTGTGCCAGATTTTTTTTATTTTATCCCCAACTATGACTCAAGTGGAGCATGCCCACAAAAAATGAGCCAATTCGGACTAAAATTGACGATTTGGTGGCCAAAACAAAGTTCGGTGATCGAAAAAGCTAAGCCTCATCGAGCGCGGATACTTTTTTGGAAATTGGTGAAAACTTGTCCAAAATGGTTCGCTGTGCCAGATTTTTTTATTTTTGTCCCCAACTATGGCTCAGGTGGAGCATGCTTACAAAAAATGAGCCATTTCGGACTAAAATTGACGATTTGGTGGCCAAAACTAAGTTCGGTGATCGAAAAAGTTAAGCCTCATCGAGCGCGGATACTTTTTGTAAATGACAATTTCAGCAATAACCATTGCTCCAAGCACACCCCATATACTTGTAAAGGCCATTCTAAAAGTTCCCCTGCTTGCGTTTACTGTATATTTGGTATTTGGAACTGTCTCGGAAACATCAATACTAATTGTAAAATTTCCCTTTATTAAACTAACTTTTATGTTAGTGCAAATCGCTCAGTTCCATTCTTTAGGCTGCACTCCGCTAACGCAGAGTGCATTCAAATAAAACTTATCAATTAGAGTTGATACTTACCTATTTAATAAGTTTATCACAACAATTAGGCTAAAAGCAATTGAGCTATGATTTTCCCAAGTACCGGCCTAAACCCACTGAAGTCATGCCTCCGGTTCAATGTCCGGTTGAACAGGTTCCTCGGACCCAATTCATCTCTCCCTTGTTTTGGGGCCGTTCCACTGTATTGTGGGAGGTTGGAAGCAAAAAGTTTGTGCGTTGGTCATAATACACTGTATGGCTACGAATTGCATAAATTATAACACAAACGTGGCTAAAATTGCATGTATTAAGTGACTATTTTGCAAACCGCAAGGCGGCGAGTTAAAGTGATCCTGTATATGAATATAAGACTACAATACAATACTGTTGTATATAAATTCGCCCCCACTTACGCAAATTCCTACGACCATACCATGTTGAATGCACCGGTTCTCGTCCGATCACCGAAGTTAAGCAACATTGGGCCTGGTTAGTACTTGGATGGGTGACCGCTTGGGAACACCAGGTGTTTTAGGCTTTTTCTTTTGAGTATTCAAACCTCATAGGATACTTTTATTCGATATTTTCACATTTTAGAGCCTCAAAAAGCCTCGGTGATCGAAAAAGTTAAGCCTCATCGAGCGCGGATACTTTTTTGGAAATTGTTAAAAACTTGTCCAAAATGGCTCGCTGTGCCAGATTTTTTTTATTTTATCCCCAACTATGACTCAAGTGGAGCATGCCCACAAAAAATGAGCCAATTCGGACTAAAATTGACGATTTGGTGGCCAAAACAAAGTTCGGTGATCGAAAAAGCTAAGCCTCATCGAGCGCGGATACTTTTTTGGAAATTGGTGAAAACTTGTCCAAAATGGTTCGCTGTGCCAGATTTTTTTATTTTATCCCCAACTATGGCTCAAGTGGAGCATGCTTACAAAAAATGAGCCATTTCGGACTAAAATTGACGATTTGGTGGCCAAAACTATGTTCGGTGATCGAAAAAGTTAAGCCTCATCGAGCGCGGATACTTTTTGTAAATGACAATTTCAGCAATAACCATTGCTCCAAGCACACCCCATATACTTGTAAAGGCCATTCTAAAAGTTCCCCTGCTTGCGTTTACTGTATATTTGGTATTTGGAACTGTCTCGGAAACATCAATACTAATTGTAAAATTTCCCTTTATTAAACTAACTTTTAAGTTAGTGCAAATCGCTGAGTTCCATTCTTTAGGCTGCACTCCGCTAACGCAGAGTGCATTCAAATAAAACTTATCAAATAGAGTTGATACTTACCTATTTAATAAGTTTATCACAACAATTAGGCTAAAAGCAATTGAGCTATGATTTTCCCAAGTACCGGCCTAAACCCACTGAAGTCATGCCTCCGGTTCAATGTCCGGTTGAACAGGTTCCTCGGACCCAATTCATCTCTCCCTTGTTTTGGGGCCGTTCCACTGTATTGTGGAAGGTTGGAAGCAAAAAGTTTGTGCGTTAGTCATAATACACTGTATGGCTACGAATTGCATAAATTATAACACAAACGTCGCTAAAATTGCATGTATTAAGTGACTATTTTGCAAACCGCAAGGCGGCGAGTTAAAGTGATCCTGTATATGAATATAAGACTACAATACAATACTGTTGTATATAAATTCGCCCCCACTTACGCAAATTCCTACGACCATACCATGTTGAATGCACCGGTTCTCGTCCGATCACCGAAGTTAAGCAACATTGGGCCTGGTTAGTACTTGGATGGGTGACCGCTTGGGAACACCAGGTGTTGTAGGCTTTTTCTTTTGAGTATTCAAACCTCATAGAATACTTTTATTCGATATTTACACATTTTAGAGCCTCAAAAAGCCTCGGTGATCGAAAAAGTTAAGCCTCATCGAGCGCGGATACTTTTTTGGAAATTGGTAAAAACTTGTCCAAAATGGTTCGCTGTGCCAAATTTTTTTTATTTTATCCCCAACTATGACTCAAGTGGAGCATGCCCACAAAAAATGAGCCAATTCGGAGTAAAATTGACGATTTGGTGGCCAAAACAAAGTTCGGTGATCGAAAAAGTTAAGCCTCATCGAGCGCGGATACTTTTTTGGAAATTGGTGAAATCTTGTCCAAAATGGTTCGCTGTGCCAGATTTTTTTATTTTATCCCCAACTATGGCTCAAGTGGAGCATGCGTACAAAAAATGAGCCATTTCGGACTAAAATTGACGATTTGGTGGCCAAAACTAAGTTCGGTGATCGAAAAAGTTAAGCCTGATCGAGCGCGGATACTTTTTTGAAAATCGGTAAAAACGTGTCCAAAATAGTTCGCTTTACCCAATTTTTTTGTTTTATTCCCAACTATGACTCAAGTGGAGCATGCCCACAAAAAATGAGCCAATTCGGACTAAAATTGACGATTTGGTGGCCAAAACAAAGTTCGGTGATCGAAAAAGTTAAGCCTCATCGAGCGCGGATACTTTTTTGGAAATTGGTAAAAACTTGTCCAAAATGGTTCGCTGTGCCAGATTTTTTTTATTTTATCCCCAACCATGACTGAAGTGGAGCATGCCCACAAAAAATGAGCCAATTCGGACTAAAATTGACGATTTGGTGGCCAAAACAAAGTTCGGTGATCGAAAAAGTTAAGCCTCATCGAGCGCGGATACTTTTTTGGAAATTGGTGAAAACTTGTCCAAAATGGTTCGCTGTGCCAGATTTTTTTATTTTATCCCCAACTATGGCTCAAGTGGAGCATGCTTACAAAAAATGAGCCATTTCGGACTAAAATTGACGATTTGGTGGCCAAAACTAAGTTCGGTGATCGAAAAAGTTAAGCCTGATCGAGCGCGGATACTTTTTTGAAAATCGGTAAAAACGTGTCCAAAATAGTTCGCTTTGCCCAATTTTTTTGTTTTATTCCCAACTATGACTCAAGTGGAGCATGCCCACAAAAAATGAGCCAATTCGGACTAAAATTGACGATTTGGTGGCCAAAACAAAGTTCGGTGATCGAAAAAGTTAAGCCTCATCGAGCGCGGATACTTTTTTGGAAATTGGTAAAAACTTGTCCAAAATGGTTCGCTGTGCCAGATTTTTTTTATTTTATCCCCAACCATGACTCAAGTGGAGCATGCCCACAAAAAATGAGCCAATTCGGACTAAAATTGACGATTTGGTGGCCAAAACAAAGTTCGGTGATCGAAAAAGTTAAGCCTCATCGAGCGCGGATACTTTTTTGGAAATTGGTGAAAACTTGTCCAAAATGGTTCGCTGTGCCAGATTTTTTTATTTTATCCCCAACTATGGCTCAAGTGGAGCATGCTTACAAAAAATGAGCCATTTCGGACTAAAATTGACGATTTGGTGGCCAAAACTAAGTTCGGTGATCGAAAAAGTTAAGCCTGATCGAGCGCGGATACTTTTTTGAAAATCGGTAAAAACGTGTCCAAAATAGTTCGCTTTGCCCAATTTTTTTGTTTTATTCCCAACTATGACTCAAGTGGAGCATGCCCACAAAAAATGAGCCAATTCGGACTAAAATTGACGATTTGGTGGCCAAAACAAAGTTCGGTGATCGAAAAAGTTAAGCCTCATCGAGCGCGGATACTTTTTTGGAAATTGGTAAAAACTTGTCCAAAATGGTTCGCTGTGCCAGATTTTTTTTATTTTATCCCCAACTATGACTCAAGTGGAGCATGCCCACAAAAAATGAGCCAATTCGGAGTAAAATTGACGATTTGGTGGCCAAAACAAAGTTCGGTGATCGAAAAAGTTAAGCCTCATCGAGCGCGGATACTTTTTTGGAAATTGGTGAAAACTTGTCCAAAATGGTTCGCTGTGCCAGATTTTTTTATTTTATCCCCAACTATGGCTCAAGTGGAGCATGCTTACAAAAAATGAGCCATTTCGGACTAAAATTGACGATTTGGTGGCCAAAACTAAGTTCGGTGATCGAAAAAGTTAAGCCTGATCGAGCGCGGATACTTTTTTGAAAATCGGTAAAAACGTGTCCAAAATAGTTCGCTTTGCCCAATTTTTTTGTTTTATTCCCAACTGTGACTCAAGTGGAGCATGCCCACAAAAAATGAGCCAATTCGGACTAAAATTGACGATTTGGTGGCCAAAACAAAGTTCGGTGATCGAAAAAGTTAACCCTCATCGAGCGCGGATACTTTTTTGGAAATTGGTAAAAACTTGTCCAAAATGGTTCGCTGTGCCAGATTTTTTTTATTTTATCCCCAACTATGACTCAAGTGGAGCATGCCCACAAAAAATGAGCCAATTCGGACTAAAATTGACGATTTGGTGGCCAAAACAAAGTTCGGTGATCGAAAAAGTTAAGCCTCATCGAGCGCGGATACTTTTTTGGAAATTGGTGAAAACTTGTCCAAAATGGTTCGCTGTGCCAGATTTTTTTATTTTATCCCCAACTATGGCTCAAGTGGAGCATGCTTACAAAAAATGAGCCATTTCGGACTAAAATTGACGATTTGGTGGCCAAAACTAAGTTCGGTGATCGAAAAAGTTAAGCCTGATCGAGCGCGGATACTTTTTTGAAAATCGGTAAAAACGTGTCCAAAATAGTTCGCTTTGCCCAATTTTTTTGTTTTATTCCCAACTGTGACTCAAGTGGAGCATGCCCACAAAAAATGAGCCAATTCGGACTAAAATTGACGATTTGGTGGCCAAAACAAAGTTCGGTGATCGAAAAAGTTAAGCCTCATCGAGCGCGGATACTTTTTTGGAAATTGGTAAAAACTTGTCCAAAATGGTTCGCTGTGCCAGATTTTTTTTATTTTATCCCCAACTATGACTCAAGTGGAGCATGCCCACAAAAAATGAGCCAATTCGGACTAAAATTGACGATTTGGTGGCCAAAACAAAGTTCGGTGATCGAAAAAGTTAAGCCTCATCGAGCGCGGATACTTTTTTGGAAATTGGTGAAAACTTGTCCAAAATGGTTCGCTGTGCCAGATTTTTTTATTTTATCCCCAACTATGGCTCAAGTGGAGCATGCTTACAAAAAATGAGCCATTTCGGACTAAAATTGACGATTTGGTGGCCAAAACTAAGTTCGGTGATCGAAAAAGTTAAGCCTGATCGAGCGCGGATACTTTTTTGAAAATCGGTAAAAACGTGTCCAAAATAGTTCGCTTTGCCCAATTTTTTTGTTTTATTCCCAACTATGACTCAAGTGGAGCATGCCCACAAAAAATGAGCCAATTCGGACTAAAATTGACGATTTGGTGGCCAAAACAAAGTTCGGTGATCGAAAAAGTTAAGCCTCATCGAGCGCGGATACTTTTTTGGAAATTGGTAAAAACTTGTCCAAAATGGTTCGCTGTGCCAGATTTTTTTTATTTTATCCCCAACTATGACTCAAGTGGAGCATGCCCACAAAAAATGAGCCAATTCGGAGTAAAATTGACGATTTGGTGGCCAAAACAAAGTTCGGTGATCGAAAAAGTTAAGCCTCATCGAGCGCGGATACTTTTTTGGAAATTGGTGAAAACTTGTCCAAAATGGTTCGCTGTGCCAGATTTTTTTATTTTATCCCCAACTATGGCTCAAGTGGAGCATGCTTACAAAAAATGAGCCATTTCGGACTAAAATTGACGATTTGGTGGCCAAAACTAAGTTCGGTGATCGAAAAAGTTAAGCCTGATCGAGCGCGGATACTTTTTTGAAAATCGGTAAAAACGTGTCCAAAATAGTTCGCTTTGCCCAATTTTTTTGTTTTATTCCCAACTGTGACTCAAGTGGAGCATGCCCACAAAAAATGAGCCAATTCGGACTAAAATTGACGATTTGGTGGCCAAAACAAAGTTCGGTGATCGAAAAAGTTAAGCCTCATCGAGCGCGGATACTTTTTTGGAAATTGGTAAAAACTTGTCCAAAATGGTTCGCTGTGCCAGATTTTTTTTATTTTATCCCCAACTATGACTCAAGTGGAGCATGCCCACAAAAAATGAGCCAATTCGGACTAAAATTGACGATTTGGTGGCCAAAACTAAGTTCGGTGATCGAAAAAGTTAAGCCTCATCGAGCGCGGATACTTTTTTGGAAATTGGTGAAAACTTGTCCAAAATGGTTCGCTGTGCCAGATTTTTTTATTTTATCCCCAACTGTGGCTCAAGTGGAGCATGATTACAAAAAATGAGCCATTTCGGACTAAAATTGACGATTTGGTGGCCAAAACTAAGTTCGGTGATCGAAAAAGTTAAGCCTGATCGAGCGCGGATACTTTTTCGAAAATCGGTAAAAACGTGTCCAAAATAGTTCGCTTTGCCCAATTTTTTTCTTTTATTCCCAACTACGACTCAAGTGGAGCATGCCCACAAAAAATGAGCCAATTCGGACTAAAGTTGACGATTTGGTGGCCAAAACAAAGTTCGGTGATCGAAAAAGTTAAGCCTCATCGAGCGCGGATACTTTTTTGGAAATTGGTAAAAACTTGTCCAAAATGGTTCGCTGTGCCAAATTTTTTTTTATTTTATCCCCAACTATGACTCAAGTGGAGCATGCCCACAAAAAATGAGCCAATTCGGACTAAAATTGACGATTTGGTGGCCAAAACAAAGTTCGGTGATCGAAAAAGTTAAGCCTCATCGAGCGCGGATACTTTTTTGGAAATTGGTGAAAACTTGTCCAAAATGGTTCGCTGTGCCAGATTTTTTTATTTTATCCCCAACTGTGGCTCAAGTGGAGCATGATTACAAAAAATGAGCCATTTCGGACTAAAATTGACGATTTGGTGGCCAAAACTAAGTTCGGTGATCGAAAAAGTTAAGCCTGATCGAGCGCGGATACTTTTTCGAAAATCGGTAAAAACGTGTCCAAAATAGTTCGCTTTGCCCAATTTTTTTGTTTTATTCCCAACTACGACTCAAGTGGAGCATGCCCACAAAAAATGAGCCAATTCGGACTAAAATTGACGATTTGGTGGCCAAAACAAAGTTCGGTGATCGAAAAAGTTAAGCCTCATCGAGCGCGGATACTTTTTTGGAAATTGGTGAAAACTTGTCCAAAATGGTTCGCTGTGCCAGATTTTTTTATTTTATCCCCAACTGTGGCTCAAGTGGAGCATGATTACAAAAAATGAGCCATTTCGGACTAAAATTGACGATTTGGTGGCCAAAACAAAGTTCGGTGATCGAAAAAGTTAAGCCTCATCGAGCGCGGATACTTTTTTGGAAATTGGTAAAAACTTGTCCAAAATGGTTCGCTGTGCAAAATTTTTTTTATTTTATCCCCAACTATGACTCAAGTGGAGCATGCCCACAAAAAATGAGCCAATTCGGACTAAAATTGACGATTTGGTGGCCAAAACAAAGTTCGGTGATCGAAAAAGTTAAGCCTCATCGAGCGCGGATACTTTTTGTAACTGACAATTTCAGCAATAACCATTGCTCCAAGCACACCCCATATACTTGTAAAGGCCATTCTAAAAGTTCCCCTGCTTGTGTTTACTGTATATTTGGTATTTGGAACTGTCTCGGAAACATCAATACTAATTGTAAAATTTCCCTTTATTAAACTAACTTTTAAGTTAGTGCAAAGCGCTGAGTTCCATTCTTTAGGCTGCACTCCGCTAACGCAGAGTGCATTCAAATAAAACTTATCAAATAGAGTTGATACTTACCTATTTAATAAGTTTATCACAACAATTAGGCTAAAAGCATTTGAGCTATGATTTTCCCAAGTACCGGCCTAAACCCACTGAAGTCATGCCTCCGGTTCAATGTCCGGTTGAACAGGTTCCTCGGACCAAATTCATCTCTCCCTTGTTTTGGGGCCGTTCCACTGTATTGTGGAAGGTTGGAAGCAAAAAGTTTGTGCGTTAGTCATAATACACTGTATGGCTACGAATTGCATAAATTATAACACAAACGTGGCTAAAATTGCATGTATTAAGTGACTATTTTGCAAACCGCAAGGCGGCGAGTTAAAGTGATCCTGTATATGAATATAAGACTACAATACAATACTGTTGTATATAAATTCGCCCCCACTTACGCAAATGCCTACGACCATACCATGTTGAATGCACCGGTTCTCGTCCGATCACCGAAGTTAAGCAACATTGGGCCTGGTTAGTACTTGGATGGGTGACCGCTTGGGAACACCAGGTGTTGTAGGCTTTTTCTTTTGAGTATTCAAACCTCATAGAATACTTTTATTCGATATTTACACATTTTAGAGCCTCAAAAAGCCTCGGTGATCGAAAAAGTTAAGCCTCATCGAGCGCGGATACTTTTTTGGAAATTGGTAAAAACTTGTCCAAAATGGTTCGCTGTGCCAGATTTTTTTTATTTTATCCCCAACTATGACTCAAGTGGAGCATGCCCACAAAAAATGAGCCAATTCGGACTAAAATTGACGATTTGGTGGCCAAAACAAAGTTCGGTGATCGAAAAAGTTAAGCCTCATCGAGCGCGGATACTTTTTTGGAAATTGGTGAAAACTTGTCCAAAATGGTTCGCTGTGCCAGATTTTTTTATTTTATCCCCAACTGTGGCTCAAGTGGAGCATGATTCCAAAAAATGAGCCATTTCGGACTAAAATTGACGATTTGGTGGCCAAAACTAAGTTCGGTGATCGAAAAAGTTAAGCCTGATCGAGCGCGGATACTTTTTTGAAAATCGGTAAAAACGTGTCCAAAATAGTTCGCTTTGCCCAATTTTTTTGTTTTATTCCCAACTACGACTCAAGTGGAGCATGCCCACAAAAAATGAGCCAATTCGGACTAAAATTGACGATTTGGTGGCCAAAACTAAGTTCGGTGATCGAAAAAGTTAAGCCTGATCGAGCGCGGATACTTTTTTGAAAATCGGTAAAAACGTGTCCAAAATAGTTCACTTTGCCCAATTTTTTTGGTTTTATTCCCAACTACGACTCAAGTGGAGCATGCCCACAAAAAATGAGCCAATTCGGACTAAAATTGACGATTTGGTGGCCAAAACAAAGTTCGGTGATCGAAAAAGTTAAGCCTCATCGAGCGCGGATACTTTTTTGGAAATTGGTAAAAACTTGTCCAAAATGGTTCGCTGTGCCAGATTTTTTTTATTTTATCCCCAACTATGACTCAAGTGGAGCATGCCCACAAAAAATGAGCCAATTCGGACTAAAATTGACGATTTGGTGGCCAAAACAAAGTTCGGTGATCGAAAAAGTTAAGCCTCATCGAGCGCGGATACTTTTTTGGAAATTGGTGAAAACTTGTCCAAAATGGTTCGCTGTGCCAGATTTTTTTAATTTATCCCCAACTGTGGCTCAAGTGGAGCATGCTTACAAAAAATGAGCCATTTCGGACTAAAATTGACGATTTGGTGGCCAAAACTAAGTTCGGTGATCGAAAAAGTTAAGCCTGATCGAGCGCGGATACTTTTTTGAAAATCGGTAAAAACGTGTCCAAAATAGTTCGCTTTGCCCAATTTTTTTGTTTTATTCCCAACTACGACTCAAGTGGAGCATGCCCACAAAAAATGAGCCAATTCGGACTAAAATTGACGATTTGGTGGCCAAAACTAAGTTCGGTGATCGAAAAAGTTAAGCCCGATCGAGCGCGGATACTTTTTTGAAAATCGGTAAAAACGTGTCCAAAATAGTTCGCTTTGCCCAATTTTTTTGGTTTTATTCCCAACTACGACTCAAGTGGAGCATGCCCACAAAAAATGAGCCAATTCGGACTAAAATTGACGATTTGGTGGCCAAAACAATGTTCGGTGATCGAAAAAGTTAAGCCTCATCGAGCGCGGATACTTTTTTGGAAATTGGTAAAAACTTGTCCAAAATGGTTCGCTGTGCCAGATTTTTTTTATTTTATCCCCAACTGTGGCTCAAGTGGAGCATGCTTACAAGAAATGAGCCATTTCGGACTAAAATTGACGATTTGGTGGCCAAAACTAAGTTCGGTGATCGAAAAAGTTAAGCCTGATCGAGCCCGGATACTTTTTTGAAAATCGGTAAAAACGTGTCCAAAATAGTTCGCTTTGCCCAATTTTTTTGTTTTATTCCCAACTACTACTCAAGTGGAGCATGCCCACAAAAAATGAGCCAATTCGGACTCAAATTGACGATTTGGTGGCCAAAACTAAGTTCGGTGATCGAAAAAGTTAAGCCTGATCGAGCGCGGATACTTTTTTGAAAATCGGTAAAAACGTGTCCAAAATAGTTCTTTTTGCCCAATTTTTTTGGTTTTATTCCCAACTACGACTCAAGTGGAGCATGCCCACAAAAAATGAGCCAATTCGGACTAAAATTGACGATTTGGTGGCCAAAACAAAGTTCGGTGATCGAAAAAGTTAAGCCTCATCGAGCGCGGATACTTTTTTGGAAATTGGTAAAAACTTGTCCAAAATGGTTCGCTGTGCCAGATTTTTTTTTATTTTATTCCCAACTATGACTCAAGTGGAGCATGCCCACAAAAAATGAGCCAATTCGGACTAAAATTGACAATTTGGTGGCCAAAACAAAGTTCGGTGATCGAAAAAGTTAAGCCTCATCGAGCGCGGATACTTTTTTGGAAATTGGTGAAAACTTGTCCAAAATGGTTCGCTGTGCCAGATTTTTTATTTTATCCCCAACTATGGCTCAAGTGGAGCATGCTTACAAAAAATGAGCCATTTCGGACTAAAATTGACGATTTGGTGGCCAAAACTAAGTTCGGTGATCGAAAAAGTTAAGCCTGATCGAGCGCGGATACTTTTTTGAAAATCGGTAAACACGTGTCCAAAATAGTTCGCTTTGCCCAATTTTTTTGTTTTATTCCCAACTATGACTCAAGTGGAGCATGCCCACAAAAAATGAGCCAATTCGGACTAAAATTGACGATTTGGTGGCCAAAACAAAGTTCGGTGATCGAAAAAGTTAAGCCTCATCGAGCGCGGATACTTTTTTGGAAATTGGTAAAAACTTGTCCAAAATGGTTCGCTGTGCCAGATTTTTTTATTTTATCCCCAATTATGGCTCAAGTGGAGCATGCTTACAAAAAATGAGCCAATTCGGACTAAAATTGACGATTTGGTGGCCAAAACAAAGTTCGGTGATCGAAAAAGTTAAGCCTCATCGAGCGCGGATACTTATTGTAAATGACAATTTCAGCAATAACCATTGCTCCAAGCACACCCCATATACTTGTAAAGGCCATTCTAAAAGTTCCCCTGCTTGCGTTTACTGTATATTTGGTATTTGGAACTGTCTCGGAAACATCAATACTAATTGTAAAATTTCCCTTTATTAAACTAACTTTTAAGTTAGTGCAAATCGCTGAGTTCCATTCTTTAGGCTGCACTCCGCTAACGCAGAGTGCATTCAAATAAAACTTATCAAATAGAGTTGATACTTACCTATTTAATAAGTTTATCACAACAATTAGGCTAAAAGCAATTGAGCTATGATTTTCCCAAGTACCGGCCTAAACCCACTGAAGTCATGCCTCCGGTTCAATGTCCGGTTGAACAGGTTCCTCGGACCCAATTCATCTCTCCCTTGTTTTGGGGCCGTTCCACTGTATTGTGGAAGGTTGGAAGCAAAAAGTTTGTGCGTTGGTCATAAAACACTGTATGGCTACGAATTGCATAAATTATAACACAAACGTGGCTAAAATTGCATGTATTAAGTGACTATTTTGCAAAACGCAAGGCGGCAAGTTAAAGTGATCCTGTATATGAATATAAGACTACAATACAATACTGTTGTATATAAATTCGCCCCCACTTACGCAAATGCCTACGACCATACCATGTTGAATGCACCGGTTCTCGTCCGATCACCGAAGTTAAGCAACATTGGGCCTGGTTAGTACTTGGATGGGTGACCGCTTGGGAACACCAGGTGTTGTAGGCTTTTTCTTTTGAGTATTCAAACCTCATAGAATACTTTTATTCGATATTTACACATTTTAGAGCCTCAAAAAGCCTCGGTGATCGAAAAAGTTAAGCCTCATCGAGCGCGGATACTTTTTTGGAAATTGGTAAAAACTTGTCCAAAATGGTTCGCTGTGCCAGATTTTTTTAATTTTATCCCCAACTATGACTCAAGTGGAGCATGCCCACAAAAAATGAGCCAATTCGGACTAAAATTGACGATTTGGTGGCCAAAACAAAGTTCGGTGATCGAAAAAGTTAAGCCTCATCGAGCGCGGATACTTTTTTGGAAATTGGTAAAAACTTGTCCAAAATGGTTCGCTGTGCCAGATTTTTTTAATTTTATCCCCAACTATGGCTCAAGTGGAGCATGCTTACAAAAAATGAGCCATTTCGGACTAAAATTGACGATTTGGTGGCCAAAACTAAGTTCGGTGATCGAAAAAGTTAAGCCTGATCGAGCGCGGATACTTTTTTGAAAATCGGTAAACACGTGTCCAAAATAGTTCGCTTTGCCCAATTTTTTTGTTTTATTCCCAACTATGACTCAAGTGGAGCATGCCCACAAAAAATGAGCCAATTCGGACTAAAATTGACGATTTGGTGGCCAAAACAAAGTTCGGTGATCGAAAAAGTTAAGCCTCATCGAGCGCGGATACTTTTTTGGAAATTGGTAAAAACTTGTCCAAAATGGTTCGCTGTGCAAGATTTTTTTATTTTATCCCCAATTATGGCTCAAGTGGAGCATGCTTAAAAAAATGAGCCAATTCGGACTAAAATTGACGATTTGGTGGCCAAAACAAAGTTCGGTGATCGAAAAATTTAAGCCTCATCGAGCGCGGATACTTTTTGTAAATGACAATTTCAGCAATAACCATTGCTCCAAGCACACCCCATATACTTGTAAAGGCCATTCTAAAAGTTCCCCTGCTTGCGTTTACTGTATATTTGGTATTTGGAACTGTCTCGGAAACATCAATACTAATTGTAAAATTTCCCTTTATTAAACTAACTTTTAAGTTAGTGCAAATCGCTGAGTTCCATTCTTTAGGCTGCACTCCGCTAACGCAGAGTGCATTCAAATAAAACTTATCAAATAGAGTTGATACTTACCTATTTAATAAGTTTATCACAACAATTAGGCTAAAAGCAATTGAGCTATGATTTTCCCAAGTACCGGCCTAAACCCACTGAAGTCATGCCTCCGGTTCAATGTCCGGTTGAACAGGTTCCTCGGACCCAATTCATCTCTCCCTTGTTTTGGGGCCGTTCCACTGCATTGTGGAAGGTTGGAAGCAAAAAGTTTGTGCGTTGGTCATAAAACACTGTATGGCTACGAATTGCATAAATTATAACACAAACGTGGCTAAAATTGCATGTATTAAGTGACTATTTTGCAAAACGCAAGGCGGCAAGTTAAAGTGATCCTGTATATGAATATAAGACTACAATACAATACTGTTGTATATAAATTCGCCCCCACTTACGCAAATGCCTACGACCATACCATGTTGAATGCACCGGTTCTCGTCCGATCACCGAAGTTAAGCAACATTGGGCCTGGTTAGTACTTGGATGGGTGACCGCTTGGGAACACCAGGTGTTGTAGGCTTTTTCTTTTGAGCATTCAAACCTCATAGAATACTTTTATTCGATATTTACACATTTTAGAGCCTCAAAAAGCCTCGGTGATCGAAAAAGTTAAGCCTCATCGAGCGCGGATACTTTTTCGGAAATTGGTAAAAACTTGTCCAAAATGGTTAGCTGTGCCAGATTTTTAATTTTATCCCCAACTATGGCTCAAGTGGAGACTGCCTACAAAAAATGAGCCATTTCGGACTAAAATTGACGATTTGGTGGCCAAAACTAAGTTCGGTGATCGAAAAAGTTAAGCCTCATCGAGCGCGTATACTTTTTGTAAATGACAATTTCAGCAATAACCATTGCTCCAAGCACACCCCATATACTTGTAATGGCCATTCTAATAGTTCCCCTGCTTGCGTTTACTGTATATTTGGTATTTGGAACTGTCTCGGAAACATCAATACAAATTGTAGATTTTCCCTTTATAAAACTAACTTTTAAGTGCAAATCGCTGAGTTCCATTCTCTAGGCTGCACTCCGCTAACGCAGAGTGCATTAAAAAAAACTTATCAAATAGAGTTAAGACTTACCTATTTAATAAGTTTATCACAACAATTAGGCTAAAAGCATTTCAGCTATGATTTTCCCAAGTACCGGCCTAAACCCACTGAAGTCATGCTTCGGGTTCAATGTCCGGTTGAACAGGTTCCTCGGACCCAATTCATCTCTCCCTCATTTCGGGGCCGTTCCACTGTATTGTGGAAGGTTGGAAGCAAAAAGTTTGTGCGTTGGTCATAAAACACTGTATGGCTACGAATTGCATAAATTATAACACAAACGTGGCTAAAATTGCATGTATTAAGTGACTATTTTGCAAACCGGAAGGCGGCGAGTTAAAGTGATCCTGTATATGAATATAAGACTACAATACAATACTGTTGTATATAAATTCGCCCCCACTTACGCAAATGCCTACGACCATACCATGTTGAATGCACCGGTTCTCGTCCGATCACCGAAGTTAAGCAACATTGGGCCTGGTTAGTACTTGGATGGGTGACCGCTTGGGAACACCAGGTGTTGTAGGCTTTTTTTTTGAGTATTCAAACCTCATAGAATACTTTTATTCGATATTTACACATTTTAGAGCCTCAAAAAGCCTCGGTGATCGAAAGTTAAGCCTCATCGAGCGCGGATACTTTTTTGGAAATTGGTGAAAACTTGTCCAAAAAGGTTCGCTGTGCCCGATTTTTTTATTTTATCCCCAACTCTGGCTCAAGTGGAGCATGCCTACAAAAATTGAGCCATTTCGGACTAAAATTGACGATTTGGTGGCCAAAACTAAGTTCGGTGATCGAAAAAGTTAAGCCTCATCGAGCGCGTATACTTTTTGTAAATGACAATTTCAGCAATAACCATTGCTCCAAGCACACCCCATATATTTGTAAAGGCCATTCTAATAGTTCCCCTGCTTGCGTTTACTGTATATTTGGTATTTGGAACTGTCTCGGAAACATCAATACTAATTGTAAAATTTCCCTTTATTAAACTAACTTTTAAGTTAGTGCAAATCGCTGAGTTCCATTCTTTAGGCTGCACTCCGCTAACGCAGAGTGCATTCAAATAAAACTTATCAAATAGAGTTGATACTTACCTATTTAATAAGTTTATCACAACAATTAGGCTAAAAGCAATTGAGCTATGATTTTCCCAAGTACCGGCCTAAACCCACTGAAGTCATGCCTCCGGTTCAATGTCCGGTTGAACAGGTTCCTCGGACCCAATTCATCTCTCCCTTGTTTTGGGGCCGTTCCACTGTATTGTGGAAGGTTGGAAGCAAAAAGTTTGTGCGTTGGTCATAAAACACTGTATGGCTACGAATTGCATAAATTATAACACAAACGTGGCTAAAATTGCATGTATTAAGTGACTATTTTGCAAACCGCAAGGCGGCGAGTTAAAGTGATCCTGTATATGAATATAAGACTACAATACAATACTGTTGTATATAAATTCGCCCCCACTTACGCAAATACCTACGACCATACCATGTTGAATGCACCGGTTCTCGTCCGATCACCGAAGTTAAGCAACATTGGGCCTGGTTAGTACTTGGATGGGTGACCGCTTGGGAACACCAGGTGTTGTAGGCTTTTTCTTTTGAGTATTCAAACCTCATAGAATACTTTTATTCGATATTTACACATTTTAGAGCCTCAAAAAGCCTCGATGATCGAAAAAGTTAAGCCTCATCGAGCGCGGATACTTTTTCGGAAATTGGTAAAAACTTGTCCAAAATGGTTAGCTGTGCCAGATTTCTTTATTTTATCCCCAACTATGGCTCAAGTGGAGCATGCCTACAAAAAATGAGTCATTTCGGACTAAAATTGACGATTTGGTGGCCAAAACTAAGTTCGGTGATCGAAAAAGTTAAGCCTCATCGAGCGCGTATACTTTTTGTAAATGACAATTTCAGCAATAACCATTGCTCCAAGCACACCCCATATACTTGTAAAGGCCATTTTAATAGTTCCCCTGCTTGCGTTTACTGTATATTTGGTATTTGGAACTGTCTCGGAAACATCAATACTAATTGTAAAATTTCCCTTTATTAAACTAACTTTTAAGTTAGTGCAAATCGCTGAGTTCCATTCTTTAGGCTGCACTCCGCTAACGCAGAGTGCATTCAAATAAAACTTATCAAATAGAGTTGATACTAACCTATTTAATAAGTTTATCACAACAATTAGGCTATAAGCAATTGAGCTATGATTTTCCCAAGTACCGGCCTAAACCCACTGAAGTCATGCCTCCGGTTCAATGTCCGGTTGAACAGGTTCCTCGGACCCAATTCATCTCTCCCTTGTTTTGGGGCCGTTCCACTGTATTGTGGAAGGTTGGAAGCAAAAAGTTTGTGCGTTGGTCATAAAACACTGTATGGCTACGAATTGCATAAATTATAACACAAACGTGGCTAAAATTGCATGTATTAAGTGACTATTTTGCAAACCGCAAGGCGGCGAGTTAAAGTGATCCTGTATATGAATATAAGACTACAATACAATACTGTTGTATATAAATTCGCCCCCACTTACGCAAATACCTACGACCATACCATGTTGAATGCACCGGTTCTCGTCCGATCACCGAAGTTAAGCAACATTGGGCCTGGTTAGTACTTGGATGGGTGACCGCTTGGGAACACCAGGTGTTGTAGGCTTTTTCTTTTGAGTATTCAAACCTCATAGAATACTTTTATTCGATATTTACACATTTTAGAGCCTCAAAAAGCCTCGATGATCGAAAAAGTTAAGCCTCATCGAGCGCGGATACTTTTTCGGAAATTGGTAAAAACTTGTCCAAAATGGTTAGCTGTGCCAGATTTCTTTATTTTATCCCCAACTATGGCTCAAGTGGAGCATGCCTACAAAAAATGAGTCATTTCGGACTAAAATTGACGATTTGGTGGCCAAAACTAAGTTCGGTGATCGAAAAAGTTAAGCCTCATCGAGCGCGTATACTTTTTGTAAATGACAATTTCAGCAATAACCATTGCTCCAAGCACACCCCATATACTTGTAAAGGCCATTTTAATAGTTCCCCTGCTTGCGTTTACTGTATATTTGGTATTTGGAACTGTCTCGGAAACATCAATACTAATTGTAAAATTTCCCTTTATTAAACTAACTTTTAAGTTAGTGCAAATCGCTGAGTTCCATTCTTTAGGCTGCACTGCGCTATCGCAGAGTGCATTCAAATAAAACTTATCAAATAGAGTTGATACTTACCTATTTAATAAGGTTATCACAACAATTAGGCTAAAAGCAATTGAGCTATGATTTTCCCAAGTACCGGCCTAAACCCACTGAAGTCATGCCTCCGGTTCAATGTCCGGTTGAACAGGTTCCTCGGACCCAATTAATCTCTCCCTTGTTTTGGGGCCGTTCCACTGTATTGTGGAAGGTTGGAAGCAAAAAGTTTGTGCGTTGGTCATAAAACACTGTATGGCTACGAATTGCATAAATTATAACACAAACGTGGCTAAAATTGCATGTATTAAGTGACTATTTTGCAAACCGCAAGGCGGCGAGTTAAAGTGATCCTGTATATGAATATAAGACTACAATACAATACTGTTGTATATAAATTCGCCCCCACTTACGCAAATGCCTACGACCATACCATGTTGAATGCACCGGTTCTCCTCCGATCACCGAAGTTAAGCAACATTGGGCCTGGTTAGTACTTGGATGGGTGACCGCTTGGGAACACCAGGTGTTGTAGGCTTTTTTTTGAGTATTCAAACCTCATAGAATACTTTTATTCGATATTTACACATTTTAGAGCCTCAAAAAGCCTCGGTGATCGAAAAAGTTAAGCCTCATCGAGCGCGGATACTTTTTTGGAAATTGGAAAAAAACTTGTCCAAAATGGTTCGCTGTGCCAGATTTTTTTTTATTTAATCCCCAACTATGGCTCAAGTGGAGCATGCCCACAAAAAATGAGCCAATTCGGACTAAAATTGACGATTTGGTGGCCAAAACAAAGTTCGGTGATCGAAAAAGTTAAGCCTCATCGAGCGCGGATACTTTTTGTAAATGACAATTTCAGCAATAACAATTGCTCCAAGCACACCCCATACACTTGTAAAGGCAATTCTAATAGTTCCCCTGCTTGCGTTTACTGTATATTTGGTATTTGGAACTGTCTCGGAAACATCAATACTAATTGTAAAATTTCCCTTTATTAAACTAACTTTTAAGTTAGTGCAAATCGCTCAGTTCCATTCTTTAGGCTGCACTCCGCTAACGCAAAGTGCATTCAAATAAAACTTATCAAATAGAGTTGATACTTACCTATTTAATAAGTTTATCACAACAATTAGGCTAAAAGCAATTGAGCTATGTTTTTCCCAAGTACCGGCCTAAACCCACTGAAGTCATGCCTCCGGTTCAATGTCCGGTTGAACAGGTTCATCGGACCCAATTAATCTCTCCCTTGTTTTTGGGGCCGTTCCACTGTATTGTGGAAGGTTGGAAGCAAAAAGTTTTTGCGTTGGTCATAAAACACTGTATGGCTACGAATTGCATAAATTATAACACAAACGTGGCTAAAATTGCATGTATTAAGTGACTATTTTGCAAACCGCAAGGCGGCGAGTTAAAGTGATCCTGTATATGAATATAAGACTACAATACAATACTGTTGTATATAAATTTGCCCCCACTTACGCAAATGCCTACAACCATACCATGTTGAATGCACCGGTTCTCGTCCGATCACCGAAGTTAAGCAACATTGGGCCTGGTTAGTACTTGGATGGGTGACCGCTTGGGAACACCAGGTGTTGTAGGCTTTTTTTTGAGTATTCAAACCTCATAGAATACTTTTATTCGATATTTACACATTTTAGAGCCTCAAAAAGCCTCGG
This sequence comes from Convolutriloba macropyga, assembly GCF_964194025.1. Lineage (NCBI taxonomy): Eukaryota > Metazoa > Xenacoelomorpha > Acoela > Convolutidae > Convolutriloba > Convolutriloba macropyga. Next base: position 63,677,835 of record NC_134476.1, read on the forward strand.
TGATCGAAAAAGTTAAGCCTCATCGAGCGCGGATACTTTTTTGGAAATTGGAAAAAAACTTGTCCAAAATGGTCCGCTGTGCCAAATTTTTTTTATTTTATCCCCAACTATGGCTCAAGTGGAGCATGCCCACAAAAAATGAGCCAATTCGGACTAAAATTGACGATTTGGTGGCCAAAACAATGTTCGGTGATCGAAAAAGTTAAGCCTCATCGAGCGCGGATACTTTTTGTAAATGACAATTTCAGCAATAACAATTGCTCCAAGCACACCCCATATACTTGTAAAGGCCATTCTAATAGTTCCCCTGCTTGCGTTTACTGTATATTTGGTATTTGTAACTGTCTCGGAAACATCAATACTAATTGTAAAATTTCCCTTTATTAAACTAACTTTTAAGTTAGTGCAAATCGCTGAGTTCCATTCTTTAGGCTGCACTCCGCTAACGCAGAGTGCATTCAAATAAAACCTATCAAATAGAGTTGATACTTACCTATTTAATAAGTTTATCACAACAATTAGGCTGAAAGCAATTGAGCTATGTTTTTCCCAAGTACCGGCCTAAACCCACTGAAGTCATGCCTCCGGTTCAATGTCCGGTTGAACAGGTTCATCGGACCCAATTAATCTCTCCCTTGTTTTGGGGCCGTTCCACTGTATTGTGGAGGGTTGGAAGCAAAAAGTTTGTGCGTTGGTCATAAAACACTGTATGGCTACGAATTGCATAAATTATAACACAAACGTGGCTAAAATTGCATGTATTAAGTGACTATTTTGCAAACCGCAAGGCGGCGAGTTAAAGTGATCCTGTATATGAATATAAGACTACAATACAATACTGTTGTATATAAATTCGCCCCCACTTACGCAAATGCCTACGACCATACCATGTTGAATGCACCGGTTCTCGTCCGATCACCGAAGTTAAGCAACATTGGGCCTGGTTAGTACTTGGATGGGTGACCGCTTGGGAACACCAGGTGTTGTAGGCTTTTTTTTGAGTATTCACACCTCATAGAATACTTTTATTCGATATTTACACATTTTAGAGCCTCAGAAAGCCTCGGTGATCGAAAAAGTTAAGCCTCATCGAGCGCGGATACTTTTTTGGAAATTGGAAAAAAACTTGTCCAAAATGGTTCGCTGTGCCAGATTTTTTTTATTTTATCCCCAACTATGGCTCAAGTGGAGCATGCCCACAAAAAATGAGCCAATTCGGACTAAAATTGACGATTTGGTGGCCAAAACTAAGTTCGGTGATCGAAAAAGTTAAGCCTCATCGAGCGCGGATACTTTTTGTAACTGACAATTTCAGCAATAACCATTGCTCCAAACACACCCCATATACTTGTAAAGGCCATTCTAATAGTTCCCCTGCTTGCGTTTACTCTATATTTGGTATTTGGAACTGTCTCGGAAACATCAATACTAATTATAAAATTTCCCTTTATTAAACTAACTTTTAAGTTAGTGCAAATCGCTCAGTTCCATTCTTTAGGCTGCACTCCGCTAACGCAGCGTGCATTCAAATAACACTTATCAAATAGAGTTGATACTTACCTATTTAATAAGTTTATCACAACAATTAGGCTAAAAGCAATTGAGCTATGATTTTCCCAAGTACCGGCCTAAACCCACTGAAGTCATGCCTCCGGTTCAATGTCCGGTTGAACAGGTTCCTCGGACCCAATTCATCTCTCCCTTGTTTTGGGGCCGTTCCACTGTATTGTGGAAGGTTGGAAGCAAAAAGTTTGTGCGTTGGTCATAAAACACTGTATGGCTACGAATTGCATAAATTATAACACAAACGTGGCTAAAATTGCATGTATTAAGTGACTATTTTGCAAACCGCAAGGCGGCGAGTTAAAGTGATCCTGTATATGAATATAAGACTACAATACAATACTGTTGTATATAAATTCGCCCCCACATACGCAAATGCCTACGACCATACCATGTTGAATGCACCGGTTCTCGTCCGATCACCGAAGTTAAGCAACATTGGGCCTGGTTAGTAATTGGATGGGTGACCGCTTGGGAACACCAGGTGTTGTAGGCTTTTTTGTGAGTATTCAAACCTCATAGAAAACTTTTTTTCGATATTTACACATTTTAGAGCCTCAAAAAGCCTCGGTGATCAAAAAAGTTAAGCCTCATCGAGCGCGGATACTTTTTTGGAAATTGGTCAAAACTTGTCCAAACTGGTTCGCTGCGCCAGATTTTTTTTATTTTATCCCCAACTATGGCTCAAGTGGAGCATGCCCACAAAAAATGAGCCAATTCGGACTAAAATTGACGATTTGGTGGCCAAAACTAAGTTCGGTGATCGAAAAAGTTAAGCCTCATCGAGCGCGGATACTTTTTGTAACTGACAATTTCAGCAATAACCATTGCTCCAAACACACCCCATATACTTGTAAAGGCCATTCTAATAGTTCCCCTGCTTGCGTTTACTCTATATTTGGTATTTGGAACTGTCTCGGAAACATCAATACTAATTGTAAAATTTCCCTTTATTAAACTAACTTTTAAGTTAGTGCAAATCGCTCAGTTCCATTCTTTAGGCTGCACTCCGCTAACGCAGCGTGCATTCAAATAACACTTATCAAATAGAGTTGATACTTACCTATTTAATAAGTTTATCACAACAATTAGGCTAAAAGCAATTGAGCTATGATTTTCCCAAGTACCGGCCTAAACCCACTGAAGTCATGCCTCCGGTTCAATGTCCGGTTGAACAGGTTCCTCGGACCCAATTCATCTCTCCCTTGTTTTGGGGCCGTTCCACTGTATTGTGGAAGGTTGGAAGCAAAAAGTTTGTGCGTTGGTCATAAAACACTGTATGGCTACGAATTGCATAAATTATAACACAAACGTGGCTAAAATTGCATGTATTAAGTGACTATTTTGCAAACCGCAAGGCGGCGAGTTAAAGTGATCCTGTATATGAATATAAGACTACAATACAATACTGTTGTATATAAATTCGCCCCCACATACGCAAATGCCTACGACCATACCATGTTGAATGCACCGGTTCTCGTCCGATCACCGAAGTTAAGCAACATTGGGCCTGGTTAGTAATTGGATGGGTGACCGCTTGGGAACACCAGGTGTTGTAGGCTTTTTTGTGAGTATTCAAACCTCATAGAAAACTTTTTTTCGATATTTACACATTTTAGAGCCTCAAAAAGCCTCGGTGATCAAAAAAGTTAAGCCTCATCGAGCGCGGATACTTTTTTGGAAATTGGTCAAAACTTGTCCAAACTGGTTCGCTGTGCCAGATTTTTTTTATTTTATCCCCAACTATGACTCAAGTGGAGCATGCCCACAAAAAATGAGCCAATTCGGACTAAAATTGACGATTTGGTGGCCAAAACAAAGTTCGGTGATCGAAAAAGTTAAGCCTCATCGAGCGCGGATACTTTTTTGGAAATTGGTGAAAACTTGTCCAAAATGGTTCGCTGTGCCAGATTTTTTTATCTGATCCCCAATTATGGCTCAGGTGGAGCATGCCTACAAAAAATGAGCCATTTCGGACTAAAATTGACGATTTGGTGGCCAAAACTAAGTTCGGTGATCGAAAAAGTTAAGCCTCATCGAGCGCGGATACTTTTTGTAAATGACAATTTCAGCAATAACCATTGCTCCAAGCACACCCCATATACTTGTAAAGGCCATTCTAATAGTTCCCCTGCTTGCGTTTACTGTATATTTGGTATTTGGAACTGTCTCGGAAACATCAATACTAATTGTAAAATTTCCCTTTATTAAACTAACTTTTAAGTTAGTGCAAATCGCTCAGTTCCATTCTTTAGGCTGCACTCCGCTAACGCAGCGTGCATTCAAATAAAACTTATCAAATAGAGTTGATACTTACCTATTTAATAAGTTTATCACAACAATTAGGCTAAAAGCAATTGAGCTATGATTTTCCCAAGTACCGGCCTAAACCCACTGAAGTCATGCCTCCGGTTCAATGTCCGGTTGAACAGGTTCCTCGGACCCAATTCATCTCTCCCTTGTTTTGGGGCCGTTCCACTGTATTGTGGAAGGTTGGAAGCAAAAAGTTTGTGCGTTGGTCATAAAACACTGTATGGCTACGAATTGCATAAATTATAACACAAACGTGGCTAAAATTGCATGTATTAAGTGACTATTTTGCAAACCGCAAGGCGGCGAGTTAAAGTGATCCTGTATATGAATATAAGACTACAATACAATACTGTTGTATATAAATTCGCCCCCACATACGCAAATGCCTACGACCATACCATGTTGAATGCACCGGTTCTCGTCCGATCACCGAAGTTAAGCAACATTGGGCCTGGTTAGTACTTGGATGGGTGACCGCTTGGGAACACCAGGTGTTGTAGGCTTTTTTGTGAGTATTCAAACCTCATAGAAAACTTTTATTCGATATTTACACATTTTAGAGCCTCAAAAAGCCTCGGTGATCGAAAAAGTTAAGCCTCATCGAGCGCGGATACTTTTTTTGGAAATTGGTTAAAACTTGTCCAGACTGGTTCGCTGTGCCAGATTTTTTTTATTTTATCCCCAACTATGACTCAAGTGGAGCATGCCCACAAAAAATGAGCCAATTCGGACTAAAATTGACGATTTGTGGCCAAAACAAAGTTCGGTGATCGAAAAAGTTAAGCCTCATCGAGCGCGGATACTTTTTTGGAAATTGGTGAAAACTTGTCCAAAATGGTTCGCTGTGCCAGATTTTTTTATCTGATCCCCAACTATGGCTCAAGTGAAGCATGCCTACAAAAAATGAGCCATTTCGGACTAAAATTGACGATTTGGTGGCCAAAACTAAGTTCGGTGATCGAAAAAGTTAAGCCTCATCGAGCGCGGATACTTTTTGTAAATGACAATTTCAGCAATAACCATTGCTCCAAGCACACCCCATATACTTGTAAAGGCCATTCTAATAGTTCCCCTGCTTGCGTTTACTGTATATTTGGTATTTGGAACTGTCTCGGAAACATCAATACTAATTGTAAAATTTCCCTTTATTAAACTAACTTTTAAGTTAGTGCAAATCGCTGGGTTCCATTCTTTAGGCTGCACTCCGCTAACGCAGAGTGCATTCAAATAAAACTTATCAAATAAAGTTGATACTTACCTATTTAATAAGTTTATCACAACAATTAGGCTAAAAGCAATTGAGCTATGATTTTCCCAAGTACCGGCCTAAACCCACTGAAGTCATGCCTCCGGTTCAATGTCCGGTTGAACAGGTTCCTCGGACCCAATTCATCTCTCCCTTGTTTTGGGACCGTTCCACAGTATTGTGGAAGGTTGGAAGCAAAAAGTTTGTGCGTTGGTCATAAAACACTGTATGGCTACGAATTGCATAAATTATAACACAAACGTGGCTAAGATTGCATGTATTAAGTGACTATTTTGCAAACCGCAAGGCGGCGAGTTAAAGTGATCCTGTATATGAATATAAGACTACAATACAATACTGTTGTATATAAATTCGCTCCCACTTACGCAAATGCCTACGACCATACCATGTTGAATGCACCGGTTCTCGTCCGATCACCGAAGTTAAGCAACATTGGGCCTGGTTAGTACTTGGATGGGTGACGGCTTGGGAACACCAGGTGTTGTAGGCTTTTTTTTGAGTATTCAAACCTCATAGAATATTTTTATTCGATATTTACACATTTTAGAGCCTCAAAAAGCCTCGGTGGTCGAAAAAGTTAAGCCTCATCGAGCGCGGATACTTTTTTGGAAATTGGTAAAAACTTGTCCAAAATGGTTCGCTGTGGCAGATTTTTTTATTTTATCCCCAACTATGGCTCAAGTGGAGCATGCCCACAAAAAATGAGCCAATTCGGACTAAAATTGACGATTTGGTGGCCAAAACAATGTTCGGTGATCGAAAAAGTTAAGCCTCATCGAGCGCGGATACTTTTTTGGAAATTGGTAAAAACTTGTCCAAAATGGTTCGCTGTGCCAGATTTTTTTTATTTTATCCCCAACTATGACTCAAGTGGAGCATGCCCACAAAAAATGAGCCAATTCGGACTAAAATTGACGATTTGGTGGCCAAAACAAAGTTCGGTGATCGAAAAAGTTAAGCCTCATCGAGCGCGGATACTTTTTGTAAATGACAATTTCAGCAATAACCATTGCTCCAAGCACACCCCATATACTTGTAAAGGCCATTCTAATAGTTCCCCTGCTTGCGTTTACTGTATATTTGGTATTTGGAACTGTCTCGGAAACATCAATACTAATTGTAAAATTTCCCTTTATTAAACTAACTTTTAAGTTATTGCAAATCGCTCAGTTCCATTCTTTAGGCTGCACTCCGCTAACGCAGAGTGCATTCAAATAAAACTTATCAAATAGAGTTGATACTTACCTATTTAATAAGTTTATCACAACAATTAGGCTAAAAGCAATTGAGCTATGATTTTCCCAAGTACCGGCCTAAACCCACTGAAGTCATGCCTCCGGTTCAATGTCCGGTTGAACAGGTTCCTCGGACCCAATTCATCTCTCCCTTGTTTTGGGGCCGTTCCACTGTATTGTGGAAGGTTGGAAGCAAAAAGTTTGTGCCTTGGTCAAAATACACTGTATGGCTACGAATTGCATAAATTATAACACAAACGTGGCTAAAATTGCATGTATTAAGTGACTATTTTGCAAACCGCAAGGCGGCGAGTTAAAGTGATCCTGTATATGAATATAAGACTACAATACAATACTGTTATATATAAATTCGCCCCCACTTACGCAAATGCCTACGACCATTCCATGTTGAATGCACCGGTTCTCGTCCGATCACCGAAGTTAAGCAACATTGGGCCTGGTTAGTACTTGGATGGGTGACCGCTTGGGAACACCAGGTGTTGTAGGCTTTTTCTTTCGAGTATTCAAACCTCATAGAATACTTTTATTCGATATTTACGCATTTTAGAGCCTCAAAAAGCCTCGGTGATCGAAAAAGTTAAGCCTCATCGAGCGCGGATACTTTTTTGGAAATTGGTAAAAACTTGTCCAAAATGGTTCGCTGTGCCAGATTTTTTTTATTTTATCCCCAACTATGACTCAAGTGGAGCATGCCCACAAAAAATGAGCCAATTCGGACTAAAATTGACGATTTGGTGGCCAAAACAAAGTTCGGTGATCGAAAAAGTTAAGCCTCATCGAGCGCGGATACTTTTTGGAAATTGGTGAAAACTTGTCCAAAATGATTCGCTGTGCCAGATTTTTTTTATTTGATCCCCAACTATGGCTCAAGTGGAGCATGCCTACAAAAAATGAGCCATTTCGGACTAAAATTGACGATTTGGTGGCCAAAACTAAGTTCGGTGATCGAAAAAGTTAAGCCTCATCGAGCGCGGATACTTTTTGTAAATGACAATTTCAGCAATAACCATTGCTCCAAGCACAACCCATATACTTGTAAAGGCCATTCTAATAGTTCCCCTGCTTGCGTTTACTGTATATTACTGTGTAACTTTTAAGTTAGTGCAAATCGCTCAGTTCCATTCTTTAGGCTGCACTCCGCTAACGCAGCGTGCATTCAAATAAAACTTATCAAATAGAGTTGATACTTACCTATTTAATAAGTTTATCACAACAATTAGGCTAAAAGCAATTGAGCTATGATTTTCCCAAGTACCGGCCTAAACCCACTGAAGTCATGCCTCCGGTTCAATGTCCGGTTGAACAGGTTCCTCGGACCCAATTCATCTCTCCCTTGTTTTGGGGCCGTTCCACTGTATTGTGGAAGGTTGGAAGCAAAAAGTTTGTGCGTTGGTCATAATACACTGTATGGCTACGAATTGCATAAATTATAACACAAACGTGGCTAAAATTGCATGTATTAAGTGACTATTTTGCAAACCGCAAGGAGGCGAGTTAAAGTGATCCTGTATATGAATATAAGACTACAATACAATACTGTTATATATAAATTCGCCCCCACTTACGCAAATGCCTACGACCATTCCATGTTGAATGCACCGGTTTTCGTCCGATCACCGAAGTTAAGCAACATTGGGCCTGGTTAGTACTTGGATGGGTGACCGCTTGGGAACACCAGGTGTTGTAGGCTTTTTCTTTTGAGTATTCAAACCTCATAGAATACTTTTATTGGATATTTACACATTTTAGAGCCTCAAAAAGCCTCGGTGATCGAAAAAGTTAAGCCTCATCGAGCGCGGATACTTTTTTGGAAATTGGTAAAAACTTGTCCAAAATGGTTCGCTGTGCCAGATTTTTTTTATTTTATCCCCAACTATGGCTCAAGTGGAGCATGCCCACAAAAAATGAGCCAATTCGGACTAAAATTGACAATTTGGTGGCCAAAACAAAGTTCGGTGATCGAAAAAGTTAAGCCTCATCGAGCGCGGATACTTTTTTGGAAATTGGTGAAAACTTGTCCAAAATGGTTCGCTGTGCCAGATTTTTTTTATTTTATCCCCAACTATGGCTCAAGTGGAGCATGCCCACAAAAAATGAGCCAATTCGGACTAAAATTGACAATTTGGTGGCCAAAACAAAGTTCGGTGATCGAAAAAGTTAAGCCTCATCGAGCGCGGATACTTTTTTGGAAATTGGTGAAAACTTGTCCAAAATGGTTCGCTGTGCCAGATTTTTTTATTTTATCCCCAACTATGGCTCAAGTGGAGCGTGCCCACAAAAAATGAGCCCTTTCGGACTAAAATTGACGATTTGGTGGCCAAAACTAAGTTCGGTGATCGAAAAAGTTAAGCCTCATCGAGCGCGGATACTTTTTGTAAATGACAATTTCAGCAATAACCATTGCTCCAAACACACCCCATATACTTGTAAAGGCCATTCTAATAGTTCCCCTGCTTGCGTTTACTGTATATTTGGTATTTGGAACTGTCTCGGAAACATCAATACTAATTGTAAAATTTCCCTTTATTAAACTAACTTTTAAGTTAGTGCAAATCGCTGAGTTCCATTCTTTAGGCTGCACTCCGCTAACGCAGAGTGCATTCAAATAAAACTTATCAAATAGAGTTGATACTAACCTATTTAATAAGTTTATCACAACAATTAGGCTATAAGCAATTGAGCTATGATTTTCCCAAGTACCGGCCTAAACCCACTGAAGTCATGCCTCCGGTTCAATGTCCGGTTGAACAGGTTCCTCGAACCCAATTCATCTCTCCCTTGTTTTGGGGCCGTTCCACTGTATTGTGGAAGGTTGGAAGCAAAAAGTTTGTGCGTTGGTCATAATACACTGTATGGCTACGAATTGCATAAATTATAACACAAACGTGGCTAAAATTGCATGTATTAAGTGACTATTTTGCAAACCGCAAGGCGGCGAGTTAAAGTGATCCTGTATATGAATATAAGACTACAATACAATACTGTTGTATATAAATTCGCTCCCACTTACGCAAATGCCTACGACCATACCATGTTGAATGCACCGGTTCTCGTCCGATCACCGAAGTTAAGCAACATTGGGCCTGGTTAGTACTTGGATGGGTGACCGCTTGGGAACACCAGGTGTTGTAGGCTTTTTCTTTTGAGTATTCAAACCTCATAGAATACTTTTATTCGATATTTACACATTTTAGAGCCTCAAAAAGCCTCGGTGATCGAAAAAGTTAAGCCTCATCGAGCGCGGATACTTTTTTGGAAATTGGTAAAAACTTGTCCAAAATGGTTCGCTGTGCCAGATTTTTTTATTCTATCCCCAACTATGGCTCAAGTGCAGCATGCCCACAAAAAATGAGCCATTTCGGACTAAAATTGACGATTTGGTGGCCAAAACTAAGTTCGGTGATCGAAAAAGTTAAGCCTCATCGAGCGCGGATACTTTTTGTAAATGACAATTTCAGCAATAACCATTGCTCCAAACACACCCCATATACTTGTAAAGGCCATTCTAATAGCTCCCCTGCTTGCGTTTACTGTATGTTTGGTATTTGGAACTGTCTCGGAAACATCAATACTAATTGTAAAATTTCCCTTTATTAAACTAATTTTTAAGTTAGTGCAAATCGCTCAGTTCCATTCTTTAGGCTGCACTCCGCTAACGCAGAGTGCATTCAAATAAAACTTATCAAATAGAGTTGATACTTACCTATTTAATAAGTTTATCACAACAATTAGGCTAAAAGCAATTGAGCTATGATTTTCCCAAGTACCGGCCTAAACCCACTGAAGTCATGCCTCCGGTTCAATGTCCGGTTGAACAGGTTCCTCGGACCCAATTCATCTCTCCCTTGTTTTGGGGCCGTTCCACTGTATTGTGGAAGGTTGGAAGCAAAAAGTTTGTGCGTTGGTCATAATACACTGTATGGCTACGAATTGCATAAATTATAACACAAACGTGGCTAAAATTGCATGTATTTAGTGACTATTTTGCAAACCGCAAGGCGGCGAGTTAAAGTGGTCCTGTATATGAATATAAGACTACAATACAATACTGTTGTATATAAATTCGCCCCCACTTACGCAAATGCCTACGACCATACCATGTTGAATGCACCAGTTCTCGTCCGATCACCGAAGTTAAGCAACATTGGGCCTGGTTAGTACTTGGATGGGTGACCGCTTGGGAACACCAGGTGTTGTAGGCTTTTTCTTTTGAGTATTCAAACCTCATAGAATACTTTTATTCGATATTTACACATTTTAGAGCCTCAAAAAGCCTCGGTGATCGAAAAAGTTAAGCCTCATCGAGCGCGGATACTTTTTTGGAAATTGGTAAAAACTTGTCCAAAATGGTTCGCTGTGCCAGATTTTTTTTATTTTATCCCCAATTATGGCTCAAGTGGAGCATGCCCACAAAAAATGAGCCAATTCGGACTAAAATTGACGATTTGGTGGCCAAAACAAAGTTCGGTGATCGAAAAAGTTAAGCCTCATCGAGAGCGGATACTTTTTTGGAAATTGGTAAAAACTTGTCCAAAATGTTTCGCTGCGCCAGATTTTTTTATTTTATCCCCAACTATGGCTCAAGTGGAGCATGCCCACAAAGAGCCATTTCGGACTAAAATTGACGATTTGGTGGCCAAAACTAAGTTCGGTGATCGAAAAAGTTAAGCCTCATCGAGCGCGGATACTTTTTTGGAAATTGGTGAAAACTTGTCCAAAATGGTTCGCTGTGCCCGATTTTTTTATTTTATCCCCAACTATGGCTCAAGTGGAGCATGCCCACAAAAAATGAGCCAATTCGGACTAAAATTGACGATTTGGTGGCCAAAACAAAGTTCGGTGATCGAAAAAGTTAAGCCTCATCGAGCGCGGATACTTTTTTGGAAATTGGTGAAAACTTGTCCAAAATGGTTCGCTGTGCCCGATTTTTTTATTTTATCCCCAACTATGGCTCAAGTGGAGCATGCCTACAAAAAATGAGCCATTTCGGACTAAAATTGACGATTTGGTGGCCAAAACTAAGTTCGGTGATCGAAAAAGTTAAGCCTCATCGAGCGCGGATACTTTTTTGGAAATTGGTGAAAACTTGTCCAAAATGGTTCGCTGTGCCCGATTTTTTTATTTTATCCCCAACTATGGCTCAAGTGGAGCATGCCTACAAAAAATGAGTCATTTCGGACTAAAATTGACGATTTGGTGGCCAAAACTAAGTTCGGTGATCGAAAAAGTTAAGCCTCATCGAGCGCGGATACTTTTTTGGAAATTGGTGAAAACTTGTCCAAAATGGTTCGCTGTGCCCGATTTTTTTATTTTATCCCCAACTCTGGCTCAAGTGGAGCATGCCTACAAAAAATGAGCCATTTCGGACTAAAATTGACGATTTGGTGGCCAAAACTAAGTTCGGTGATCGAAAAAGTTAAGCCTCATCGAGCGCGGATACTTTTTTGGAAATTGGTAAAAACTTGTCCAAAATGGTTCGCTGTGCCAGATTTTTTTTATTTTATCCCCAATTATGGCTCAAGTGGAGCATGCCCACAAAAAATGAGCCAATTCGGACTAAAATTGACGATTTGGTGGCCAAAACAAAGTTCGGTGATCGAAAAAGTTAAGCCTCATCGAGAGCGGATACTTTTTTGGAAATTGGTAAAAACTTGTCCAAAATGTTTCGCTGCGCCAGATTTTTTTATTTTATCCCCAACTATGGCTCAAGTGGAGCATGCCCACAAAGAGCCATTTCGGACTAAAATTGACGATTTGGTGGCCAAAACTAAGTTCGGTGATCGAAAAAGTTAAGCCTCATCGAGCGCGGATACTTTTTTGGAAATTGGTGAAAACTTGTCCAAAATGGTTCGCTGTGCCCGATTTTTTTATTTTATCCCCAACTATGGCTCAAGTGGAGCATGCCCACAAAAAATGAGCCAATTCGGACTAAAATTGACGATTTGGTGGCCAAAACAAAGTTCGGTGATCGAAAAAGTTAAGCCTCATCGAGCGCGGATACTTTTTTGGAAATTGGTGAAAACTTGTCCAAAATGGTTCGCTGTGCCCGATTTTTTTATTTTATCCCCAACTATGGCTCAAGTGGAGCATGCCTACAAAAAATGAGTCATTTCGGACTAAAATTGACGATTTGGTGGCCAAAACTAAGTTCGGTGATCGAAAAAGTTAAGCCTCATCGAGCGCGGATACTTTTTTGGAAATTGGTGAAAACTTGTCCAAAATGGTTCGCTGTGCCCGATTTTTTTATTTTATCCCCAACTCTGGCTCAAGTGGAGCATGCCTACAAAAAATGAGCCATTTCGGACTAAAATTGACGATTTGGTGGCCAAAACTAAGTTCGGTGATCGAAAAAGTTAAGCCTCATCGAGCGCGGATACTTTTTGTAAATGACAATTTCAGCAATAACCATTGCTCCAAACACACCCCATATACTTGTAAAGGCCATTCTAATAGTTCCCCTGCTTGCGTTTACTGTATATTTGGTATTTGGAACTGTCTCGGAAACATCAATACTAATTGTAAAATTTCCCTTTATTAAACTAACTTTTAAGTTAGTGCAAATCGCTCAGTTCCAATCTTTAGGCTGCACTCCGCTAACGCAGAGTGCATTCAAATAAAACTTATCAAATAGAGTTGATACTTACCTATTTAATAAGTTTATCACAACAATTAGGCTAAAAGCAATTGAGCTATGATTTTCCCAAGTACCGGCCTAAACCCACTGAAGTCATGCCTCCGGTTCAATGTCCGGTTGAACAGGTTCCTCGGACCCAATTCATCTCTCCCTTGTTTTGGGGCCGTTCCACTGTATTGCGGAAGGTTGGAAGCAAAAAGTTTGTGCGTTGGTCATAATACACTGTATGGCTACGAATTGCATAAATTATAACACAAACGTGACTAAAATTGCATGTATTTAGTGCCTATTTTGCAAACCGCAAGGCGGCGAGTTAAAGTGGTCCTGTATATGAATATAAGACTACAATACAATACTGTTGTAGATAAATTCGCCCCCACTTACGCAAATGCCTACGACCATACCATGTTGAATGCACCGGTTCTCGTCCGATCAACGAAGTTAAGCAACATTGGGCCTGGTTAGTACTTGGATGGGTGACCGCTTGGGAATACCAGGTATTGTAGGCTTTTTCTTTTGAGTATTCAAACCTCATAGAATACTTTTATTCGATATTTACACATTTTAGAGCCTGAAAAAGCCTCGGTGATCGAAAAAGTTAAGCCTCATCGAGCGCGGATACTTTTTTGGAAATTGGTAAAAACTTTTCCAAAATGGTTCGCTGTGCCAGATTTTTTATTTTATCCCCAACTATGGCTCAAGTGGAGCATGCCCACAAAAAATGAGCCATTTCGGACTAAAATTGACGATTTGGTGGCCAAAACTAAGTTCGGTGATCGAAAAAGTTAAGCCTCATCGAGCGGGGATACTTTTTGTAAATGACAATTTCAGCAATAACCATTGCTCCAAACACACCCCATATACTTATAAAGGCCATTCTAATAGTTCCCCTTCTTGCGTTTACTGTATATTTGGTATTTGGAACTGTCTCGGAAACATCAATACTAATTGTAAAATTTCCCTTTATTAAACTAATTTTTAAGTTAGTGCAAATTGCTCAGTTCCATTCTTTAGGCTGCACTCCGCTAACGCAGAGTGCATTCAAATAAAACGTATCAAATAGAGTTGATATTTACCTATTTAATAAGTTTATCACAACAATTAGGCTAAAAGCAATTGAGCTATGATTTTCCCAAGTACCGGCCTAAACCCACTGAAGTCATGCCTCCGGTTCAATGTCCGGTTGAACAGGTTCCTCGGACCCAATTCATCTCTCCCTTGTTTTGGGGCCGTTCCACTGTATTGTGGAAGGTTGGAAGCAAAAAGTTTGTGCGTTGGTCATAATGCACTGTATGGCTACGAATTGCATAAATTATAACACAAACTTGGCTAAAATTGCATGTATTTAGTGACTATTTTGCAAACCGCAAGGCGGCGAGTTAAAGTGGTCCTGTATATGAATATAAGACTACAATACAATACTGTTGTATATAAATTCGCCCCCACTTACGCAAATGCCTACGACCATGCCATGTTGAATGCACCGGTTCTCGTCCGATCACCGAAGTTAAGCAAAATTGGGCCTGGTTAGTACTTGGATGGGTGACCGCTTGGGAACACCAGGTGTTGTAGGCTTTTTCTTTTGAGTATTCAAACCTCAAAGAATACTTTTATTCGATATTTACACATTTTAGAGCCTCAAAAAGCCTCGGTGATCGAAAAAGTTAAGCCTCATCGAGCGCGGATACTTTTTTGGAAATTGGTAAAAACTTGTCCAAAATGGTTCGCTGTGCCAATTTTTTTTTATTTTATCCCCAACTATGGCTCAAGTGGAGCATGCCCACAAAAAATGAGCCAATTCGGACTAAAATTGACGATTTGGTGGCCAAAACAAAGTTCGGTGATCGAAAAAGTTAAGCCTCATCGAGCGCGGATACTATTTTGGAAATTGGTAAAAACTTGTCCAAAATGTTTCGCTGTGCCAGATTTTTTTTATTTTATCCCCAACTATGGCTCAAGTGTAGCATGCCCACAAAAAATGAGCCAATTCGGACTAAAATTGACGATTTGGTGGCCAAAACAAAGTTCGGTGATCGAAAAAGTTAAGCCTCATCGAGCGCGGATACTTTTTTGGAAATTGGTGAAAACTTGTCCGAAATGGTTCGCTGTGCCAGATTTTTTTTATTTTATCCCCAACTATGGCTCAAGTGGAGCATGCCCACAAAAAATGAGCCAATTCGGACTAAAATTGACGATTTGGTGGCCAAAACTAAGTTCGGTGATCGAAAAAGTTAAGCCTCATCGAGCGCGGATACTTTTTGTAAATGACAATTTCAGCAATAACTATTGCTCCAAACACACCCCATATACTTGTAAAGGCCATTCTAATAGTTCCCCTGCTTGCGTTTACTGTATATTTGGTATTTGGAACTGTCTCGGAAACATCAATACTAATTGTAAAATTTCCCTTTATTAAACTAACTTTTAAGTTACTGCAAATCGCTCAGTTCCATTCTTTAGGATGCACTCCGCTAACGCAGAGTGCATTCAAATAAAACTTATCAAATAGAGTTGATACTTACCTATTTAATAAGTTTATCATAACAATTAGGCTAACGGCTATGATTTTCCCAAGTACCGGCCTAAACCCACTGAAGTCATGCCTCCGGTTCAATGTCCGGTTGAACAGGTTCCTCGGACCCAATTCATCTCTCCCTTGTTTTGGGGCCGTTCCAGTGTATTGTGGAAGGTTGGAAGCAAAAAGTTTGTGCGTTGGTCATAATACACTGTATGGCTACGAATTGCATAAATTATAACACAAACGTGGCTAAAATTGCATGTATTAAGTGACTATTTTGCAAACCGCAAGGCGGCGAGTTAAAGTGATCCTGTATATGAATATAAGACTACAATACAATACTGTTGTATATAAATTCGCCCCCACTAACGCAAATGCCTACGACCATACCATGTTGAATGCACCGGTTCTCGTCCGATCACCGAAGTTAAGCAACATTGGGCCTGGTTAGTACTTGGATGGATGACCGCTTGGGAACACCAGGTGTTGTAGGCTTTTTCTTTTGAGTATTCAAACCTCATAGAATACTTTTATTCGATATTTACACATTTTAGAGCCTCAAAAAGCCTCGGTGATCGAAAAAGTTAAGCCTCATCGAGCGCGGATACTTTTTTGGAAATTGGTAAAAACTTGTCCAAAATGGTTCGCTGTGCCAGATTTTGTTTTATTTTATCCCCAACTATGGCTCAAGTGGAGCATGCCCACAAAAAATGAGCCAATTCGGACTAAAATTGACGATTTGGTGGCCAAAACAATGTTCGGTGATCGAAAAAGTTAAGCCTCATCGAGCGCGGATACTTTTTTGGAAATTGGTGAAAACTTGTCCAAAATGTTTCGAAGTGCCAGATTTTTTTATTTTATCCCCAATTTTGGCTCAAGTGGAGCATGCCCACAAAAAATGAGCCATTTCGGACTAAAATTGACGATTTGGTGGCCAAAACTAAGTTCGGTGATCGAAAAAGTTAAGCCTCATCGAGCGCGGATACTTTTTCGGAAATTGGTGAAAACTTGTCCAAAATGTTTCGCTGTGCCAGATTTTTTTATTTTATCCCCAACTATGGCTCAAGTGGAGCATGCCCACAAAAAATGAGCCATTTCGGACTAAAATTGACGATTTGGTGGCCAAAACTAAGTTCGGTGATCGAAAAAGTTAAGCCTCATCGAGCGCGGATACTTTTTGTAAATGACAATTTCAGCAATAACCATTGCTCCAAACACACCCCATATACTTGTAAAGGCCATTCTAATAGTTCCCCTGCTTGCGTTTACTGTATATTTGGTATTTGGAACTGTCTCGGAAACATCAATACTAATTGTAAAATTTCCCTTTATTAAACTAACTTTTAAGTTAGTGCAAATCGCTCCGTTCCATTCTTTA
This sequence comes from Convolutriloba macropyga, assembly GCF_964194025.1. Taxonomy (NCBI): domain Eukaryota; kingdom Metazoa; phylum Xenacoelomorpha; order Acoela; family Convolutidae; genus Convolutriloba; species Convolutriloba macropyga. Next base: position 63,694,764 of record NC_134476.1, read on the forward strand.
GGCTGCACTCCGCTATCGCAGAGTGCATTCAAATAAAACTTATCAAATAGAGTTGGTACTTACCTATTTAATAAGTTTATCACAACAATTAGGCTAAAAGCAATTGAGCTATGATTTTCCCAAGTACCGGCCTAAACCCACTGAAGTCATGCCTCCGGTTCAATGTCCGGTTGAACAGGTTCCTCGGACCCAATTCATCTCTCCCTTGTTTTGGGCCGTTCCACTGTATTGTGGAAGGTTGGAAGCAAAAAGTTTGTGCGTTGGTCATAATACACTGTATGGCTACGAATTGCATAAATTATAACACAAACGTGGCTAAAATTGCATGTATTAAGTGACTATTTTGCAAACCGCAAGGCGGCGAGTTAAAGTGATCCTGTATATGAATATAAGACTACAAAACAATACTGTTGTATATAAATTCGCCCCCACTTACGCAAATGCCTACGACCATACCATGTTGAATGCACCGGTTCTCGTCCGATCACCGAAGTTAAGCAACATTGAGCCTGGTTAGTACTTGGATGGGTGACCGCTTGGGAACACCAGGTGTTGTAGGCTTTTTCTTTTGAGTATTCAAACCTCATAGAATACTTTTATTCGATATTTACACATTTTAGAGCCTCAAGAAGCCTCGGTGATCGAAAAAGTTAAGCCTCATCGAGCGCGGATACTTTTTTGGAAATTGGTAAAAACTTGTCCAAAATGGTTCGCTGTGCCAGATTTTGTTTTATTTTATCCCAAACTATGGCTCAAGTGGAGCATGCCCACAAAAAATGAGCCAATTCGGACTAAAATTGACGATTTGGTGGCCAAAACAAAGTTCGGTGATCGAAAAAGTTAAGCCTCATCGAGCGCGGATACTTTTTTGGAAATTGGTGAAAACTTGTCCAAAATGGTTCGCTGTGCCAGATTTTGTTTTATTTTGTCCCCAACTATGGCTCAAGTGGAGCATGCCCACAAAAAATGAGCCAATTCGGACTAAAATTGACGATTTGGTGGCCAAAACAATGTTCGGTGATCGAAAAAGTTAAGCCTCATCGAGCGCGGATACTTTTTTGGAAATTGGTGAAAACTTGTCCAAAATGTTTCGATGTGCCAGATTTTTTTATTTTATCCCCAACTTTGGCTCAAGTGGAGCATGCCCACAAAAAATGAGCCAATTCGGACTAAAATTGACGATTTGGTGGCCAAAACAAAGTTCGGTGATCGAAAAAGTTAAGCCTCATCGAGCGCGGATACTTTTTTGGAAATTGGTAAAAACTTGTCCAAAATGTTTCGATGTGCCAGATTTTTTTATTTTATCCCCAACTTTGGCTCAAGTGGAGCATGCCCACAAAAAATGAGCCAATTCGGACTAAAATTGACGATTTGGTGGCCAAAACAAAGTTCGGTGATCGAAAAAGTTAAGCCTCATCGAGCGCGGATACTTTTTTGGAAATTGGTGAAAACTTGTCCAAAATGGTTCGCTGTGCCAGATTTTGTTTTATTTTGTCCCCAACTATGGCTCAAGTGGAGCATGCCCACAAAAAATGAGCCAATTCGGACTAAAATTGACGATTTGGTGGCCAAAACAATGTTCGGTGATCGAAAAAGTTAAGCCTCATCGAGCGCGGATACTTTTTTGGAAATTGGTGAAAACTTGTCCAAAATGTTTCGATGTGCCAGATTTTTTTATTTTATCCCCAACTTTGGCTCAAGTGGAGCATGCCCACAAAAAATGAGCCAATTCGGACTAAAATTGACGATTTGGTGGCCAAAACAAAGTTCGGTGATCGAAAAAGTTAAGCCTCATCGAGCGCGGATACTTTTTTGGAAATTGGTAAAAACTTGTCCAAAATGGTTCGCTGTGCCAGATTTTGTTTTATTTTATCCCCAACTATGGCTCAAGTGGAGCATGCCCACAAAAAATGAGCCAATTCGGACTAAAATTGACGATTTGGTGGCCAAAACAATGTTCGGTGATCGAAAAAGTTAAGCCTCATCGAGCGCGGATACTTTTTTGGAAATTGGTGAAAACTTGTCCAAAATGTTTCGATGTGCCAGATTTTTTTATTTTATCCCCAACTTTGGCTCAAGTGGAGCATGCCCACAAAAAATGAGCCATTTCGGACTAAAATTGACGATTTGGTGGCCAAAACTAAGTTCGGTGATCGAAAAAGTTAAGCCTCATCGAGCGCGGATACTTTTTTGGAAATTGGTGAAAACTTGTCCAAAATGTTTCGCTGTGCCAGATTTTTTTATTTTATCCCCAACTATGGCTCAAGTGGAGCATGCCCACAAAAAATGAGCCATTTCGGACTAAAATTGACGATTTGGTGGCCAAAACTAAGTTCGTTGATCGAAAAAGTTAAGCCTCATCGAGCGCGGATACTTTTTGTAAATGACAATTTCAGCAATAACCATTGCTCCAAACACACCCCATATACTTGTAAAGGCCATTCTAATAGTTCCCCTGCTTGCGTTTACTGTATATTTGGTATTTGGAACTGTCTCGGAAACATCAATACTAATTGTAAAATTTCCCTTTATTAAACTAACTTTTAAGTTAGTGCAAATCGCTCTGTTCCATTCTTTAGGCTGCACTCCGCTATCGCAGAGTGCATTCAAATAAAACTTATCAAATAGAGTTGGTACTTACCTATTTAATAAGTTTATCACAACAATTAGGCTAAAAGCAATTGAGCTATGATTTTCCCAAGTACCGGCCTAAACCCACTGAAGTCATGCCTCCGGTTCAATGTCCGGTTGAACAGGTTCCTCGGACCCAATTCATCTCTCCCTTGTTTTGGGCCGTTCCACTGTATTGTGGAAGGTTGGAAGCAAAAAGTTTGTGCGTTGGTCATAATAAACTGTATGGCTACGAATTGCATAAATTATAACACAAAGGTGGCTAAAATTGCATGTATTAAGTGACTATTTTGCAAACCGCAAGGCGGCGAGTTAAAGTGATCCTGTATATGAATATAAGACTACAAAACAATACTGTTGTATATAAATTCGCCCCCACTTACGCAAATGCCTACGACCATACCATGTTGAATGCACCGGTTCTCGTCCGATCACCGAAGTTAAGCAACATTGGGCCTGGTTAGTACTTGGATGGGTGACCGCTTGGGAACACCAGGTGTTGTAGGCTTTTTCTTTTGAGTATTCAAACCTCATAGAATACTTTTATTCGATATTTACACATTTTAGAGCCTCAAGAAGCCTCGGTGATCGAAAAAGTTAAGCCTCATCGAGCGCGGATACTTTTTTGGAAATTGGTAAAAACTTGTCCAAAATGGTTCGCTGTGCCAGATTTTGTTTTATTTTATCCCCAACTATGGCTCAAGTGGAGCATGCCCACAAAAAATGAGCCAATTCGGACTAAAATTGACGATTTGGTGGCCAAAACAAAGTTCGGTGATCGAAAAAGTTAAGCCTCATCGAGCGCGGATACTTTTTTTGGAAATTGGTGAAAACTTGTCCAAAATGGTTCGCTGTGCCAGATTTTGTTTTATTTTATCCCCAACTATGGCTCAAGTGGAGCATGCCCACAAAAAATGAGCCAATTCGGACTAAAATTGACGATTTGGTGGCCAAAACAATGTTCGGTGATCGAAAAAGTTAAGCCTCATCGAGCGCGGATACTTTTTTGGAAATTGGTGAAAACTTGTCCAAAATGTTTCGATGTGCCAGATTTTTTTATTTTATCCCCAACTTTGGCTCAAGTGGAGCATGCCCACAAAAAATGAGCCAATTCGGACTAAAATTGACGATTTGGTGGCCAAAACAAAGTTCGGTGATCGAAAAAGTTAAGCCTCATCGAGCGCGGATACTTTTTTGGAAATTGGTAAAAACTTGTCCAAAATGGTTCGCTGTGCCAGATTTTGTTTTATTTTATCCCCAACTATGGCTCAAGTGGAGCATGCCCACAAAAAATGAGCCAATTCGGACTAAAATTGACGATTTGGTGGCCAAAACAATGTTCGGTGATCGAAAAAGTTAAGCCTCATCGAGCGCGGATACTTTTTTGGAAATTGGTGAAAACTTGTCCAAAATGTTTCGATGTGCCAGATTTTTTTATTTTATCCCCAACTTTGGCTCAAGTGGAGCATGCCCACAAAAAATGAGCCATTTCGGACTAAAATTGACGATTTGGTGGCCAAAACTAAGTTCGGTGATCGAAAAAGTTAAGCCTCATCGAGCGCGGATACTTTTTTGGAAATTGGTGAAAACTTGTCCAAAATGTTTCGCTGTGCCAGATTTTTTTATTTTATCCCCAACTATGGCTCAAGTGGAGCATGCCCACAAAAAATGAGCCATTTCGGACTAAAATTGACGATTTGGTGGCCAAAACTAAGTTCGGTGATCGAAAAAGTTAAGCCTCATCGAGCGCGGATACTTTTTGTAAATGACAATTTCAGCAATAACCATTGCTCCAAACACACCCCATATACTTGTAAAGGCCATTCTAATAGTTCCCCTGCTTGCGTTTACTGTATATTTGGTATTTGGAACTGTCTCGGAAACATCAATACTAATTGTAAAATTTCCCTTTATTAAACTAACTTTTAAGTTAGTGCAAATCGCTCTGTTCCATTCTTTAGGCTGCACTCCGCTATCGCAGAGTGCATTCAAATAAAACTTATCAAATAGAGTTGGTACTTACCTATTTAATAAGTTTATCACAACAATTAGGCTAAAAGCAATTGAGCTATGATTTTCCCAAGTACCGGCCTAAACCCACTGAAGTCATGCCTCCGGTTCAATGTCCGGTTGAACAGGTTCCTCGGACCCAATTCATCTCTCCCTTGTTTTGGGCCGTTCCACTGTATTGTGGAAGGTTGGAAGCAAAAAGTTTGTGCGTTGGTCATAATACACTGTATGGCGACGAATTGCATAAATTATAACACAAACGTGGCTAAAATTGCATGTATTAAGTGACTATTTTGCAAACCGCAAGGCGGCGAGTTAAAGTGATCCTGTATATGAATATAAGACTACAAAACAATACTGTTGTATATAAATTCGCCCCCACTTACGCAAATGCCTACGACCATACCATGTTGAATGCACCGGTTCTCGTCCGATCACCGAAGTTAAGCAACATTGGGCCTGGTTAGTACTTGGATGGGTGACCGCTTGGGAACACCAGGTGTTGTAGGCTTTTTCTTTTGAGTATTCAAACCTCATAGAATACTTTTATTCGATATTTACACATTTTAGAGCCTCAAGAAGCCTCGGTGATCGAAAAAGTTAAGCCTCATCGAGCGCGGATACTTTTTTGGAAATTGGTAAAAACTTGTCCAAAATGGTTCGCTGTGCCAGATTTCTTTATTTTATCCCCAACTATGGCTCAAGTGGAGCATGCCCACAAAAAATGAGCCATTTCGGACTAAAATTGACGATTTGGTGGCCAAAACAAAGTTCGGTGATCGAAAAAGTTAAGCCTCATCGAGCGCGGATACTTTTTTGGAAATTGGTGAAAACTTGTCCAAAATGGTTCGCTGTGCCAGATTTCTTTATTTTATCCCCAACTATGGCTCAAGTGGAGCATGCCCACAAAAAATGAGCCATTTCGGACTAAAATTGACGATTTGGTGGCCAAAACTATGTTCGGTGATCGAAAAAGTTAAGCCTCATCGAGCGCGGATACTTTTTGTAAATGACAATTTCAGCAATAACCATTGCTCCAAACACACCCCATATACTTGTAAAGGCCATTCTAATAGTTCCCCTGCTTGCGTTTACTGTATATTTGGTATTTGGAACTGTCTCGGAAACATCAATACTAATTGTAAAATTTCCCTTTATTAAACTAAATTTTAAGTTAGTGCAAATCACTCAGTTCCATTCTTTAGGCTGCACTCCGCTAACGCAGAGTGCATTCAAATAAAACTTATCAAATAGAGTTGATACTTACCTATTTAATAAGTTTATCACAACAATTAGGCTAAAAGCAATTGAGCTATGATTTTCCCAAGTACCGGCCTAAACCCACTGAAGTCATGCCTCCGGTTCAATGTCCGGTTGAACAGGTTCCTCGGACCCAATTCATCTCTCCCTTGTTTTGGGGTCATTCCACTGTATTGTGGAAGGTTGGAAGCAAAAAGTTTGTGCGTTGGTCATAATACACTGTATGGCTACGAATTGCATAAATTATAACACAAACGTGGCTAAAATTGCATGTATTAAGTGACTATTTTGCAAACCGCAAGGCGGCGAGTTAAAGTGATCCTGTATATGAATATAAGACTACAATACAATACTGTTGTATATAAATTCGCCCCCACTTACGCAAATGCCTACGACCATACCATGTTGAATGCACCGGTTCTCGTCCGATCACCGAAGTTAAGCAACATTGGGCCTGGTTAGTACTTGGATGGGTGACCGCTTGGGAACACCAGGTGTTGTAGGCTTTTTCTTTTGAGTATTCAAACCTCATAGAATACTTTTATTCGATATTTACACATTTTAGAGCCTCAAAAAGCCTCGGTGATCGAAAAAGTTAAGCCTCATCGAGCGCGGATACTTTTTTGGAAATTGGTAAAAACTTGTCCAAAATGGTTCGCTGTGCCAGATTTTTTTTTATTCTATCCCCAACTATGGCTCAAGTGGAGCATGCCCACAAAAAATGAGCCAATTCGGACTAAAATTGACGATTTGGTGGCCAAAACAAAGTTCGGTGATCGAAAAAGTTAAGCCTCATCGAGCGCGGATACTTTTTTGGAAATTGGTGAAAACTTGTCCAAAATGGTTCGCTGTGCCAGATTTTTTTATTTTATCCCCAACTATGGCTCAAGTGGAGCATGCCCACAAAAAATGAGCCATTTCGGACTAAAATTGACGATTTGGTGGCCAAAACTATGTTCGGTGATCGAAAAAGTTAAGCCTCATCGAGCACGGATACTTTTTGTAAATGACAATTTCAGCAATAACCATTGCTCCAAACACACCCCATATACTTGTAAGGGCCATTCTAATAGTTCCCCTGCTTGCGTTTACTGTATATTTGGTATTTGGAACTGTCTCGGAAACATCAATACTAATTGTAAAATTTCCCTTTATTAAACTAACTTTTAAGTTAGTGCAAATCGCTCAGTTCCATTCTTTAGGCTGCACTCCGCTAACGCAGAGTGCATTCAAATAAAACTTATCAAATAGAGTTGATACTTACCTATTTAATAAGTTTATCACAACAATTAGGCTAAAAGCAATTGAGCTATGATTTTCCCAAGTACCGGCCTAAACCCACTGAAGTCATGCCTCCGGTTCAATGTCCGGTTGAACAGGTTCCTCGGACCCAATTCATCTCTCCCTTGTTTTGGGGCCATTCCACTATATTGTGGAAGGTTGGAAGCAAAAAGTTTGTGCGTTGGTCATAATACACTGTATGGCTACGAATTGCACAAATTATAACACAAACGTGGCTAAAATTGCATGTATTAAGTGACTATTTTGCAAACCGCAAGGCGGCGAGTTAAAGTGATCCTGTATATGAATATAAGACTACAATACAATACTGTTGTATATAAATTCGCCCCCACTTACGCAAATGCCTACGACCATACCATGTTGAATGCACCGGTTCTCGTCCGATCACGGAAGTTAAGCAACATTGGGCCTGGTTAGTACTTGGATGGGTGACCGCTTGGGAACACCAGGTGTTGTAGGCTTTTTCTTTTGAGTATTCAAACCTCATAGAATACTTTTATTCGATATTTACACATTTTAGAGCCTCAAAAAGCCTCGGTGATGGAAAAAGTTAAGCCTCATCGAGCGCGGATACTTTTTTGGAAATTGGTAAAAACTTGTCCAAAATGGTTCGCTGTGCCAATTTTTTTTATCCCCAATTATGGCTCAAGTGGAGCATGCCCACAAAAAATGAGCCAATTCGGACTAAAATTGACGATTTGGTGGCCAAAACAAAGTTCGGTGATCGAAAAAGTTAAGCCTCATCGAGCGCGGATACTTTTTTGGAAATTGGTGAAAACTTGTTCAAAATGGTTCGCTGTGCCAAATTTTTTTTTATTTTATCCCCAACTATGGCTTAAGTGGAGCATGCCCACAAAAAATGAGCCATTTTGGACTAAAATTGACGGTTTGGTGGCCAAAACTAAGTTCGGTGATCGAAAAAGTTAAGCCTCATCGAGCGCGGATACTTTTTGTAAATGACAATTTAAGCATTAACCATTGCTCCAAACACACCCTATATACTTGTAAAGGCCATTCTAATAGTTCCCCTGCTTGCGTTTACTGTATATTTGGTATTTGGAACTGTCTCGGAAACATCAATAATAATTGTAAAATTTCCCTTTATTAAACTAACTTTTAAGTTAGTGCAAATCGCTCAGTTCCATTCTTTAGGCTGCACTCCGCTAACGCAGAGTGCATTCAAATAAAACTTATCAAAAAGAGTTGATACTTACCTATTTAATAAGTTTATCACAACAATTAGGCTAAAAGCAATTGAGCTATGATTTTCCCAAGTACCGGCCTAAACCCACTGAAGTCATGCCTCCGGTTCAATGTCCGGTTGAACAGGTTCCTCGGACCCAATTCATCTCTCCCTTGTTTTGGGGCCGTTCCACTGCATTGTGGAAGGTTGGAAGCAAAAAGTTTGTGCGTTGGTCATAATACACTGTATGGCTACGAATTGCATAAATTATAAAACAAACGTGGCTAAAATTGCATGTGTTAAGTGACTATTTTGCAAACCGCAAGGCGGCGAGTTAAAGTGATCCTGTATATGAATATAAGACTACAATAAATACTGTTGTATATAAATTCGCCCCCACATACGCAAATGCCTACGACCATACCATATTGAATGCACCGGTTCTCGTCCGATCACCGAAGTTAAGCAACATTGGGCCTGGTTAGTACTTGGATGGGTGACCGCTTGGGAACACCAGGTGTTGTAGGCTTTTTCTTTTGAGTATTCAAACCTCATAGAATACTTTTATTCGATATTTACACATTTTAGAGCCTCAAAAAGCCTCGGTGATCGAAAAAGTTAAGCCTCATCGAGCGCGGATACTTTTTGTAAATGACAATTTCAGCAATAACCATTGCTCCAAACACACCCCATATACTTGTAAAGGCCATTCTAATAGTTCCCCTGCTTGCGTTTACTGTATATTTGGTATTTGGAACTGTCTCGGAAACATCAATACTAATTGTAAAAGTTCCCTTTATTAAACTAACTTTTAAGTTGTGCAAATCGCTGAGTTCCATTCTTTAGGCTGCACTCCGCTAACGCAGAGTGCATTCAAATAAAACTTATCAAATAGAGTTGATACTTACCTTTTTAATAAGTTTATCACAACACTTAGGCTAAAAGCAATTGAGCTATGATTTGCCCAAGTACCGGCCTAAACCCACTGAAGTCATGCCTCCGGTTCAATGTCCGGTTGAACAGGTTCCTCGGACCCAATTCATCTCTCCCTTGTTTTGGGGCCGTTCCACTGTATTGTGGAAGGTTGGAAGCAAAAAGTTTGTGCGTTGGTCATAATACACTGTATGGCTACGAATTGCATAAATTATAACACAAACGTGGCTAAAATTGCATGTATTAAGTGACTATTTTGCAAACCGCAAGGCGGCGAGTTAAAGTGATCCTGTATATGAATATAAGACTACAATACAATACTGTTGTATATAAATTCGCCCCCACTTACGCAAATGCCTACGACCATACCATGTTGAATGCACCGGTTCTCGTCCGATCACCGAAGTTAAGCAACATTGGGCCTGGTAAGTACTTGGATGGGTGACCGCTTGGGAACACCAGGTGTTGTAGGCTTTTTCTTTTGAGTATTCAAACCTCATAGAATACTTTTATTCGATATTTACACATTTTAGAGCCTCAAAAAGCCTCGGTGATCGAAAAAGTTAAGCCTCATCGAGCGCGGATACTTTTTTGGAAATTGGTAAAAACTTGTCCAAAATGGTTCGCTGTGCCAGATTTTTTTTATTTTATCCCCAACTATGGCTCAAGTGGAGCATGCCCACAAAAAATGAGCCAATTTGGACTAAAATTGACGATTTGGTGGCCAAAACAAGGTTCGGTGATCGAAAAAGTTAAGCCTCATCGAGCGCGGATACTTTTCTGGAAATTGGTGAAAACTTGTCCAAAATGGTTAGCTGTGCCAGATTTTTTTATTTTGTCCCCAACTATGGCTCAAGTGGAGCATGCCTACAAAAAATGAGCCATTTCGGACTAAAATTGACGATTTGGTGGCCAAAACTAAGTTCGGTGATCGAAAAAGTTAAGCCTCATCGAGCGCGGATACTTTTTGTAAATGACAATTTCAGCAATAACCATTGCTCCAAACACACCCCATATACTTGTAAAGGCCATTCTAATAGTTCCCCTGCTTGCGTTTACTGTATATTTGGTATTTGGAACTGTCTCGGAAACATCAATACTAATTGTAAAATTTCCCTTTATTAAACTAACTTTTAAGTTGTGCAAATCGCTGAGTTCCATTCTTTAGGCTGCACTCCGCTAACGCAGAGTGCATTCAAATAAAAGTTATCAAATAGAGTTGATACTTACCTATTTAATAAGTTTATCACAACAATTAGGCTAAAAGCAATTGAGCTATGATTTGCCCAAGTACCGGCCTAAACCCACTGAAGTCATGCCTCCGGTTCAATGTCCGGTTGAACAGGTTCCTCGGACCCAATTCATCTCTCCCTTGTTTTGGGGCCGTTCCACTGTATTGTGGAATGTTGGAAGCAAAAAGTTTGTGCGTTGGTCATAATACACTGTATGGCTACGAACTGCATAAATTATAACACAAACGTGGCTAAAATTGCATGTATTAGGTGACTATTTTGCAAACCGCAAGGCGGCGAGTTAAAGTGATCCTGTATATGAATATAAGACTACAATACAATACTGTTGTATATAAATTCGCCCCCACTTACGCAAATGCCTACGACCATACCATGTTGAATGCACCGGTTCTCGTCCGATCACCGAAGTTAAGCAACATTGGGCCTGGTAAGTACTTGGATGGGTGACCGCTTGGGAACACCAGGTGTTGTAGGCTTTTTCTATTGAGTATTCAAACCTCATAGAACACTTTTATTTGATATTTACACATTTTAGAGCCTCAAAAAGCCTCGGTGATCGAAAAAGTTAAGCCTCATCGAGCGCGGATACTTTTTTGGAAATTGGTGAAAACTTGTCCAAAATGGTTCGCTGTGCCAGATTTTTTTTATTTTATCCCCAACTATGGCTCAAGTGGAGCATGCCCACAAAAAATGAGCCAATTCGGACTAAAATTGACGATTTGGTGGCCAAAACAAAGTTCGGTGATCGAAAAAGTTAAGCCTCATCGAGCGCGGATACTTTTCTGGAAATTGGTGAAAACTTGTCCAAAATGGTTCGCTGTGCCAGATTTTTTTATTTTATCCCCAACTATGGCTCAAGTGGAGCATGCCTACCAAAAATGAGCCATTTCGGACTAAAATTGACGATTTGGTGGCCAAAACTAAGTTCGGTGATCGAAAAAGTTAAGCCTCATCGAGCGCGGATACTTTTTGTAAATGACAATTTCAGCAATAACCATTGCTCCAAACACACCCCATATACTTGTAAAGGCCATTCTAATAGTTCCCCTGCTGGCGTTTACTGTATATTTGGTATTTGGAACTGTCTCGGAAACATCAATACTAATTGTAAAATTTCCCTTTATTAAACTAACTTTTAAGTTGTGCAAATCGCTGAGTTCCATTCTTTAGGCTGCACTCCGCTAACGCAGAGTGCATTCAAATAAAACTTATCAAATAGAGTTGATACTTACCTATTTAATAAGTTTATCACAACAATTAGGCTAAAAGCAATTGAGCTATGATTTGCCCAAGTACCGGCCTAAACCCACTGAAGTCATGCCTCCGGTTCAATGTCCGATTGAACAGGTTCCTCGGACCCAATTCATCTCTGCCTTGTTTTGGGGCCGTTCCACTGTTTTGTGGAAGGTTGGAAGCAAAAAGTTTGTGCGTTGGTCATAATACACTGTATGGCTACGAATTGCATAAATTATAACACAAACGTGGCTAAAATTGCATGTATTAAGTGACTATTTTGCAAACCGCAAGGCGGCGAGTTAAAGTGATACTGTATATGAATGTAAGACTACAATACAATACTGTTGTATATAAATTCGCCCCCACTTACGCAAATGCCTACGACCATACCATGTTGAATGCACCGGTTCTCGTCCGATCACCGAAGTTAAGCAACATTGGGCCTGGTAAGTACTTGGATGGGTGACCGCTTGGGAACACCAGGTGTTGTAGGCTTTTTCTTTTGAGTATTCAAACCTCATAGAATACTTTTATTCGATATTTACACATTTTAGAGCCTCAAAAAGCCTCGGTGATCGAAAAAGTTAAGCCTCATCGAGCGCGGATACTTTTTTGGAAATTGGTAAAAACTTGTCCAAAATGGTTCGCTGTGCCAAATTTTTTTTTTATTTTATCCCCAACTATGGCTCAAGTGGAGCATGCCCACAAAAAATGAGCCAATTCGGACTAAAATTGACGATTTGGTGGCCAAAACAAAATTCGGTGATCGAAAAAGTTAAGCCTCATCGAGCGCGGATACTTTTCTGGAAATTGGTGAAAACTTGTCCAAAATGGTTCGCTGTGCCAGATTTTTTTATTTTATCCCCAACTATGGCTCAAGTGGAGCATGCCTACAAAAAATGAGCCATTTCGGACTAAAATTGACGATTTGGTGGCCAAAACTAAGTTCGGTGATCGAAAAAGTTAAGCCTCATCGAGCGCGGATACTTTTTGTAAATGACAATTTCAGCAATAACCATTGCTCCAAACACACCCCATATACTTGTAAAGGCCATTCTAATAGTTCCCCTGCTTGCGTTTACTGTATATTTGGTATTTGGAACTGTCTCGGAAACATCAATACTAATTGTAAAATTTCCCTTTATTAAACTAACTTTTAAGTTGTGCAAATCGCTGAGTTGCATTCTTTAGGCTGCACTCCGCTAACGCAGAGTGCATTCAAATAAAACTTATCAAATAGAGTTGATACTTACCTATTTAATAAGTTTATCACAACAATTAGGCTAAAAGCAATTGAGCTATGATTTGCCCAAGAACCGGCCTAAACCCACTGAAGTCATGCCTCCGGTTCAATGTCCGGTTGAACAGGTTCCTCGGACCCAATTCATCTCTCCCTTGTTTTGGGGCCGTTCCACTGTATTGTGGAAGGTTGGAAGCAAAACGTTTGTGCGTTGGTCACAATACACTGTATGGCTACGAATTGCATAAATTATAACACAAACGTGGCTAAAATTGCATGTATTAGGTGACTATTTTGCAAACCGCAAGGCGGCGAGTTAAAGTGATCCTGTATATGAATATAAGACTACAATACAATACTGTTGTATATAAATTCGCCCCCACTTACGCAAATGCCTACGACCATACCATGTTGAATGCACCTGTTCTCGTCCGATCACCGAAGTTAAGCAACATTGGGCCTGGTAAGTACTTGGATGGGTGACCGCTTGGCAACACCAGGTGTTGTAGGCTTTTTCTTTTGAGTATTCAAACCCCATAGAATACTTTTATTCGATATTTACACATTTTAGAGCCTCAAAAAGCCTCGGTGATCGAAAAAGTTAAGCCTCATCGAGCGCGGATACTTTTTTGGAAATTGGTAAAAACTTGTCCAAAATGGTTCGCTGTGCCAGATTTTTTTTATTTTATCCCCAACTATGGCTCAAGTGGAGCATGCCCACAAAAAATGAGCCAATTTGGACTAAAATTGACGATTTGGTGGCCAAAACAAAGTTCGGTGATCGAAAAAGTTAAGCCTCATCGAGCGCGGATACTTTTCTGGAAATTGGTGAAAACTTGTCCAAAATGGTTCGCTGTGCCAGATTTTTTTATTTTATCCCCAACTATGGCTCAAGTGGAGCATGCCTACAAAAAATGAGCCATTTCGGACTAAAATTGACGATTTGGTGGCCAAAACTAGGTTCGGTGATCGAAAAAGTTAAGCCTCATCGAGCGCGGATACTTTTTGTAAATGACAATTTCAGCAATAACCATTGCTCCAAACACACCCCATATACTTGTAAAGGCCATTCTAATAGTTCCCCTGCTTGCGTTTACTGTATATTTGGTATTTGGAACTGTCTCGGAAACATCAATACTAATTGTAAAATATCCCTTTATTAAACTAACTTTTAAGTTGTGCAAATCGCTGAGTTCCATTCTTTAGGCTGCACTCCGCTAACGCAGAGTGCATTCAAATAAAACTTATCAAATAGAGTTGATACTTACCTATTTAATAAGTTTATCGCAACAATTAGGCTAAAAGCAATTGAGCTATGATTTGCCCAAGAACCGGCCTAAACCCACTGAAGTCATGCCTCCGGTTCAATGTCCGGTTGAACAGGTTCCTCGGACCCAATTCATCTCTCCCTTGTTTTGGGGCCGTTCCACTGTATTGTGGAAGGTTGGAAGCAAAACGTTTGTGCGTTGGTCACAATACACTGTATGGCTACGAATTGCATAAATTATAACACAAACGTGGCTAAAATTGCATGTATTAGGTGACTATTTTGCAAACCGCAAGGCGGCGAGTTAAAGTGATCCTGTATATGAATATAAGACTACAATACAATACTGTTGTATATAAATTCGCCCCCACTTACGCAAATGCCTACGACCATACCATGTTGAATGCACCTGTTCTCGTCCGATCACCGAAGTTAAGCAACATTGGGCCTGGTAAGTACTTGGATGGGTGACCGCTTGGGAACACCAGGTGTTGTAGGCTTTTTCTTTTGAGTATTCAAACCCCATAGAATACTTTTATTCGATATTTACACATTTTAGAGCCTCAAAAAGCCTCGGTGATCGAAAAAGTTAAGCCTCATCGAGCGCGGATACTTTTTTGGAAATTGGTAAAAACTTGTCCAAAATGGTTCGCTGTGCCAGATTTTTTTTATTTTATCCCCAACTATGGCTCAAGTGGAGCATGCCCACAAAAAATGAGCTAATTTGGACTAAAATTGACGATTTGGTGGCCAAAACAAAGTTCGGTGATCGAAAAAGTTAAGCCTCATCGAGCGCGGATACTTTTCTGGAAATTGGTGAAAACTTGTCCAAAATGGTTCGCTGTGCCAGATTTTTTTATTTTATTCCCAACTATGGCTCATGTGGAGCATGCCTACAAAAAATGAGCCATTTCGGACTAAAATTGACGATTTGGTGGCCAAAATTAAGTTCGGTGATCGAAAAAGTTAAGCCTCATCGAGCGCGGATACTTTTTGTAAATGACAATTTCAGCAATAACCATTGCTCCAAACACACCCCATATACTTGTAAAGGCCATTCTAATAGTTCCCCTGCTTGCGTTTACTGTATATTTGGTATTTGGAACTGTCTCGGAAACATCAATACTAATTGTAAAATTTCCCTTTATTAAACTAACTTTTAAGTTAGTGCAAATCGCTGAGTTCCATTCTTTAGGCTGCACTCCGCTAACGCAGAGTGCATTCAAATAAAACTTATCAAATAGAGTTGATACTTACCTATTTAATAAGTTTATCACAACACTTAGGCTAAAAGCAATTGAGCTATGATTTGCCCAAGTACCGGCCTAAACCCACTGAAGTCATGCCTCCGGTTCAATGTCCGGTTGAACAGGTTCCTCGGACCCAATTCATCTCTCCCTTGTTTTGGGGCCGTTCCACTGTATTGTGGAAGGTTGGAAGCAAAAAGTTTGTGCGTTGGTCACAATACACTGTATGGCTACGAATTGCATAAATTATAACACAAACGTGGCTAAAATTGCATGTATTAGGTGACTATTTTGCAAACCGCAAGGCGGCGAGTTAAAGTGATCCTGTATATGAATATAAGACTACAATACAATACTGTTGTATATAAATTCGCCCCCACTTACGCAAATGCCTACGACCATACCATGTTGAATGCACCGGTTCTCGTCCGATCACCGAAGTTAAGCAACATTGGGCCTGGTAAGTACTTGGATGGGTGACCGCTTGGGAACACCAGGTGTTGTAGGCTTTTTCTTTTGAGTATTCAAACCTCATAGAATACTTTTATTCGATATTTACACATTTTAGAGCCTCAAAAAGCCTCGGTGATCGAAAAAGTTAAGCCTCATCGAGCGCGGATACTTTTTTGGAAATTGGTAAAAACTTGTCCAAAATGGTTCGCTGTGCCAGATTTTTTTTATTTTATCCCCAACTATGGCTCAAGTGGAGCATGCCCACAAAAAATGAGCCAATTGGGACTAAAATTGACGATTTGGTGGCCAAAACAAAGTTCGGTGATCGAAAAAGTTAAGCCTCATCGAGCGCGGATACTTTTCTGGAAATTGGTGAAAACTTGTCCAAAATGGTTCGCTGTGCCAGATTTTTTTATTTTATCCCCAACTATGGCTCAAGTGGAGCATGCCCACAAAAAATGAGCCATTTCGGACTAAAATTGACGATTTGGTGGCCAAAACAAAGTTCGGTGATCGAAAAAGTTAAGCCTCATCGAGCGCGGATACTTTTCTGGAAATTGGTGAAAACTTGTCCAAAATGGTTCGCTGTGCCAGATTTTTTTATTTTATTCCCAACTGTGGCTCATGTGGAGCATGCCTACAAAAATTGAGCCATTTCGGACTAAAATTGACGATTTGGTGGCCAAAACTAAGTTCGGTGATCGAAAAAGTTAAGCCTCATCGAGCGCGGATACTTTTTGTAAATGACAATTTCAGCAATAACCATTGCTCCAAACACACCCCATATACTTGTAAAGGCCATTCTAATAGTTCCCCTGCTTGCGTTTACTGTATATTTGGTATTTGGAACTGTCTCGGAAACATCAATACTAATTGTAAAAGTTCCCTTTATTAAACTAACTTTTAAGTTGTGCAAATCGCTGAGTTCCATTCTTTAGGCTGCACTCCGCTAACGCAGAGTGCATTCAAATAAAACTTATCAAATAGAGTTGATACTTACCTATTTAATAAGTTTATCACAACAATTAGGCTAAAAGCAATTGAGCTATGATTTTCCCAAGTACCGGCCTAAACCCACTGAAGTCATGCCTCCGGTTCAATGTCCGGTTGAACAGGTTCCTCGGACCCAATTCATCTCTCCCTTGTTTTGGGGCCGTTCCACTGTATTGTGGAAGGTTGGAAGCAAAAAGTTTGTGCGTTGGTCATAATACACTGTATGGCTACGAATTGCATAAATTATAACACAAACGTGGCTAAAATTGCATGTATTAAGTGACTATTTTGCAAACCGCAAGGCGGCGAGTTAAAGTGATCCTGTATATGAATATAAGACTACAATACAATACTGTTGTATATAAATTCGCCCCCACTTACGCAAATGCCTACGACCATACCATGTTGAATGCACCGGTTCTCGTCCGATCACCGAAGTTAAGCAACATTGGGCCTGGTAAGTACTTGGATGGGTGACCGCTTGGGAACACCAGGTGTTGTAGGCTTTTTCTTTTGAGTATTCAAACCTCATAGAATACTTTTATTCGATATTTACACATTTTAGAGCCTCAAAAAGCCTCGGTGATCGAAAAAGTTAAGCCTCATCGAGCGCGGATACTTTTTTGGAAATTGGTAAAAACTTGTCCAAAATGGTTCGCTGTGCCAGATTTTTTTTATTTTATCCCCAACTATGGCTCAAGTGGAGCATGCCCACAAAAAATGAGCCAATTGGGACTAAAATTGACGATTTGGTGGCCAAAACAAAGTTCGGTGATCGAAAAAGTTAAGCCTCATCGAGCGCGGATACTTTTCTGGAAATTGGTGAAAACTTGTCCAAAATGGTTCGCTGTGCCAGATTTTTTTATTTGATCCCCAACTATGGCTCAAGTGGAGCATGCCCACAAAAAATGAGCCATTTCGGACTAAAATTGACGATTTGGTGGCCAAAACAAAGTTCGGTGATCGAAAAAGTTAAGCCTCATCGAGCGCGGATACTTTTCTGGAAATTGGTGAAAACTTGTCCAAAATGGTTCGCTGTGCCAGATTTTTTTATTTTATTCCCAACTGTGGCTCATGTGGAGCATGCCTACAAAAATTGAGCCATTTCGGACTAAAATTGACGATTTGGTGGCCAAAACTAAGTTCGGTGATCGAAAAAGTTAAGCCTCATCGAGCGCGGATACTTTTTGTAAATGACAATTTCAGCAATAACCATTGCTCCAAACACACCCCATATACTTGTAAAGGCCATTCTAATAGTTCCCCTGCTTGCGTTTACTGTATATTTGGTATTTGGAACTGTCTCGGAAACATCAATACTAATTGTAAAATTTCCCTTTATAAAACTAACTTTTAAGTTAGTGCAAATCGCTGAGTTCCATTCTTTAGGCTGCACTCCGCTAACGCAGAGTGCATTCAAATAAAACTTATCAAATAGAGTTGATACTTACCTATTTAATAAGTTTATCACAACACTTAGGCTAAAAGCAATTGAGCTATGATTTGCCCAAGTACCGGCCTAAACCCACTGAAGTCATGCCTCCGGTTCAATGTCCGGTTGAACAGGTTCCTCGGACCCAATTCATCTCTCCCTTGTTTTGGGGCCGTTCCACTGTATTGTGGAAGTTTGGAAGCAAAAAGTTTGTGCGTTGGTCACAATACACTGTGTGGCTACGAATTGCATAAATTATAACACAAACGTGGCTAAAATTGCATGTATTAGGTGACTATTTTGCAAACCGCAAGGCGGCGAGTTAAAGTGATCCTGTATATGAATATAAGACTACAATACAATACTGTTGTATATAAATTCGCCCCCACTTACGCAAATGCCTACGACCATACCATGTTGAATGCACCGGTTCTCGTCCGATCACCGAAGTTAAGCAACATTGGGCCTGGTAAGTACTTGGATGGGTGACCGCTTGGGAACACCAGGTATTGTAGGCTTTTTCTTTTGAGTATTCAAACCTCATAGAATACTTTTATTCGATATTTACACATTTTAGAGCCTCAAAAAGCCTCGGTGATCGAAAAAGTTAAGCCTCATCGAGCGCGGATACTTTTTTGGAAATTGGTAAAAACTTGTCCAAAATGGTTCGCTGTGCCAGATTTTTTTTATTTTATCCCCAACTATGGCTCAAGTGGAGCATGCCCACAAAAAATGAGCCAATTGGGAATAAAATTGTCGATTTGGTGGCCAAAACAAAGTTCGGTGATCGAAAAAGTTAAGCCTCATCGAGCGCGGATACTTTTCTGGAAATTGGTGAAAACTTGTCCAAAATGGTTCGCTGTGCCAGATTTTTTTATTTTATTCCCAACTGTGGCTCATGTGGAGCATGCCTACAAAAAATGAGCCATTTCGGACTAAAATTGACGATTTGGTGGCCAAAACTAAGTTCGGTGATCGAAAAAGTTAAGCCTCATCGAGCGCGGATACTTTTTGTAAATGACAATTTCAGCAATAACCATTGCTCCAAACACACCCCATATACTTGTAAAGGCCATTCTAATAGTTCCCCTGCTTGCGTTTACTGTATATTTGGTATTTGGAACTGTCTCGGAAACATCAATACTAATTGTAAAATTTCCCTTTATTGAACTAACTTTTAAGTTAGTGCAAATCGCTGAGTTCCATTCTTTAGGCTGCACTCCGCTAACGCAGAGTGCATTCAAATAAAACTTATCAAATTGAGTTGATACTTACCTATTTAATAAGTTTATCACAACAATTAGGCTAAAAGCAATTGAGCTATGATTTGCCCAAGTACCGGCCTAAACCCACTGAAGTCATGCCTCCGGTTCAATGTCCGGTTGAACAGGTTCCTCGGACCCAATTCATCTCTCCCTTGTTTTGGGGCCGTTCCACTGTATTGCGGAAGGTTGGAAGCAAAAAGTTCAGGCGTTGGTCATAATACACTGTATTGCTACGAATTGCATAAATTATAACACAAACGTGGCTAAAATTGCATGTATTAAGTGACTATTTTGCAAACCGCAAGGCGGCGAGTTAAAGTGATCCTGTATATGAATATAAGACTACAATACAATACTGTTGTATATAAATTCGCCCCCACTTACGCAAATGCCTACGACCATACCATGTTGAATGCACCGGTTCTCGTCCGATCACCGAAGTTAAGCAACATTGGGCCTGGTAAGTACTTGGATGGGTGACCGCTTGGGAACACCAGGTGTTGTAGGCTTTTTCTTTTGAGTATTCAAACCTCATAGAATACTTTTATTCGATATTTACACATTTTAGAGCCTCAAAAAGCCTCGGTGATCGAAAAAGTTAAGCCTCATCGAGCGCGGATACTTTTTTGGAAATTGGTAAAAACTTGTCCAAAATGGTTCGCTGTGCCAAATTTTTTTTATTTTATCCCCAACTATGGCTCAAGTGGAGCATGCCCACAAAAAATGAGCCAGTTCGGACTAAAATTGACGATTTGGTGGCCAAAACAAAGTTCGGTGATCGAAAAAGTTAAGCCTCATCGAGCGCGGATACTTTTCTGGAAATTGGTGAAAACTTGTCCAAAATGGTTCGCTGTGCCAGATTTTTTTATTTTATCCCCAACTATGGCTCAAGTGGAGCATGCCTACAAAAAATGAGCCATTTCGGACTAAAATTGGCGATTTGGTGGCCAAAACTAAGTTCGGTGATAGAAAAAGTTAAGCCTCATCGAGCGCGGATACTTTTTGTAAATGACAATTTCAGCAATAACCATTGCTCCAAACACACCCCATATACTTGTAAAGGCCATTCTAATAGTTCCCCTGCTTGCGTTTACTGTATATTTGGTATTTGGAACTGTCTCGGAAACATCAATACTAATTGTAAAATTTCCCTTTATTAAACTAACTTTTAAGTTAGTGCAAATCGCTCAGTTCCATTCTTTAGGCTGCACTCCGCTAACGCAGAGTGCATTCAAATAAAACTTATCAAATAGAGTTGATACTTACCTATTTAAAAAGTTTATCACAACAATTAGGCTAAAAGCAATTGAGCTATGTTTTTCCCAAGTACCGGCCTAAACCCACTGAAGTCATGCCTCCGGTTCAATGTCCGGTTGAACAGGTTCCTCGGACCCAATTAATCTCTCCCTTGTTTTGGGGCCGTTCAACTGTATTGTGGAAGGTGGGAAGCGAAAAGTTTGTGCGTTGGTCACAATACACTGTATGGCTACGAATTGCATAAATTATAACACAAACGTGGCTAAAATTGCATGTATTAGGTGACTATTTTGCAAACCGCAAGGCGGCGAGTTAAAGTGATCCTGTATATGAATATAAGACTACAATACAATACTGTTGTATATAAATTCGCCCCCACTTACGCAAATGCCTACGACCATACCATGTTGAATGCACCGGTTCTCGTCCGATCACCGAAGTTAAGCAACATTGGGCCTGGTAAGTACTCGGATGGGTGACCGCTTGGGAACACCAGGTGTTGTAGGCTTTTTCTTTTGAGTATTCAAACCTCATAGAATACTTTTATTCGATATTTACAAATTTTAGAGCCTCAAAAAGCCTCGGTGATCGAAAAAGTTAAGCCTCATCGAGCGCGGATACTTTTTTGGAAATTGGTAAAAACTTGTCCAAAATGGTTCGCTGTGCCAAATTTTTTTTTTATTTTATCCCCAACTATGGCTCAAGTGGAGCATGCCCACAAAAAATGAGCCAATTCGGACTAAAATTGACGATTTGGTGGCCAAAACAAAGTTCGGTGATCGAAAAAGTTAAGCCTCATCGAGCGCGGATACTTTTCTTGAAATTGGTGAAAACTTGTCCAAAATGGTTCGCTGTGCCAGATTTTTTTATTTTATCCCCAACTATGGCTCAAGTGGAGCATGCCTACAAAAAATGAGCCATTTCGGACTAAAATTGACGATTTGGTGGCCAAAACTAAGTTCGGTGATCGAAAAAGTTAAGCCTCATCGAGCGCGGATACTTTTTGTAAATGACAATTTCAGCAATAACCATTGCTCCAAACACACCCCATATACTTGTAAAGGCCATTCTAATAGTTCCCCTGCTTGCGTTTACTGTATATTTGGTATTTGGAACTGTCTCGGAAACAACAATACTAATTGTAAAATTTCCCTCTATTAAACTAACTTTTAAGTTAGTGCAAATCGCTGAGTTCCATTCTTTAGGCTGTACTCCGCTAACGCAGAGTGCATTCAAATAAAACTTCTCAAATAGAGTTAATACTTACCTATTTAATAAGTTTATCACAACAATTAGGCTAAAAGCAATTGAGCTATGATTTGCCCAAGTACCGGCCTAAACCCACTGAAGTCATGCCTCCGGTTCAATGTCCGGTTGAACAGGTTCCTCGGACCCAATTCATCTCTCCCTTGTTTTGGGGCCGTTCCACTGTATTGCGGAAGGTTGGAAGCAAAAAGTTTGTGCGTTGGTCATAATACACTGTACGGCTACGAATTGCATAAATTATAACACAAACGTGGCTAAAATTGCATGTATTAGGTGACTATTTTGCAAACCGCAAGGCGGCGAGTTAAAGTGATCCTGTATATGAATATAAGACTACAATACAATACTGTTGTATATAAATTCGCCCCCACTTACGCAAATGCCTACGACCATACCATGTTGAATGCACCGGTTCTCGTCCGATCACCGAAGTTAAGCAACATTGGGCCTGGTAAGTACTTGGATGGGTGACCGCTTGGGAACACCAGGTGTTGTAGGCTTTTTCTTTTGAGTATTCAAACCTCATAGAATACTTTTATTCGATATTTACACATTTTAGAGCCTCAAAAAGCCTCGGTGATCGAAAAAGTTAAGCCTCATCGAGCGCGGATACTTTTCTGGAAATTGGTGAAAACTTGTCCAAAATGGTTCGCTGTGCCAGATTTTTTTATTTTATCCCCAACTATGGCTCAAGTGGAGCATGCCTACAAAAAATGAGCCATTTCGGACTAAAATTGACGATTTGGTGGCCAAAACTATGTTCGGTGATCGAAAAAGTTAAGCCTCATCGAGCCCGGATACTTTTTGTAAATGACAATTTCAGCAATAACCATTGCTCCAAACACACCCCATATACTTGTAAAGGCCATTCTAATAGTTCCACTGCTTGCGTTTACTGTATATTTGGTATTTGGAACTGTCTCGGAAACAACAATACTAATTGTAAAATTTCCCTCTATTAAACTAACTTTTAAGTTAGTGCAAATCGCTGAGTTCCATTCTTTAGGCTGTACTCCGCTAACGCAGAGTGCATTCAAATAAAACTTATCAAATAGAGTTAATACTTACCTATTTAATAAGTTTATCACAACAATTAGGCTAAAAGCAATTGAGCTATGATTTGCCCAAGTACCGGCCTAAACCCACTGAAGTCATGCCTCCGGTTCAATGTCCGGTTGAACAGGTTCCTCGGACCCAATTCATCTCTCCCTTGTTTTGGGGCCGTTCCACTGTATTGCGGAAGGTTGGAAGCAAAAAGTTTGTGCGTTGGTCATAATACACTGTACGGCTACGAATTGCATAAATTATAACACAAACGTGGCTAAAATTGCATGTATTAGGTGACTATTTTGCAAACCGCAAGGCGGCGAGTTAAAGTGATCCTGTATATGAATATAAGACTACAATACAATACTGTTGTATATAAATTCGCCCCCACTTACGCAAATGCCTACGACCATACCATGTTGAATGCACCGGTTCTCGTCCGATCACCGAAGTTAAGCAACATTGGGCCTGGTAAGTACTTGGATGGGTGACCGCTTGGGAACACCAGGTGTTGTAGGCTTTTTCTTTTGAGTATTCAAACCTCATAGAATACTTTTATTCGATATTTACACATTTTAGAGCCTCAAAAAGCCTCGGTGATCGAAAAAGTTAAGCCTCATCGAGCGCGGATACTTTTCTGGAAATTGGTGAAAACTTGTCCAAAATGGTTCGCTGTGCCAGATTTTTTTATTTTATCCCCAACTATGGCTCAAGTGGAGCATGCCTACAAAAAATGAGCCATTTCGGACTAAAATTGACGATTTGGTGGCCAAAACTATGTTCGGTGATCGAAAAAGTTAAGCCTCATCGAGCGCGGATACTTTTTGTAAATGACAATTTCAGCAATAACCATTGCTCCAAACACACCCCATATACTTGTAAAGGCCATTCTAATAGTTCCCCTGCTTGCGTTTACTGTATATTTGGTATTTGGAACTGTCTCGGAAACATCAATACTAATTGTAAAATTTCCCTTTATTAAACTAACTTTTAAGTTAGTGCAAATCGCTCAGTTCCATTCTTTAGGCTGCACTCCGCTAACGCAGAGTGCATTCAAATAAAACTTATCAAATAGAGTTGATACTTACCTATTTAATAAGTTTATCACAACAATTAGGCTAAAAGCAATTGAGCTATGTTTTTCCCAAGTACCGGCCTAAACCCACTGAAGTCATGCCTCCGGTTCAATGTCCGGTTGAACAGGTTCCTCGGACCCAATTCATCTCTCCCTTGTTTTGGGGCCGTTCCACTGTATTGTGGAAGGTGGGAAGCGAAAAGTTTGTGCGTTGGTCATAATACACTGTATGGCTACGAATTGCATAAATTATAACACAAACGTGGCTAAAATTGCATGTATTAAGTGACTATTTTGCAAACCGCAAGGCGGCGAGTTAAAGTGGTCCTGTATATGAATATAAGACTACAATACAATACTGTTGTATATAAATTCGCCCCACTTACGCAAATGCCTACGACCATACCATGTTGAATGCACCGGTTCTCGTCCGATCACCGAAGTTAAGCATTATTGGGCCTGGTAAGTACTCGGATGGGTGACCGCTTGGGAACACCAGGTGTTGTAGGCTTTTTCTTTTGAGTATTCAAACCTCATAGAATACTTTTATTCGATATTTACAAATTTTAGAGCCTCAAAAAGCCTCGGTGATCGAAAAAGTTAAGCCTCATCGAGCGCGGATACTTTTTTGGAAATTGGTAAAAACTTGTCCAAAATGGTTCGCTGTGCCAAATTTTTTTTTATTTTATCCCCAACTATGGCTCAAGTGGAGCATGCCCACAAAAAATGAGCCAATTCGGACTAAAATTGACGATTTGGTGGCCAAAACAAAGTTCGGTGATCGAAAAAGTTAAGCCTCATCGAGCGCGGATACTTTTCTGGAAATTGGTGAAAACTTGTCCAAAATGGTTCGCTGTGCCAGATTTTTTTATTTTATCCCCAACTATGGCTCAAGTGGAGCATGCCTACAAAAAATGAGCCATTTCGGACTAAAATTGACGATTTGGTGGCCAAAACTAAGTTCGGTGATCGAAAAAGTTAAGCCTCATCGAGCGCGGATACTTTTTGTAAATGACAATTTCAGCAATAACCATTGCTCCAAACACACCCCATATACTTGTATAGGCCATTCTAATAGTTCCCCTGCTTGCGTTTACTGTATATTTGGTATTTGGAACTGTCTCGGAAACATCAATACTAATTGTAAAATTTCCCTCTATTAAACTAACTTTTAAGTTAGTGCAAATCGCTGAGTTCCATTCTTTAGGCTGCACTCCGCTAACGCAGAGTGCATTCAAATAAAACTTATCAAATAGAGTTAATACTTACCTATTTAATAAGTTTATCACAACAATTAGGCTAAAAGCAATTGAGCTATGATTTGCCCAAGTACCGGCCTAAACCCACTGAAGTCATGCCTCCGGTTCAATGTCCGGTTGAACAGGTTCCTCGGACCCAATTCATCTCTCCCTTGTTTTGGGGCCGTTCCACTGTATTGCGGAAGGTTGGAAGCAAAAAGTTTGTGCGTTGGTCATAATACACTGTATGGCTACGAATTGCATAAATTATAACACAAACGTGGCTAAAATTGCATGTATTAGGTGACTATTTTGCAAACCGCAAGGCGGCGAGTTAAAGTGATCCTGTATATGAATATAAGACTACAATACAATACTGTTGTATATAAATTCGCCCCCACTTACGCAAATGCCTACGACCATACCATGTTGAATGCACCGGTTCTCGTCCGATCACCGAAGTTAAGCAACATTGGGCCTGGTAAGTACTTGGATGGGTGACCGCTTGGGAACACCAGGTGTTGTAGGCTTTTTCTTTTGAGTATTCAAACCTCATAGAATACTTTTATTCGATATTTACACATTTTAGAGCCTCAAAAAGCCTCGGTGATCGAAAAAGTTAAGCCTCATCGAGCGCGGATACTTTTCTGGAAATTGGTGAAAACTTGTCCAAAACGGTTCGCTGTGCCAGGTTTTTTTATTTTATCCCCAACTATGGCTCAAGTGGAGCATGCCTACAAAAAATGAGCCATTTCGGACTAAAATTGACGATTTGGTGGCCAAAACTAAGTTCGGTGATCGAAAAAGTTAAGCCTCATCGAGCGCGGATACTTTTTGTAAATGACAATTTCAGCAATAACCATTGCTCCAAACACACCCCATATACCCATATACTTGTAAAGGCCATTCTAATAGTTCCCCTGCTTGCGTTTACTGTATATTTGGTATTTGGAACTGTCTCGGAAACATCAATACTAATTGTAAAATTTCCCTTTATTAAACTAATTTTTAAGTTAGTGCAAATCGCTCAGTTCCATTCTTTAGGCTGCACTCCGCTAACGCAGAGTGCATTCAAATAAAACTTATCAAATAGAGTTAATATTTACCTATTTAATAAGTTTATCACAACAATTAGGCTAAAAGCAATTGAGCTATGATTTGCCCAAGTACCGGCCTAAACCCACTGAAGTCATGCCTCCGGTTCAATGTCCGGTTGAACAGGTTCCTCGGACCCAATTCATCTTTCCCTTGTTTTGGGGCCGTTCCACTGTATTGCGGAAGGTTGGAAGCAAAAAGTTTGTGCGTTGGTCATAATACACTGTATGGCTACGAATTGCATAAATTATAACACAAACGTGGCTAAAATTGTATGTATTAAGTGACTATTTTGCAAACCGCAAGGCGGCGAGTTAAAGTGATCCTGTATATGAATATAAGACTACAATACAATACTGTTGTATATAAATTCGCCCCCACTTACGCAAATGCCTACGACCATACCATGTTGAATGCACCGGTTCTCGTCCGATCACCGAAGTTAAGCAACATTGGGCCTGGTAAGTACTTGGATGGGTGACCGCTTGGGAACACCAGGTGTTGTAGGCTTTTTCTTTTGAGTATTCAAACCTCATAGAATACTTTTATTCGATATTTACACATTTTAGAGCCTCAAAAAGCCTCGGTGATCGAAAAAGTTAAGCCTCATCGAGCGCGGATACTTTTTTGGAAATTGGTAAAAACTTGTCCAAAATGGTTCGCTGTGCCAGATTTTTTTTATTTTATCCCCAACTATGGCTCAAGTGGAGCATGCCCACAAAAAATGAGCCAATTCGGACTAAAATTGACGATTTGGTGGCCAAAACAATGTTCGGTGATCGAAAAAGTTAAGCCTCATCGAGCGCGGATACTTTTTTGGAAATTGGTAAAAACTTGTCCAAAATGGTCCGCTGTGCCCGATTTTTTTATTTTATCCCCAACTATGGCTCAAGTGGAGTATGCCTACAAAAAATGAGCCATTTCGGACTAAAATTGACGATTTGGTGGCCAAAACTAAGTTCGGTGATCGAAAAAGTTAAGCCTCATCGAGCGCGGATACTTTTTGTAAATGACAATTTCAGCAATAACCATTGCTCCAAACACACCCCATATACTTGTAAAGGCCATTTTAATAGTTCCCCTGCTTGCGTTTACTGTATATTTGGTATTTGGAACTGTCTCGGAAACATCAATACTAATTGTAAAATTTCCCTTTATTAAACTAACTTTTAAGTTAGTGCAAATCGCTCAGTTCCATTCTTTAGGCTGCACTCCGCTAACGCAGAGTGCATTCAAATAAAACTTATCAAATAGAGTTGATACTTACCTATTTAATAAGTTTATCACAACAATTAGGCTAAAAGCAATTGAGCTATGATTTTCCCAAGTACCGGCCTAAACCCACTGAAGTCATGCCTCCGGTTCAATGTCCGGTTGAACAGGTTCCTCGGACCCAATTGATCTCTCCCTTGTTTTGGGGCCGTTCAACTGTATTGTGGAAGGTTGGAAGCAAAAAGTTTGTGCGTTGGTCATAATACACTGTATGGCATATACGAATTGCATAAATTATAACACAAACGTGGCTATAATTGCATGTGTTAAGTGACTATTTTGCAAACCGCAAGGCGGCGAGTTAAAGTGATCCTGTATATGAATATAAGACTACAATACAATACTGTTGTATATAAATTCGCTCCCACTTACGCAAATGCCTACGACCATACCATGTTGAATGCACCGGTTCTCGTCCGATCACCGAAGTTAAGCAACATTGGGCCTGGTTAGTACTTGGATGGGTGACCGCTTGGGAACACCAGGTGTTGTAGGCTTTTTCTTTTGAGTATTCAAACCTCATAGAAAACTTTTATTCGATATTTACACATTTTAGAGCCTCAAAAAGCCTCGGTGATCGAAAAAGTTAAGCCTCATCGAGCGCGGATACTTTTTTGGAAATTGGTAAAAACTTGTCCAAAATGGTTCGCTGTGCCAGTTTTTTTTTATTTTATCCCCAACTATGGGTCAAGTGGAGCATGCCCACAAAAAATGAGCCAATTCGGACTAAAATTGACGATTTGGTGGCCAAAACAAAGTTCGGTGATCGAAAATGTTAAGCCTCATCGAGCGCGGATACTTTTTTGGAAATTGGTGAAAACTTGTCCAAAATGGTTCGCTGTGCCAGATTTTTTTATTTTATCCCCAACTATGGCTCAAGTGGAGCATGCCCACAAAAAATGAGCCATTTCGGACTATAATTGACGATTTGGTGGCCAAAACTAAGTTCGGTGATCGAAAAAGTTAAGCCTCATCGAGCGCGGATACTTTTTGTAAATGACAATTTCAGCAATAACCATTGCTCCAAACACACCCCATATACTTGTAAAGGCCATTCTAATAGTTCCCCTGCTTGCGTTTACTGTATATTTGGTATTTGGAACTGTCTCGGAAACATCAATACTAATTGTAAAATTTCCCTTTATTAAACTAACTTTTAAGTTAGTGCAAATCGCTGAGTTCCATTCTTTAGGCTGCACTCCGCTAACGCAGAGTGCATTCAAATAAAACCTATCAAATAGAGTTGATACTTACCTATTTAATAAGTTTATCACAACAATTAGGCTAAAAGCAATTGAGCTATGTTTTTCCCAAGTACCGGCCTAAACCCACTGAAGTCATGCCTCCGGTTCAATGTCCGGTTGAACAGGTTCCTCGGACCCAATTCATCTCTCCCTTGTTTTGGGGCCGTTCCACTGTATTGTGGAAGGTTGGAAGCAAAAAGTTTGTGCGTTGGTCATAATACACTGTATGGCTACGAATTTCATAAATTATAACACAAACGTGGCTAAAATTGCATGTAATAAGTGACTATTTTGCAAACCGCAAGGCGGCGAGTTAAAGTGATCCTGTATATGAATATAAGACTACAATACAATACTGTTGTATATAAATTCGCTCCCACTTACGCAAATGCCTACGACCATACCATGTTGAATGCACCGGTTCTCGTCCGATCACCGAAGTTAAGCAACATTGGGCCTGGTTAGTACTTGGATGGGTGACCGCTTGGGAACACCAGGTGTTGTAGGCTTTTTTTTTGAGTATTCAAACCTCATAGAAAACTTTTATTCGATATTTACACATTCTAGAGCCTCAAAAAGCCTCGGTGATCGAAAAAGTTAAGCCTCATCGAGCGCGGATACTTTTTTGGAAATTGGTAAAAACTTGTCCAAAATGGTTCGCTGTGCCAGTTTTTTTTATTTTGTCCCCAACTATGGCTCAAGTGGAGCATGCCCACAAAAAATGAGCCAATTCGGACTAAAATTGACGATTTGGTGGCCAAAACAAAGTTCGGTGATCGAAAAAGTTAAGCCTCATCGAGCGCGGATACTTTTTGTAAATGACAATTTCAGCAATAACCATTGCTCCAAACACACCCCATATACTTGTAAAGGCCATTCTAATAGTTCCCCTGCTTGCGTTTACTGTATATTTGGTATTTGGAACTGTCTCGGAAACATCAATACTAATTGTAAAATTTCCCTTTATTAAACTAACTTTTAAGTTAGTGCAAATCGCTGAGTTCCATTCTTTAGGCTGCACTCCGCTAACGCAGAGTGCATTCAAATAAAACCTATCAAATAGAGTTGATACTTACCTATTTAATAAGTTTATCACAACAATTAGGCTAAAAGCAATTGAGCTATGTTTTTCCCAAGTACCGGCCTAAACCCACTGAAGTCATGCCTCCGGTTCAATGTCCGGTTGAACAGGTTCCTCGGACCCAATTCATCTCTCCCTTGTTTTGGCGCCGTTCCACTGTATTGTGGAAGGTTGGAAGCAAAAAGTTTGTGCGTTGGTCATAATACACTGTATGGCTACGAATTTCATAAATTATAACACAAACGTGGCTAAAATTGCATGTATTAAGTGACTATTTTGCAAACCGCAAGGCGGCGAGTTAAAGTGATCCTGTATATGAATATAAGACTACAATACAATACTGTTGTATATAAATTCGCTCCCACTTACGCAAATGCCTACGACCATACCATGTTGAATGCACCGGTTCTCGTCCGATCACCGAAGTTAAGCAACATTGGGCCTGGTTAGTACTTGGATGGGTGACCGCTTGGGAACACCAGGTGTTGTAGGCTTTTTCTTTTGAGTATTCAAACCTCATAGAAAACTTTTATTCGATATTTACACATTTTAGAGCCTCAAAAAGCCTCGGTGATCGAAAAAGTTAAGCCTCATCGAGCGCGGATACTTTTTTGGAAATTGGTAAAAACTTGTCCAAAATGGTTCGCTGTGCCAGTTTTTTTTATTTTATCCCCAACTATGGCTCAAGTGGAGCATGCCCACAAAAAATGAGCCAATTCGGACTAAAATTGACGATTTGGTGGCCAAAACAAAGTTCGGTGATCGAAAAAGTTAAGCCTCATCGAGCGCGGATACTTTTTGTAAATGACAATTTCAGCAATAACCATTGCTCCAAACACACCCCATATACTTGTAAAGGCCATTCTAATAGTTCCCCTGCTTGCGTTTACTGTATATTTGGTATTTGGAACTGTCTCGGAAACATCAATACTAATTGTAAAATTTCCCTTTATTAAACTAACTTTTAAGTTAGTGCAAATCGCTGAGTTCCATTCTTTAGGCTGCACTCCGCTAACGCAGAGTGCATTCAAATAAAACTTATCAAATAGAGTTGATACTTACCTATTTAATAAGTTTATCACAACAATTAGGCTAAAAGCAATTGAGCTATGATTTTCCCAAGTACCGGCCTAAACCCACTGAAGTCATGCCTCCGGTTCAATGTCCGGTTGAACAGGTTCCTCGGACCCAATTCATCTCTCCCTTGTTTTGGGGCCGTTCCACTGTATTGTGGAAGGTTGGAAGCAAAATTTTGTGCGTTGGTCATAATACACTGTATGGCTACGAATTTCATAAATTATAACACAAACGTGGCTAAAATTGCATGTATTAAGTGACTATTTTGCAAACCGCAAGGCGGCGAGTTAAAGTGATCCTGTATATGAATATAAGACTACAATACCATACTGTTGTATATAAATTCGCTCCCACTTACGCAAATGCCTACGACCATACCATGTTGAATGCACCGGTTCTCGTCCGATCACCGAAGTTAAGCAACATTGGGCCTGGTTAGTACTTGGATGGGTGACCGCTTGGGAACACCAGGTGTTGTAGGCTTTTTGTTTTGAGTATTCAAACCTCATAGAAAACTTTTATTCGATATTTACACATTTTAGAGCCTCAAAAAGCCTCGGTGATCGAAAAAGTTAAGCCTCATCGAGCGCGGATACTTTTTTGGAAATTGGTAAAAACTTGTCCAAAATGGTTCGCTGTGCCAGTTTTTTTTATTTTATCCCCAACTATGGCTCAAGTGGAGCATGCCCACAAAAAATGAGCCAATTCGGACTAAAATTGACGATTTGGTGGCCAAAACAAAGTTCGGTGATCGAAAAAGTTAAGCCTCATCGAGCGCGGATACTTTTTAGGAAATTGGTGAAAACTTGTCCAAAATGGTTCGTTGTGCCAGATTTTTTTATTTTATCCCCAACTATGGCTCAAGTGGAGCATGCCCACAAAAAATGAGCCATTTCGGACTAAAATTGACGATTTGGTGGCCAAAACTAAGTTCGGTGATCGAAAAAGTTAAGCCTCATCGAGCGCGGATACTTTTTGTAAATGACAATTTCAGCAATAACCATTGCTCCAAACACACCCCATATACTTGTAAAGGCCATTCTAATAGTTCACCTGCTTGCGTTTACTGTATATTTGGTATTTGGAACTGTCTCGGAAACATCAATACTAATTGTAAAATTTCCCTTTATTAAACTAACTTTTAAGTTAGTGCAAATCGCTCAGTTCCATTCTTTAGGCTGCACTCCGCTAACGCAGAGTGCATTCAAATAAAACTTATCAAATAGAGTTGATACTTACCTATTTAATAAGTTTATCACAACAATTAGGCTAAAAGCAATTGAGCTATGATTTTCCCAAGTACCGGCCTAAACCCACTGAAGTCATGCCTCCGGTTCAATGTCCGGTTGAACAGGTTCCTCGGACCCAATTCATCTCTCCCTTGTTTTGGGGCCGTTCCACTGTATTGTGGAAGGTTGGAAGCAAAAAGTTTGTGCGTTGGTCATAATACACTGTATGGCTACGAATTGCATAAATTATAACACAAACATGGCTAAAATTGCATGTATTAAGTGACTATTTTGCAAACCGCAAGGCGGCGAGTTAAAGTGATCCTGTAAATGAATATAAGACTACAATACAATACTGTTGTATATAAATTCGCCCCCACTTACGCAAATGCCTACGACCATACCATGTTGAATGCACCGGTTCTCGTCCGATCACCGAAGTTAAGCAACATTGGGCCTGGTTAGTACTTGGATGGGTGACCGCTTGGGAACACCAGGTGTTGTAGGCTTTTTCTTTTGAGTATTCAAACCTCATAGAAAACTTTTATTCGATATTTGCACATTTTAGAGCCTCAAAAAGCCTCGGTGATCGAAAAAGTTAAGCCTCATCGAGCGCGGATACTTTTTTGGAAATTGGTAAAAACTTGTCCAAAATGGTTCGCTGTGCCAGATTTTTTTTTATTTTATCCCCAACTATGGCTCAAGTGGAGCATGCCCACAAAAAATGAGCCAATTCGGACTAAAATTGACGGTTTGGTGTCCAAAACAAAGTTCGGTGATCGAAAAAGTTAAGCCTCATCGAGCGCGGATACTTTTTTGGAAATTGGTGAAAACTTGTCCAAAATGGTTCGCTGTGCCAGATTTCTTTATTTTATCCCCAACTATGGCTCAAGTGGAGCATGCCCACAAGAAATGAGCCATTTCGGACTAAAATTGACGATTTGGTGGCCAAAACTAAGTTCGGTGATCGAAAAAGTTAAGCCTCATCGAGCGCGGATACTTTTTGTAAATGACAATTTCAGCAATAACCATTGCTCCAAACACACCCCATATACTTGTAAAGGCCATTCTAATAGTTCCCCTGCTTGCGTTTACTGTATATTTGGTATTTGGAACTGTCTCGGAAACATCAATACTAATTGTAAAATTTCCCTTTATTAAACTAACTTTTAAGTTAGTGCAAATCGCTCAGTTCCATTCTTTAGGCTGCACTCCGCTAACGCAGAGTGCATTCAAATAAAACTTATCA
Source organism: Convolutriloba macropyga (assembly GCF_964194025.1). Classification (NCBI taxonomy): domain Eukaryota; kingdom Metazoa; phylum Xenacoelomorpha; order Acoela; family Convolutidae; genus Convolutriloba; species Convolutriloba macropyga. The sequence goes on from NC_134476.1 coordinate 63,728,599, forward strand.
AATAGAGTTGATACTTACCTATTTAATAAGTTTATCACAACAATTAGGCTAAAAGAAATTGAGCTATGATTTTCCCAAGTACCGGCCTAAACCCACTGAAGTCATGCCTCCGGTTCAATGTCCGGTTGAACAGGTTCCTCGGACCCAATTAATCTCTCCCTTGTTTTGGGGCCGTTCCACTGTATTGTGGAAGGTTGGAAGCAAAAAGTTTGTGCGTTGGTCATAATACACTGTATGGCTACGAATTGCATAAATTATAACACAAACGTGGCTAAAATTGCATGTATTAAGTGACTATTTTGCAAACCGCAAGGCGGCGAGTTAAAGTGATCCTGTATATGAATATAAGACTACAATACAATACTGTTGTATATAAATTCGCTCCCACTTACGCAAATGCCTACGACCATACCATGTTGAATGCACCGGTTCTCGTCCGATCACCGAAGTTAAGCAACATTGGGCCTGGTTAGTAGTTGGATGGGTGACCGCTTGGGAACACCAGGTGTTGTAGGCTTTTTCTTTTGAGTATTCAAACCTCATAGAAAACTTTTATTCGATATTTACACATTTTAGAGCCTCAAAATCCTCGGTGATCGAAAAAGTTAAGCCTCATCGAGCGCGGATACTTTTTGTAAATGACAATTTCAGCAATAACCATTGCTCCAAACACACCCCATATACTTGTAAAGGCCATTCTAATAGTTCCCCTGCTTGCGTTTACTGTATATTTGGTATTTGGAACTGTCTCGGAAACATCAATACTAATTGTAAAATTTCCCTTTATTAAACTAACTTTTAAGTTAGTGCAAATCGCTCAGTTCCATTCTTTAGGCTGCACTCCGCTAACGCAGAGTGCATTCAAATAAAACTTATCAAATAGAGTTGATACTTACCTATTTAATAAGTTTATCACAACAATTAGGCTAAAAGCAATTGAGCTATGATTTTCCCAAGTACCGGCCTAAACCCACTGAAGTCATGCCTCCGGTTCAATGTCCGGTTGAACAGGTTCCTCGGACCCAATTCATCTCTCCCTTGTTTTGGGGCCGTTCCACTGTATTGTGGAAGGTTGGAAGCAAAAAGTTTGTGCGTTGGTCATAATACACTGTATGGCTACGAATTGCATAAATTATAACACAAACGTGGCTAAAATTGCATGTATTAAGTGACTATTTTGCAAACCGCAAGGCGGCGAGTTAAAGTGATCCTGTATATGAATATAAGACTACAATACAATACTGTTGTATATAAATTCGCTCCCACTTACGCAAATGCCTACGACCATACCATGTTGAATGCACCGGTTCTCGTCCGATCACCGAAGTTAAGCAACATTGGGCCTGGTTAGTAGTTGGATGGGTGACCGCTTGGGAACACCAGGTGTTGTAGGCTTTTTCTTTTGAGTATTCAAACCTCATAGAAAACTTTTATTCGATATTTACACATTTTAGAGCCTCAAAATCCTCGGTGATCGAAAAAGTTAAGCCTCATCGAGCGCGGATACTTTTTGTAAATGACAATTTCAGCAATAACCATTGCTCCAAACACACCCCATATACTTGTAAAGGCCATTCTAATAGTTCCCCTGCTTGCGTTTACTGTATATTTGGTATTTGGAACTGTCTCGGAAACATCAATACTAATTGTAAAATTTCCGTTTATTAAACTAACTTTTAAGTTAGTGCAAATCGCTCAGTTCCATTCTTTAGGCTGCACTCCGCTAACGCAGAGTGCATTCAAATAAAACTTATCAAATAGAGTTGATACTTACCTATTTAATAAGTTTATCACAACAATTAGGCTAAAAGCAATTGAGCTATGATTTTCCCAAGTACCGGCCTAAACCCACTGAAGTCATGCCTCCGGTTCAATGTCCGGTTGAACAGGTTCCTCGGACCCAATTCATCTCTCCCTTGTTTTGGGGCCGTTCCACTGTATTGTGGAAGGTTGGAAGCAAAAAGTTTGTGCGTTGGTCATAATACACTGTATGGCTACGAATTGCATAAATTATAACACAAAGGTGGCTAAAATTGCATGTATTAAGTGACTATTTTGCAAACCGCAAGGCGGCGAGTTAAAGTGATCCTGTATATGAATATAAGACTACAATACAATACTGTTGTTTATAAATTCGCTCCCACTTACGCAAATGCCTACGACCATACCATGTTGAATGCACCGGTTCTCGTCCGATCACCGAAGTTAAGCAACATTGGGCCTGGTTAGTACTTGGATGGGTGACCGCTTGGGAACACCAGGTGTTGTAGGCTTTTTCTTTTGAGTATTCAAACCTCATAGAAAACTTTTATTCGATATTTACACATTTTAGAGCCTCAAAAAGCCTCGGTGATCGAAAAAGTTAAGCCTCATCGAGCGCGGATACTTTTTTGGAAGTTGGTAAAAACTTGTCCAAAATGGTTCGCTGTGCCAGATTTTTTTTATTTTATCCCAAACTATGGCTCAAGTGGAGCATGCCCACAAAAAATGAGCCAATTAGGACTAAAAATGACGATTTGGTGGCCAAAACAAAGTTCGGTGATCGAAAAAGTTAAGCCTCATCGAGCGCGGATACTTTTTTGGAAATTGGTGAAAACTTGTCCAAAATGGTTCACTGTGCCAGATTTTTTTATTTTATCCCCAACTATGGCTCAAGTGGAGCATGCCCACAAAAAATGAGCCATTTCGGACTAAAATTGACGATTTGGTGGCCAAAACTAAGTTCGGTGATCGAAAAAGTTAAGCCTCATCGAGCGCGGATACTTTTTGTAAATGACAATTTCAGCAATAACCATTGCTCCAAACACACCCCATATACTTGTAAAGGCCATTCTAATAGTTCCCCTGCTTGCGTTTACTGTATATTTGGTATTTGGAACTGTCTCGGAAACATCAATACTAATTGTAAAATTTCCCTTTATTAAACTAAATTTTAAGTTAGTGCAAATCCCTCAGTTCCATTCTTTAGGCTGCACTCCGCTAACGCAGAGTGCATTCAAATAAAACTTATCAAATAGAGTTGATACTTACCTATTTAATAAGTTTATCACAACAATTAGGCTAAAAGCAATTGAGCTATGATTTTCCCAAGTACCGGCCTAAACCCACTGAAGTCATGCCTCCGGTTCAATGTCCGGTTGAACAGGTTCCTCGGACCCAATTCATCTCTCCCTTGTTTTGGGGCCGTTCCACTGTATTGTGGAAGGTTGGAAGCAAAAAGTTTGTGCGTTGGTCATAATACACTGTATGGCTACGAATTGCATAAATTATAACACAAAGGTGGCTAAAATTGCATGTATTAAGTGACTATTTTGCAAACCGCAAGGCGGCGAGTTAAAGTGATCCTGTATATGAATATAAGACTACAATATAATACTGTTGTATATAAATTCGCTCCCACTTACGCAAATGCCTACGACCATACCATGTTGAATGCACCGGTTCTCGTCCGATCACCGAAGTTAAGCAACATTGGGCCTGGTTAGTACTTGGATGGGTGACCGCTTGGGAACACCAGGTGTTGTAGGCTTTTTCTTTTGAGTATTCAAACCTCATAGAAAACTTTTATTCGATATTTACACATTTTAGAGCCTCAAAAAGCCTCGGTGATCGAAAAAGTTAAGCCTCATCGAGCGCGGATACTTTTTTGGAAATTGGTAAAAACTTGTCCAAAATGGTTCGCTGTGCCAGATTTTTTTTATTTTATCCCAAACTATGGCTCAAGTGGAGCATGCCCACAAAAAATGAGCCAATTCGGACTAAAAATGACGATTTGGTGGCCAAAACAAAGTTCGGTGACCGAAAAAGTTAAGCCTCATCGAGCGCGGATACTTTTTGGAAATTGGTGAAAACTTGTCCAAAATGGTTCACTGTGCCAGATTTTTTTATTTTATCCCCAACTATGGCTCAAGTGGAGCATGCCCACAAAAAATGAGCCATTTCGGACTAAAATTGACGATTTGGTGGCCAAAACTAAGTTCGGTGATCGAAAAAGTTAAGCCTCATCGAGCGCGGATACTTTTTGTAAATGACAATTTCAGCAATAACCATTGCTCCAAACACACCCCATATACTTGTAAAGGCCATTCTAATAGTTCCCCTGCTTGCGTTTACTGTATATTTGGTATTTGGAACTGTCTCGGAAACATCAATACTAATTGTAAAATTTCCCTTTATTAAACTAACTTTTAAGTTAGTGCAAATCGCTCAGTTCCATTCTTTAGACTGCACTCCGCTAACGCAGAGTGCATTCAAATAAAACTTATCAAATAGAGTTGATACTTACCTATTTAATAAGTTTATCACAACAATTAGGCTAAAAGCAATTGAGCTATGATTTTCCCAAGTACCGGCCTAAACCCACTGAAGTCATGCCTCCGGTTCAATGTCCGGTTGAACAGGTTCCTCGGACCCAATTCATCTCTCCCTTGTTTTGGGGCCGTTCCACTGTATTGTGGAAGGTTGGAAGCAAAAAGTTTGTGCATTGGTCATAATACACTGTATGGCTACGAATTGCATAAATTATAACACAAACGTGGCTAAAATTGCATGTATTAAGTGACTATTTTGCAAACCGCAAGGCGGCGAGTTAAATTGATCCTGTAAATGAATATAAGACTACAATACAATACTGTTGTATATAAATTCGCCCCCACTTACGCAAATGCCTACGACCATACCATGTTGAATGCACCGGTTCTCGTCCGATCACCGAAGTTAAGCAACATTGGGCCTGGTTAGTACTTGGATGGGTGACCGCTTGGGAACACCAGGTGTTGTAGGCTTTTTCTTTTGAGTATTCAAACCTCATAGAAAACTTTTATTCGATATTTACACATTTTAGAGCCTCAAAAAGCCTCGGTGGTCGAAAAAGTTAAGCCTCATCGAGCGCGGATACTTTTTTAGAAATTGGTAAAAACTTGTCCAAAATGGTTCGCTGTGCCAGATTTTTTTTATTTTATCCCCAACTATGGCTCAAGTGGAGCATGCCCACAAAAAATGAGCCAATTCGGACTAAAATTGACGATTTCGTGGCCAAAACAAAGTTCGGTGATCGAAAAAGTTAAGCCTCATCGAGCGCGGATACTTTTTTGGAAATTGGTGAAAACTTGTCCAAAATGGTTCGCTGTGCCAGATTTTTTTATTTTATCCCCAACTATGGCTCAAGTGGAGCATGCCCACAAAAAATGAGCCATTTCGGACTAAAATTGACGATTTGGTGGCCAAAACTAAGTTCGGTGATCGAAAAAGTTAAGCCCCATCGAGCGCGGATACTTTTTGTAAATGACAATTTCAGCAATAACCATTGCTCCAAACACACCCCCATATACTTGTAAAGGCCATTCTAATAGTTCTCCTGCTTGCGTTTACTGTATATTTGGTATTTGGAACTGTCTCGGAAACATCAATACTAATTGTAAAATTTCCCTTTATTAAACTAACTTTTAAGTTAGTGCAAATCGCTCAGTTCCATTCTTTAGGCTGCACTCCGCTAACGCAGAGTGCATTCAAATAAAACTTATCAAATAGAGTTGATACTTACCTATTTAATAAGTTTATCACAACAATTAGGCTAAAAGCAATTGAGCTATGATTTTCCCAAGTACGGGCCTAAACCCACTGAAGTCATGCCTCCGGTTCAATGTCCGGTTGAACAGGTTCCTCGAACCCAATTCATCTCTCCCTTGTTTTGGGGCCGTTCCACTGTATTGTGGAAGGTTGGAAGCAAAAAGTTTGTGCGTTGGTCATAATACACTGTATGGCTACGAATTGCATAAATTATAACACAAACGTGGCTAAAATTGCATGTATTAAGTGACTATTTTGCAAACCGCAAGGCGGCGAGTAAAAGTGATCCTGTATATGAATATAAGACTACAATACAATACTGTTGTATATAAATTCGCCCCCACTTACGCAAATGCCTACGACCATACCATGTTGAATGCACCGGTTCTCGTCCGATCACCGAAGTTAAGCAACATTGGGCCTGGTTAGTACTTGGATGGGTGACCGCTTGGGAACACCAGGTTTTGTAGGCTTTTTCTTTTGAGTATTCAAACCTCATAGAATACTTTTATTCGATATTTACACATTTCAGAGCCTCAAAAAGCCTCGGTGATCGAAAAAGTTAAGCCTCATCGAGCGCGGATACTTTTTTGGACATTGGTGAAAACTTGTCCAAAATGGTTCGCTGTGCCAGATTCTTTTTATTTTATCCCCAACTATGGCTCAAGTGGAGCATGCCTACAAAAAATGAGCCGTTTCGGACTAAAATTGACGATTTGGTGGCCAAAACTAAGTTCGGTGATCGAAAAAGTTAAGCCTCATCGAGCGCGGATACTTTTTGTAAATGACAATTTCAGCAATAACCATTGCTCCAAACACACCCCATACACTTGTAAAGGCCATTCTAATAGTTCCCCTGCTTGCGTTTACTGTATATTTGGTATTTGGAACTGTCTCGGAAACATCAATACTAATTGTAAAATTTCCCTTTATTAAACTAACTTTTAAGTTACTGCAAATCGCTCAGTTCCATTCTTTAGGCTGCACTCCGCTAACGCAGAGTGCATTCAAATAAAACTTATCAAATAGAGTTGATACTTACCTATTTAATAAGTTTATCACAACAATTAGGCTAAAAGCAATTGAGCTATGATTTTCCCAAGTACAGGCCTAAACCCACTGAAGTCATGCCTCCGGTTCAATGTCCGGTTGAACAGGTTCCTCGGACCCAATTCATCTCTCCCTTGTTTTGGGGCCGTTCCACTGTATTGTGGAAGGTTGGAAGCAAAAAGTTTGTGCGTTGGTCATAAAACACTGTATGGCTACGAATTGCATAAATTATAACACAAACGTGGCTAAAATTGCATGTATTAAGTGACTATTTTGCAAACCGCAAGGCGGCGAGTTAAAGTGATCCTGTATATGAATATAAGACTACAATACAATACTGTTGTATATAAATTCGCCCCCACTTACGCAAATGCCTACGACCATACCATGTTGAATGCACCGGTTCTCGTCCGATCACCGAAGTTAAGCAACATTGGGCCTGGTTAGTACTTGGATGGGTGACCGCTTGGGAACACCAGGTTTTGTAGGCTTTTTCTTTTGAGTATTCAAACCTCATAGAATACTTTTATTCGATATTTACACATTTTAGAGCCTCAAAAAGCCTCGGTGATCGAAAAGTTAAGCCTCATCGAGCGCGGATACTTTTTTGGACATTGGTGAAAACTTGTCCAAAATGGTTCGCTGTGCCAGATTCTTTTTATTTTATCCCCAACTATGGCTCAAGTGGAGCATGCCTACAAAAAATGAGCCATTTCGGACTAAAATTGACGATTTGGTGGCCAAAACTAAGTTCGGTGATCGAAAAAGTTAAGCCTCATCGAGCGCGGATACTTTTTGTAAATGACAATTTCAGCAATAACCATTGCTCCAAACACACCCCATATACTTGTAAAGGCCATTCTAATAGTTCCCCTGCTTGCGTTTACTGTATATTTGGTATTTGGAACTGTCTCGGAAACATCAATACTAATTGTAAAATTTCCCTTTATTAAACTAACTTTTAAGTTACTGCAAATCGCTCAGTTCCATTCTTTAGGCTGCACTCCGCTAACGCAGAGTGCATTCAAATAAAACTTATCAAATAGAGTTGATACTTACCTATTTAATAAGTTTATCACAACAATTAGGCTAAAAGCAATTGAGCTATGATTTTCCCAAGTACAGGCCTAAACCCACTGAAGTCATGCCTCCGGTTCAATGTCCGGTTGAACAGGTTCCTCGGACCCAATTCATCTCTCCCTTGTTTTGGGGCCGTTCCACTGTATTGTGGAAGGTTGGAAGCAAAAAGTTTGTGCGTTGGTCATAAAACACTGTATGGCTACGAATTGCATAAATTATAACACAAACGTGGCTAAAATTGCATGTATTAAGTGACTATTTTGCAAACCGCAAGGCGGCGAGTTAAAGTGATCCTGTATATGAATATAAGACTACAATACAATACTGTTGTATATAAATTCGCCCCCACTTACGCAAATGCCTACGACCATACCATGTTGAATGCACCGGTTCTCGTCCGATCACCGAAGTTAAGCAACATTGGGCCTGGTTAGTACTTGGATGGGTGACCGCTTGGGAACACCAGGTTTTGTAGGCTTTTTCTTTTGAGTATTCAAACCTCATAGAATACTTTTATTCGATATTTACACATTTTAGAGCCTCAAAAAGCCTCGGTGATCGAAAAAGTTAAGCCTCATCGAGCGCGGATACTTTTTTGGACATTGGTGAAAACTTGTCCAAAATGGTTCGCTGTGCCAGATTCTTTTTATTTTATCCCCAACTATGGCTCAAGTGGAGCATGCCTACAAAAAATGAGCCATTTCGGACTAAAATTGACGATTTGGTGGCCAAAACTAAGTTCGGTGATCGAAAAAGTTAAGCCTCATCGAGCGCGGATACTTTTTGTAAATGACAATTTCAGCAATAACCGTTGCTCCAAACACACCCCATATACTTGTAAAGGCCATTCTAATAGTTCCCCTGCTTGCGTTTACTGTATATTTGGTATTTGGAACTGTCTCGGAAACATCAATACTAATTGTAAAATTTCCCTTTATTAAACTAACTTTTAAGTTAGTGCAAATCGCTGAGTTCCATTCTTTAGGCAGCACTCCGCTAACGCAGAGTGCATTCAAATAAAACTTATTAAATAGAGTTAATATTTACCTATTTAATAAGTTTATCACAACAATTAGGCTAAAAGCAATTGAGCTATGATTTTCCCAAATACCGGCCTAAACCCACTGAAGTCATGCCTCCGGTTCAATGTCCGGTTGAACAGGTTCCTCGGACCCAATTCATCTCTCCCTTGTTTTGGGGCCGTTCCACTGTATTGTGGAAGGTTGGAAGCAAAAAGTTTGTGCGTTGGTCATAAAACACTGTATGGCTACGAATTGCATAAATTATAACACAAACGTGGCTAAAATTGCATGTATTAAGTGACTATTTTGCAAACCGCAAGGCGGCGAGTTAAAGTGATCCTGTATATGAATATAAGACTACAATACAATACTGTTGTATATAAAATCGCCCCCACTTACGCAAATGCCTACGACCATACCATGTTGAATGCACCGGTTCTCGTCCGATCACCGAAGTTAAGCAACATTGGGCCTGGTTAGTACTTGGATGGGTGACCGCTTGGGAACAGCAGGTTTTGTAGGCTTTTTCTTTTGAGTATTCAAACCTCATAGAATACTTTTATTCGATATTTACACATTTTAGAGCCTCAAAAAGCCTCGGTGATCGAAAAAGTTAAGCCTCATCGAGCGCGGATACTTTTTTGGACATTGGTGAAAACTTGTCCAAAATGGTTCGCTGTGCCAGATTCTTTTTTTTTATCCCCAACTATGGCTCAAGTGGAGCATGCCTACAAAAAATGAGCCATTTCGGACTAAAATTGACGATTTGGTGGCCAAAACTAAGTTCGGTGATCGAAAAAGTTAAGCCTCATCGAGCGCGGATACTTTTTGTAAATGACAATTTCAGCAATAACCATTGCTCCAAACACACCCCATATACTTGTAAAGGCCATTCTAATAGTTCCCCTGCTTGCGTTTACTGTATATTTGGTATTTGGAACTGTCTCGGAAACATCAATACTAATTGTAAAATTTCCCTTTATTAAACTAACTTTTAAGTTAGTGCAAATCGCTGAGTTCCATTCTTTAGGCTGCACTCCGCTAACGCAGAGTGCATTCAAATAAAACTTATCAAATAGAGTTGATACTTACCTATTTAATAAGTTTATCACAACAATTAGGCTAAAAGCAATTGAGCTATGATTTTCCCAAGTACCGGCCTAAACCCACTGAAGTCATGCCTCCGGTTCAATGTCCGGTTGAACAGGTTCCTCGGACCCAATTCATCTCTCCCTTGTTTTGGGGCCGTTCCACTGTATTGTGGAAGGTTGGAAGCAAAAAGTTTGTGCGTTGGTCATAAAACACTGTATGGCTACGAATTGCATAGATTATAACACAAACGTGGCTAAAATTGCATGTATTAAGTGACTATTTTGCAAACCGCAAGGCGGCGAGTTAAAGTGATCCTGTATATGAATATAAGACTATAATACAATACTGTTGTATATAAAATCGCCCCCACTTACGCAAATGCCTACGACCATACCATGTTGAATGCACCGGTTCTCGTCCGATCACCGAAGTTAAGCAACATTGGGCCTGGTTAGTACTTGGATGGGTGACCGCTTGGGAACAGCAGGTTTTGTAGGCTTTTTCTTTTGAGTATTCAAACCTCATAGAATACTTTTATTCGATATTTACACATTTTAGAGCCTCAAAAAGCCTCGGTGATCGAAAAAGTTAAGCCTCATCGAGCGCGGATACTTTTTTGGACATTGGTGAAAACTTGTCCAAAATGGTTCGCTGTGCCAGATTCTTTTTTTTTATCCCCAACTATGGCTCAAGTGGAGCATGCCTACAAAAAATGAGCCATTTCGGACTAAAATTGACGATTTGGTGGCCAAAACTAAGTTCGGTGATCGAAAAAGTTAAGCCTCATCGAGCGCGGATACTTTTTGTAAATGACAATTTCAGCAATAACCGTTGCTCCAAACACACCCCATATACTTGTAAAGGCCATTCTAATAGTTCCCCTGCTTGCGTTTACTGTATATTTGGTATTTGGAACTGTCTCGGAAACATCAATACTAATTGTAAAATTTCCCTTTATTAAACTAACTTTTAAGTTAGTGCAAATCGCTGAGTTCCATTCCTTAGGCTGCACTCCGCTAACGCAGAGTGCATTCAAATAAAACCTATCAAATAGAGTTGATACTTACCTATTTAATAAGTTTATCACAACAATTAGGCTAAAAGCAATTGAGCTATGATTTTCCCAAGTACCGGCCTAAACCCACTGAAGTCATGCCTCCGGTTCAATGTCCGGTTGAACAGGTTCCTCGGACCCAATTCATCTCTCCCTTGTTTTGGGGCCGTTCCACTGTATTGTGGAAGGTTGGAAGCAAAAAGTTTGTGCGTTGGTCATAAAACACTGTATGGCTACGAATTGCATAGATTATAACACAAACGTGGCTAAAATTGCATGTATTAAGTGACTATTTTGCAAACCGCAAGGCGGCGAGTTAAAGTGATCCTGTATATGAATATAAGACTACAATACAATACTGTTGTATATAAAATCGCCCCCACTTACGCAAATGCCTACGACCATACCATGTTGAATGCACCGGTTCTCGTCCGATCACCGAAGTTAAGCAACATTGGGCCTGGTTAGTACTTGGATGGGTGACCGCTTGGGAACAGCAGGTTTTGTAGGCTTTTTCTTTTGAGTATTCAAACCTCATAGAATACTTTTATTCGATATTTACACATTTTAGAGCCTCAAAAAGCCTCGGTGATCGAAAAAGTTAAGCCTCATCGAGCGCGGATACTTTTTTGGACATTGGTGAAAACTTGTCCAAAATGGTTCGCTGTGCCAGATTCTTTTTTTTTATCCCCAACTATGGCTCAAGTGGAGCATGCCTACAAAAAATGAGCCATTTCGGACTAAAATTGACGATTTGGTGGCCAAAACTAAGTTCGGTGATCGAAAAAGTTAAGCCTCATCGAGCGCGGATACTTTTTGTAAATGACAATTTCAGCAATAACCGTTGCTCCAAACACACCCCATATACTTGTAAAGGCCATTCTAATAGTTCCCCTGCTTGCGTTTACTGTATATTTGGTATTTGGAACTGTCTCGGAAACATCAATACTAATTGTAAAATTTCCCTTTATTAAACTAACTTTTAAGTTAGTGCAAATCGCTGAGTTCCATTCTTTAGGCAGCACTCCGCTAACGCAGAGTGCATTCAAATAAAACTTATCAAATAGAGTTGATATTTACCTATTTAATAAGTTTATCACAACAATTAGGCTAAAAGCAATTGAGCTATGATTTTCCCAAGTACCGGCCTAAACCCACTGAAGTCATGCCTCCGGTTCAATGTCCGGTTGAACAGGTTCCTCGGACCCAATTCATCTCTCCCTTGTTTTGGGGCCGTTCCACTGTATTGTGGAAGGTTGGAAGCAAAAAGTTTGTGCGTTGGTCATATTACACTGTATGGCTACGAATTGCATAAATTATAACACAAACGTGGCTAAAATTGCATGTATTAAGTGACTATTTTGCAAACCGCAAGGCGGCGAGTTAAAGTGATCCTGTATATGAATATAAGACTACAATACAATACTGTTGTATATAAATTCGCCCCCACTTACGCAAATGCCTACGACCATACCATGTTGAATGCACCGGTTCTCGTCCGATCACCGAAGTTAAGCAACATTGGGCCTGGTTAGTACTTGGATGGGTGACCACTTGGGAACACCAGGTGTTGTAGGCTTTTTCTTTTGAGTATTCAAACCTCATAGAATACTTTTATTCGATATTTACACATTTTAGAGCCTCGAAAAGCCTCGGTGATCGAAAAAGTTAAGCCTCATCGAGCGCGGATACTTTTTTGGAAATTGGTAAAAACTTGTCCAAAATGGTTCGCTGTGCCAGATTTTTTTTATTTTATCCCCAACTATGGCTCAAGTGGAGCATGCCCACAAAAAATGAGCCAATTCGGACTAAAATTGACGATTTGGTGGCCAAAACAATGTTCGGTGATCGAAAAAGTTAAGGCTCATCGAGCGCGGATACTTTTTGTAAATGACAATTTCAGCAATAACCATTGCTCCAAACACACCCCATATACTTGTAAAGGCCATTCTAATAGTTCCCCTGTTTGCGTTTACTGTATATTTGGTATTTGGAACTGTCTCGGAAACATCAATACTAATTGTAAAATTTCCCTTTATTAAACTAATTTTTAAGTTAGTGCAAATCGCTCAGTTCCATTCTTTAGGCTGCACTCCGCTAACGCAGAGTGCATTCAAATAAAACTTATCAAATAGAGTTGATACTTACCTATTTTATAAGTTTATCACAACAATTAGGCTAAAAGCAATTGAGCTATGATTTTCCCAAGTACCGGCCTAAACCCACTGAAGTCATTCCTCCGGTTCAATGTCCGGTTGAACAGGTTCCTCGGACCCAATTCATCTCTCCCTTGTTTTGGGACCGTTCCACTGTATTGTGGAAGGTTGGAAGCAAAAAGTTTGTGCGTTGGTCATAATACACTGTATGGCTACGAATTGCATAAATTATAACACAAACGTGGCTAAAATTGCATGTAATAAGTGACTATTTTGCAAACCGCAAGGCGGCGAGTTAAAGTGATCCTGTATATGAATATAAGACTACAATACAATACTGTTGTATATAAATTCGCTCCCACTTACGCAAATGCCTACGACCATACCATGTTGAATGCACCGGTTCTCGTCCGATCACCGAAGTTAAGCAACATTGGGCCTGGTTAGTACTTGGATGGGTGACCGCTTGGGAACACCAGGTGTTGTAGGCTTTTTCTTTTGAGTATTCAAACCTCATAGAATACTTTTATTCGATATTTACACATTTTAGAGCCTCAAAAAGCCTCGGTGATCGAAAAAGTTAAGCCTCATCAAGCGCGGATACTTTTTTGGAAATTGGTAAAAACTTGTCCAAAATGGTTCGCTGTGCCAGTTTTTTTTTATTTTATCCCCAACTATGGCTCAAGTGGAGCATGCCCACAAAAAATGAGCCAATTCGGACTAAAATTGACGATTTGGTGGCCAAAACAAAGTTCGATGATCGAAAAAGTTAAGCCTAATCGAGCGCGGATACTTTTTTGGAAATTGGTAAAAACTTGTCCAAAATGGTTCGCTGTGCCAGATTTTTTTATTTTATCCCCAACTATGGCTCAAGTGGAGCATGCCCACAAAAAATGAGCCATTTCGGACTAAAATTGACGATTTGGTGGCCAAAACTAAGTTCGGTGATCGAAAAAGTTAAGGCTCATCGAGCGCGGATACTTTTTGTAAATGACAATTTCAGCAATAACCATTGCTCCAAACACACCCCATATACTTGTAAAGGCCATTCTTATAGTTCCCCTGCTTGCGTTTACTGTATATTTGGTATTTGGAACTGCCTCGGAAACATCAATACTAATTGTAAAATTTCCCTTTATTAAACTAACTTTTAAGTTAGTGCAAATCGCTGAGTTCCATTCTTTAGGCTGCACTCCGCTAACGCAGAGTGCATTCAAATAAAACTTATCAAATAGAGTTGATACTTACCTATTTTATAAGTTTATCACAACAATTAGGCTAAAAGCAATTGAGCTATGATTTTCCCAAGTACCGGCCTAAACCCACTGAAGTCATTCCTCCGGTTCAATGTCCGGTTGAACAGGTTCCTCGGACCCAATTCATCTCTCCCTTGTTTTGGGGCCGTTCCACTGTATTGTGGAAGGTTGGAAGCAAAAAGTTTGTGCGTTGGTCATAATACACTGTATGGCTACGAATTGCATAAATTATAACACAAACGTGGCTAAAATTGCATGTATTAAGTGACTATTTTGCAAACCGCAAGGAGGCGAGTTAAAGTGATCCTGTATATGAATATAAGACTACAATACAAAACTGTTGTATATAAATTCGCCCCCACTTACGCAAATGCCTACGACCATACCATGTTGAATGCACCGGTTCTCGTCCGATCACCGAAGTTAAGCAAAATTGGGCCTGGTTAGTACTTGGATGGGTGACCGCTTGGGAACACCAGGTGTTGTAGGCTTTTTCTTTTGAGTATTCAAACCTCATAGAATACTTTTATTCGATATTTACACATTTTAGAGCCTCAAAAAGCCTCGGTGATCGAAAAAGTTAAGCCTCATCGAGCGCGGATACTTTTTTGGAAATTGGTAAAAACTTGTCCAAAATGGTTCGCTGTGCCAATTTTTTTTTATTTTATCCCCAACTATGGCTCAAGTGGAGCATGCCCACAAAAAATGAGCCAATTCGGACTAAAATTGACGATTTGGTGGCCCAAACAAAGTTCGATGATCGAAAAAGTTAAGCCTAATCGAGCGCGGATACTTTTTTGGAAATTGGTGAAAACTTGTCCAAAATGGTTCGCTGTGCCAGATTTTTTTATTTTATCCCCAACTATGGCTCAAGTGGAGCATGCCCACAAAAAATGAGCCATTTCGGACTAAAATTGACGATTTGGTGGCCAAAACTAAGTTCGGTGATCGAAAAGGTTAAGGCTCATCGAGCGCGGATACTTTTTGTAAATGACAATTTCAGCAATAACCATTGCTCCAAACACACCCCATATACTTGTAAAGGCCTTTCTAATAGTTCCCTTGCTTGCGTTTACTGTATATTTGGTATTTGGAACTGTCTCGGAAACATCAATACTAATTGTAAAATTTCCCTTTATTAAACTAATTTTTAAGTTAGTGCAAATCGCTCAGTTCCATTCTTTAGGCTGCACTCCGCTAACGCAGAGTGCATTCAAATAAAACTTATCAAATAGAGTTGATACTTACCT
The DNA here is from genome assembly GCF_964194025.1 of Convolutriloba macropyga. Classification (NCBI taxonomy): domain Eukaryota; kingdom Metazoa; phylum Xenacoelomorpha; order Acoela; family Convolutidae; genus Convolutriloba; species Convolutriloba macropyga. The sequence continues at coordinate 63,744,127 of NC_134476.1, forward strand.
ATTTAATAAGTTTATCACAACAATTAGGCTAAAAGCAATTGAGCTATGATTTTCCCAAGTACCGGCCTAAACCCACTGAAGTCATTCCTCCGGTTCAATGTCCGGTTGAACAGGCTCCTCGGACCCAATTCATCTCTCCCTTGTTTTGGGGCCGTTCCACTGTATTGTGGAAGGTTGGAAGCAAAAAGTTTGTGCGTTGGTCATAATACACTGTATGGCTACGAATTGCATAAATTATAACACAAACGTGGCTAAAATTGCATGTATTAAGTGACTATTTTGCAAACCGCAAGGCGGCGAGTTAAAGTGATCCTGTATATGAATATAAGACTACAATACAATACTGTTGTATATAAATTCGCCCCCACTTACGCAAATGCCTACGACCATACCATGTTGAATGCACCGGTTCTCGTCCGATCACCGAAGTTAAGCAACATTGGGCCTGGTTAGTACTTGGATGGGTGACCGCTTGGGAACACCAGGTGTTGTAGGCTTTTTCTTTTGAGTATTCAAACCCCATAGAATACTTTTATTCGATATTTACACATTTTAGAGCCTCAAAAAGCCTCGGTGATCGAAAAAGTTAAGCCTCATCGAGCGCGGATACTTTTTTGGAAATTGGTGAAAACTTGTCCAAAATGGTTCGCTGTGCCAGATTTTTTTATTTTATCCCCAACTGTGGCTCAAGTGGAGCATGCATACAAAAAATGAGCCATTTCGGACTAAAATTGACGATTTGGTGGCCAAAACTAAGTTCGGTGATCGAAAAACTTAAGCCTCATCGAGCGCGGATACTTTTTGTAAATGACAATTTCAGCAATAACCATTGCTCCAAACACACCCCATATACTTGTAAAGGCCATTCTAATAGTTCACCTGCTTGCGTTTACTGTATATTTGGTATTTGGAACTGTCTCGGAAACATCAATACTAATTGTAAAATTTCCCTTTATTAAACTAACTTTTAAGTGCAAATCGCTCAGTTCCATTCTTTAGGCTGCACTCCGCTAACGCAGAGTGCATTCAAATAAAACTTATCAAATAGAGTTGATACTTACTTATTTAATAAGTTTATCACAACAATTAGGCTAAAAGCAATTGAGCTATGATTTTCCCAAGTACCGGCCTAAACCCACTGAAGTCATGCCTCCGGTTCAATGTCCGGTTGAACAGGTTCCTCGGACCCAATTCACCTCTCCCTTGTTTTGGGGCCGTTCCACTGTATTGTGGAAGGTTGGAAGCAAAAAGTTTGTGCGTTGGTCATAATACACTGTATGGCTACGAATTGCATAAATTATAACACAAACGTGGCTAAAATTGCATGTATTAAGTGACTATTTTGCAAACCGCAAGGCGGCGAGTTAAAGTGATCCTGTATATGAATATAAGACTACAATACAATACTGTTGTATATAAATTCGCCCCCACTTACGCAAATGCCTACGACCATACCATGTTGAATGCACCGGTTCTCGTCCGATCACCGAAGTTAAGCAACATTGGGCCTGGTTAGTACTTGGATGGGTGACCTCTTGGGAACACCAGGTGTTGTAGGCTTTTTCTTTTGAGTATTCAAACCTCATAGATTACTTTTATTCGATATTTACACATTTTAGAGCCTCAAAAAGCCTCGGTGATCGAAAAAGTTAAGCCTCATCGAGCGCGGATACTTTTTTGGAAATTGGTAAAAACTTGTCCAAAATGGTTCGCTGTGCCATTTTTTTTTATTTGATCCCCAACTATGGCTCAAGTGGAGCATGCCCACAAAAAATGAGCCAATTCGGACTAAAATTGACGATTTGGTGGCCAAAACAAAGTTCGGTGATCGAAAAAGTTAAGCCTCATCGAGCGCGGATACTTTTTTGGAAATTGGTGAAAACTTGTCCAAAATGGTTCGCTGTGCCAGATTTTTTTATTTTATCCCCAATTATGGCTCAAGTGGAGCATGCCCACAAAAAATGAGCCATTTCGGACTAAAATTGACGATTTGGTGGCCAAAACTAAGTTCGGTGATCGAAAAAGTTAAGCCTCATCGAGCGCGGATACTTTTTGTAAATGACAATTTCAGCAATAACCATTGCTCCAAACACACCCCATATACTTGTAAAGGCCATTCTAATAGTTCCCCTGCTTGCGTTTACTGTATATTTGGTATTTGGAACTGTCTCGGAAACATCAATACTAATTGTAAAATTTCCCTTTATTAAACTAACTTTTAAGTTAGTGCAAATCGCTCAGTTCCATTCTTTAGGCTGCACTCCGCTAACGCAGAGTGCATTCAAATAAAACTTATCAAATAGAGTTGATACTTACCTATTTAATAAGTTTATCACAACAATTAGGCTGAAAGCAATTGAGCTATGATTTTCCCAAGTACCGGCCTAAACCCACTGAAGTCATGCCTCCGGTTCAATGTCCGGTTGAACAGGTTCCTCGGACCCAATTCATCTCTCCCTTGTTTTGGGGCCGTTCCACTGTATTGTGGAAGGTTGGAAGCAAAAAGTTTGTGCGTTGGTCATAATACACTGTATGGCTACGAATTTCATAAATTATAACACAAACGTGGCTAAAATTGCATGTATTAAGTGACTATTTTGCAAACCGCAAGGCGGCGAGTTAAAGTGATCCTGTATATGAATATAAGACTACAATATAATACTGTTGTATATAAATTCGCCCCCACTTACGCAAATGCCTACGACCATACCATGTTGAATGCACCGGTTCTCGTCCGATCACCGAAGTTAAGCAACATTGGGCCTGGTTAGTACTTGGATGGGTGACCGCTTGGGAACACCAGGTGTTGTAGGCTTTTTCTTTTGAGTATTCAAACCTCATAGATTACTTTTATTCGATATTTACACATTTTAGAGCCTCAAAAAGCCTCGGTGATCGAAAAAGTTAAGCCTCATCGAGCGCGGATACTTTTTTGGAAATTGGTAAAAACTTGTCCAAAATGGTTCGCTGTGCCATTTTTTTTTATTTTATCCCCAACTATGGCTCAAGTGAAGCATGCCCACAAAAATGAGCCAATTCGGACTAAAATTGACGATTTGGTGGCCAAAACAAAGTTCGGTGATCGAAAAAGTTAAGCCTCATCGAGCGCGGATACTTTTTTGGAAATTGGTGAAAACTTGTCCAAAATGGTTCGCTGTGCCAGATTTTTTTTATTTTATCCCCAACTATGGCTCAAGTGGAGCATGCCCACAAAAAATGAGTCATTTCGGACTAAAATTGACGATTTGGTGGCCAAAACTAAGTTCGGTGATCGAAAAAGTTAAGGCTCATCGAGCGCGGATACTTTTTGTAAATGACAATTTCAGCAATAACCATTGCTCCAAACAGACCCCATATACTTGTAAAGGCCATTCTAATAGTTCCCCTGCTTGCGTTTACTGTATATTTGGTATTTGGAACTGTCTCGGAAACATCAATACTAATTGTAAAATTTCCCTTTATTAAACTAACTTTTAAGTTAGTGCAAATCGCTCAGTTCCATTCTTTAGGCTGCACTCCGCTAACGCAGAGTGCATTCAAATATAACTTATCAAATAGAGTTAATACTTACCTATTTAATAAGTTTATCACAACAATTAGGCTAAAAGCAATTGAGCTATGATTTTCCCAAGTACCGGCCTAAACCCACTGAAGTCATGCCTCCGGTTCAATGTCCGGTTGAACAGGTTCCTCGGACCCAATTCATCTCTCCCTTGTTTTGGGGCCGTTCCACTGTATTGTGGAAGGTTGGAAGCAAAAAGTTTGTGCGTTGGTCATAATACACTGTATGGCTACGAATTGCATAAATTATAACACAAACGTGGCTAAAATTGCATGTATTAAGTGACTATTTTGCAAACCGCAAGGCGGCGAGTTAAAGTGATCCTGTATATGAATATAAGACTACAATACAATACTGTTGTATATAAATTCGCCCCCACTTACGCAAATGCCTACGACCATACCATGTTGAATGCACCGGTTCTCGTCCGATCACCGAAGTTAAGCAACATTGGGCCTGGTTAGTACTTGGATGGGTGACCGCTTGGGAACACCAGGTGTTGTAGGCTTTTTCTTTTGAGTATTCAAACCTCATAGAATAATTTTATTCGATATTTACACATTTTAGAGCCTCAAAAAGCCTCGGTAATCGAAAAAGTTAAGCCTCATCGAGCGCGGATACTTTTTTGGAAATTGGTAAAAACTTGTCCAAAATGGTTCGCTGTGCCAGATTTTTTTATTTTATCCCCAACTATGGCTCAAGTGGAGCATGCCAACAAAAGATGAGCCATTTCGGACTAAAATTGACGATTTGGTGGCCAAAACTAAGTTCGGTGATCGAAAAAGTTAAGCCTCATCGAGCGCGGATACTTTTTGTAAATGACAATTTCAGCAATAACCATTGCTCCAAACACACCCCATATACTTGTAAAGGCCATTCTAATAGTTCCCCTGCTTGCGTTTACTGTATATTTGGTATTTGGAACTGTCTCGGAAACATCAATACTAATTGTAAAATTTCCCTTTATTAAACTAACTTTTAAGTTAGTGCAAATCGCTCAGTTCCATTCTTTAGGCTGCACTCCGCTAACGCAGAATGCATTCAAATAGAACTTATCAAATAGAGTTGATACTTACCTATTTAATAAGTTTATCACAACAATTAGGCTAAAAGCAATTGAGCTATGATTTTCCCAAGTACCGGCCTAAACCCACTGAAGTCATGCCTCCGGTTCAATGTCCGGTTGAACAGGTTCCTCGGACCCAAATCATCTCTCCCTTGTTTTGGGGCCGTTCCACTGTATTGTGGAAGGTTGGAAGCAAAAAGTTTGTGCGTTGGTCATAATACACTGTATGGCTACGAATTGCATAAATTATAACACAAACGTGGCTAAAATTGCATGTATTAAGTGACTATTTTGCAAACCGCAAGGCGGCGAGTTAAAGTGATCCTGTATATGAATATAAGACTACAATACAATACTGTTGTATATAAATTCGCCCCCACTTACGCAAATGCCTACGACCATACCATGTTGAATGCACCGGTTCTCGTCCGATCACCGAAGTTAAGCAACATTGGGCCTGGTTAGTACTTGGATGGGTGACCGCTTGGGAACACCAGGTGTTGTAGGCTTTTTCTTTTGAGTATTCAAACCTCATAGAATAATTTTATTCGATATTTACACATTTTAGAGCCTCAAAAAGCCTCGGTAATCGAAAAAGTTAAGCCTCATCGAGCGCGGATACTTTTTTGGAAATTGGTAAAAACTTGTCCAAAATGGTTCGCTGTGCCAGATTTTTTTATTTTATCCCCAACTATGGCTCAAGTGGAGCATGCCAACAAAAGATGAGCCATTTCGGACTAAAATTGACGATTTGGTGGCCAAAACTAAGTTCGGTGATCGAAAAAGTTAAGCCTCATCGAGCGCGGATACTTTTTGTAAATGACAATTTCAGCAATAACCATTGCTCCAAACACACCCCATATACTTGTAAAGGCCATTCTAATAGTTCCCCTGCTTGCGTTTACTGTATATTTGGTATTTGGAACTGTCTCGGAAACATCAATACTAATTGTAAAATTTCCCTTTATTAAACTAACTTTTAAGTTAGTGCAAATCGCTCAGTTCCATTCTTTAGGCTGCACTCCGCTAACGCAGAGTGCATTCAAATAAAACTTATCAAACAGAGTTGATACTTACCTATTTAATAAGTTTATCACAACAATTAGGCTAAAAGCAATTGAGCTATGATTTTCCCAAGTACCGGCCTAAACCCACTGAAGTCATGCCTCCGGTTCAATGTCCGGTTGAACAGGTTCCTCGGACCCAATTCATCTCTCCCTTGTTCTGGGGCCGTTCCACTGTATTTTGGAGGGTTGGAAGCAAAAAGTTTGTGCGTTGGTCATAATACACTGCATGGCTACGAATTGCATAAATTATAACACAAACGTGGCTAAAATTGCATGTATTAAGTGACTATTTTGCAAACCGCAAGGCGGCGAGTTAAAGTGATCCTGTATATGAATATAAGACTACAATACAATACTGTTGTATATAAATTCGCCCCCACTTACGCAAATGCCTACGACCATACCATGTTGAATGCACCGGTTCTCGTCCGATCACCGAAGTTAAGCAACATTGGGCCTGGTTAGTACTTGGATGGGTGACCGCTTGGGAACACCAGGTGTTGTAGGCTTTTTCTTTTGAGTATTCAAACCTCATAGAAAACTTTTATTCGATATTTACACATTTTAGAGCCTCAAAAAGCCTCGGTGATCGAAAAAGTTAAGCCTCATCGAGCGCGGATACTTTTTTGGAAATTGGTAAAAACTTGTCCAAAATGGTTCGCTGTGCCAGTTTTTTTTTATTTTATCCCCAACAATGGCTCAAGTGGACTATGCCCACAAAAAATGAGCCAATTCGGACTAAAATTGACGATTTGGTGGCCAAAACAAAGTTCGGTGATCGAAAAAGTTAAGCCTCATCGAGCGCGGATACTTTTTTGGAAATTGGTGAAAACTTGTCCAAAATGGTTCGCTGTGCCAGATTTTTTTATTTTATCCCCAACTATGGCTCAAGTGGAGAATGCCAACAAAAAATGAGCCATTTCGGACTAAAATTGACGATTTGGTGGCCAAAACTAAGTTCGGTGATCGAAAAGGTTAAGCCTCATCGAGCGCGGATACTTTTTGTAAATGACAATTTCAGCAATAACCATTGCTCCAAACACACCCCATATACTTGTAAAGGCCATTCTAATAGTTCCCCTGCTTGCGTTTACTGTATATTTGGTATTTGGAACTGTCTCGGAAACATCAATACTAATTGTAAAATTTCCCTTTATTAAACTAACTTTTAAGTTAGTGCAAATCGCTCATTTCCATTCTTTAGGCTGCACTCCGCTAACGCAGAGTGCATTCAAATAAAACTTATCAAACAGAGTTGATACTTACCTATTTAATAAGTTTATCACAACAATTAGGCTAAAAGCAATTGAGCTATGATTTTCCCAAGTACCGGCCTAAACCCACTGAAGTCATGCCTCCGGTTCAATGTCCGGTTGAACAGGTTCCTCGGACCCAATTCATATCTCCCTTGTTTTGGGGCCGATCCACTGTATTGTGGAAGGTTGGAAGCAGAAAGTTTGTGCGTTGGTCATAATACACTGTATGGCTACGAATTGCATAAATTATAACACAAACGTGGCTAAAATTGCATGTATTAAGTGACTATTTTGCAAACCGCAAGGCGGCGAGTTAAAGTGATCCTGTATATGAATATAAGACTACAATACAATACTGTTGTATATAAATTCGCCCCCACTTACGCAAATGCCTACGACCATACCATGTTGAATGCACCGGTTCTCGTCCGATCACCGAAGTTAAGCAACATTGGGCCTGGTTAGTACTTGGATGGGTGACCGCTTGGGAACACCAGGTGTTGTAGGCTTTTTCTTTTGAGTATTCAAACCCCATAGAATACTTTTATTCGATATTTACACATTTTAGAGCCTCAAAAAGCCTCGGTGATCGAAAAAGTTAAGCCTCATCGAGCGCGGATACTTTTTTGGAAATTGGTAAAAACTTGTCCAAAATGGTTCGCTGTGCCAGATTTTTTTTATTTTATCCCCAACTATGGCTCAAGTGGAGCATGCCCACAAAAAATGAGCCAATTCGGACTAAAATTGACGATTTGGTGGCCAAAACAAAGTTCGGTGATCGAAAAAGTTAAGCCTCATCGAGCGCGGATACTTTTTTGGAAATTGGTGAAAACTTGTCCAAAATGGTTCGCTGTGCCAGATTTTTTTATTTTATCCCCAACTATGGCTCAGGTGGAGAATGCCAACAAAAAATGAGCCATTTCGGACTAAAATTGACGATTTGGTGGCCAAAACTAAGTTCGGTGATCGAAAAGGTTAAGCCTCATCGAGCGCGGATACTTTTTGTAAATGACAATTTCAGCAATAACCATTGCTCCAAACACACCCCATATACTTGTAAAGGCCATTCTAATAGTTCCCCTGCTTGCGTTTACTGTATATTTGGTATTTGGAACTGTCTCGGAAACATCAATACTAATTGTAAAATTTCCCTTTATTAAACTAACTTTTAAGTTAGTGCAAATCGCTCAGTTCCATTCTTTAGGCTGCACTCCGCTAACGCAGAGTGCATTCAAATAAAACTTATCAAACAGAGTTGATACTTACCTATTTAATAAGTTTATCACAACAATTAGGCTAAAAGCAATTGAGCTATGATTTTCCCAAGTACCGGCCTAAACCCACTGAAGTCATGCCTCCGGTTCAATGTCCGGTTGAACAGGTTCCTCGGACCCAATTCATATCTCCCTTGTTTTGGGGCCGATCCACTGTATTGTGGAAGGTTGGAAGCAAAAAGTTTGTGCGTTGGTCATAATACACTGTATGGCTACGAATTGCATAAATTATAACACAAACGTGGCTAAAATTGCATGTATTAAGTGACTATTTTGCAAACCGCAAGGCGGCGAGTTAAAGTGATCCTGTATATGAATATAAGACTACAATACAATACTGTTGTATATAAATTCGCCCCCACTTACGCAAATGCCTACGACCATACCATGTTGAATGCACCGGTTCTCGTCCGATCACCGAAGTTAAGCAACATTGGGCCTGGTTAGTACTTGGATGGGTGACCGCTTGGGAACACCAGGTGTTGTAGGCTTTTTCTTTTGAGTATTCAAACCCCATAGAATACTTTTATTCGATATTTACACATTTTAGAGCCTCAAAAAGCCTCGGTGATCGAAAAAGTTAAGCCTCATCGAGCGCGGATACTTTTTTGGAAATTGGTAAAAACTTGTCCAAAATGGTTCGCTGTGCCAGTTTTTTTTTATTTTATCCCCAACTATGGCTCAAGTGGAGCATGCCCACAAAAAATGAGCCAATTCGGACTAAAATTGACGATTTGGTGGCCAAAACAAAGTTCGGTGATCGAAAAAGTTAAGCCTCATCGAGCGCGGATACCTTTTTGGAAATTGGTGAAAACTTGTCCAAAATGGTTCGCTGTGCCAGATTTTTTTATTTTATCCCCAACTATGGCTCAAGTGGAGCATGCCCACAAAAAATGAGCCATTTCGGACTAAAATTGACGATTTGGTGGCCAAAACTAAGTTCGGTGATCGAAAAAGTTAAGCCTCATCGAGCGCGGATACTTTTTGTAAATGACAATTTCAGCAATAACCATTGCTCCAAACACACCCCATATACTTGTAAAGGCCATTCTAATAGTTCCCCTGCTTGCGTTTACTGTTTATTTGGTATTTGGAACTGTCTCGGAAACATCAATACTAATTGTAAAATTTCCCTTTATTAAACTAACTTTTAAGTTAGTGCAAATCGCTCAGTTCCATTCTTTAGGCTGCACTCCGCTAACGCAGAGTGCATTCAAATAAAACTTATCAAATAGAGTTGATACCTACCTATTTAATAAGTTTATCACAACAATTAGGCTAAAAGCAATTGAGCTATGATTTTCCCAAGTACCGGCCTAAACCCACTGAAGTCATGCCTCCGGTTCAATGTCCGGTTGAACAGGTTCCTCGGACCCAATTCATCTCTCCCTTGTTTTGGGGCCGTTCCACTGTATTGTGGAAGGTTGGAAGCAAAAAGTTTGTGCGTTGGTCATAATACACTGTATGGCTACGAATTGCATAAATTATAACACAAACGTGGCTAAAATTCAATGTATTAAGTGACTATTTTGCAAACCGCAAGGCGGCGAGTTAAAGTGATCCTGTATATGAATATAAGACTACAATACAATACTGTTGTACATAAATTCGCCCCCACTTACGCAAATGCCTACGACCATACCATGTTGAATGCACCGGTTCTCGTCCGATCACCGAAGTTAAGCAACATTGGGCCTGGTTAGTACTTGGATGGGTGACCGCTTGGGAACACCAGGTGTTGTAGGCTTTTTCTTTTGAGTATTCAAACCTCATAGAATACTTTTATTCGATATTTACACATTTTAGAGCCTCAAAAAGCCTCGGTGATCGAAAAAGTTAAGCCTCATCGAGCGCGGATACTTTTTTGGAAATTGGTAAAAACTTGTCCAAAATGGTTCGCTGTGCCAAATTTTTTTTATTTTATCCCCAACTATGGCTCAAGTGGAGCATGCCCACAAAAAATGAGCAAATTCGGACTAAAATTGACGATTTGGTGGCCAAAACAAAGTTCGATGATCGAAAAAGTTAAGCCTCATCGAGCGCGGATACTTTTTTGGAAATTGGTGAAAATTTGTTCAAAACGGTTCGCTGTGCCAATTTTTTTTATTTTATCCCCAACTATGGCTCAAGTGGAGCATGCCCACAAAAAATGAGCCATTTCGGACTAAAATTGACGATTTGGTGGCCAAAACTAAGTTCGGTGATCGAAAAAGTTAAGACTCATCGAGCGCGGATACTTTTTGTAAATGACAATTTCAGCAATAACCATTGCTCCAAACACACCCCATATACTTGTAAAGGCCATTCTAATAGTTCCCCTGCTTGCTTTTACTGTATATTTGGTATTTGGAACTGTCTCGGAAACATCAATACTAATTGTAAAATTTCCCTTTATTAAACTAACTTTTAAGTTAGTGCAAATCGCTGAGTTCCATTCTTTAGGCTGCACTCCGCTAACGCAGAGTGCATTCAAATAAAACTTATCAAATAGAGTTAATACTTACCTATTTAATAAGTTTATCACAACAATTAGGCTAAAAGCAATTGAGCTATGATTTTCCCAAGTACCGGCCTAAACCCACTGAAGTCATGCCTCCGGTTCAATGTCCATTTGAACAGGTTCCTCGGACCCAATTCATCTCTCCCTTGTTTTGGGGCCGTTCCACTGTATTGTGGAAGGTTGGAAGCAAAAAGTTTGTGAGTTAAAGTGATCCTGTATATGAATATAAGACTACAATACAATACTGTTGTACATAAATTCGCCGCCACTTACGCAAATGCCTACGACCATACCATGTTGAATGCACCGGTTCTCGTCCGATCACCGAAGTTAAGCAACATTGGGCCTGGTTAGTACTTGGATGGGTGACCGCTTGGGAACACCAGGTGTTGTAGGCTTTTTCTTTTGAGTATTCAAACCTCATAGAATACTTTTATTCGATATTTACACATTTTAGAGCCTCAAAAAGCCTCGGTGATCGAAAAAGTTAAGCCTCATCGAGCGCGGATACTTTTTTGGAAATTGGTAAAAACTTGTCCAAAATGGTTCGCTGTGCCAAATTTTTTTATTTTATCCCCAACTATGGCTCAAGTGGAGCATGCCCACAAAAAATGAGCCAATTCGGACTAAAATTGACGATTTGGTGGCCAAAACAAAGTTCGGTGATCGAAAAGTTAAGCCTCATCGAGCGCGGTTACTTTTTTGGAAATTGGTGAAAACTTGTCCAAAATGGTTCGCTGTGCCAGATTTTTTTAATTTATCCCCAACTATGGCTCAAGTGGAGCATGCCCACAAAAAATGAGCCATTTCGGACTAAAATTGACGATTTGGTGGCCAAAACTAAGTTCGGTGATCGAAAAAGTTAAGCCTCATCGAGCGCGGATACTTTTTGTAAATGACAATTTCAGCAATAACCATTGCTCCAAACACACCCCATATACTTGTAAAGGCCATTCTAATAGTTCCCTGCTTGCGTTTACTGTATATTTGGTATTTGGAACTGTCTCTGAAACATCAAAACTAATTGTAAAATTTCCCTTTATTAAACTAACTTTTAAGTTAGTGCAAATCGCTGAGTTCCATTCTTTAGGCTGCACTCCGCTAACGCAGAGTGCATTCAAATAAAACTTATCAAATAGAGTTAATACTTACCTATTTAATAAGTTTATCACAACAATTAGGCTAAAAGCAATTGAGCTATGATTTTCCCAAGTACCGGCCTAAACCCACTGAAGTCATGCCTCCGGTTCAATGTCCATTTGAACAGGTTCCTCGGACCCAATTCATCTCTCCCTTGTTTTGGGGCCGTTCCACTGTATTGTGGAAGGTTGGAAGCAAAAAGTTTGTGAGTTAAAGTGATCCTGTATATGAATATAAGACTACAATACAATACTGTTGTACATAAATTCGCCGCCACTTACGCAAATGCCTACGACCATACCATGTTGAATGCACCGGTTCTCGTCCGATCACCGAAGTTAAGCAACATTGGGCCTGGTTAGTACTTGGATGGGTGACCGCTTGGGAACACCAGGTGTTGTAGGCTTTTTCTTTTGAGTATTCAAACCTCATAGAATACTTTTATTCGATATTTACACATTTTAGAGCCTCAAAAAGCCTCGGTGATCGAAAAAGTTAAGCCTCATCGAGCGCGGATACTTTTTTGGAAATTGGTAAAAACTTGTCCAAAATGGTTCGCTGTGCCAAATTTTTTTATTTTATCCCCAACTATGGCTCAAGTGGAGCATGCCCACAAAAAATGAGCCAATTCGGACTAAAATTGACGATTTGGTGGCCAAAACAAAGTTCGGTGATCGAAAAGTTAAGCCTCATCGAGCGCGGTTACTTTTTTGGAAATTGGTGAAAACTTGTCCAAAATGGTTCGCTGTGCCAGATTTTTTTAATTTATCCCCAACTATGGCTCAAGTGGAGCATGCCCACAAAAAATGAGCCATTTCGGACTAAAATTGACGATTTGGTGGCCAAAACTAAGTTCGGTGATCGAAAAAGTTAAGCCTCATCGAGCGCGGATACTTTTTGTAAATGACAATTTCAGCAATAACCATTGCTCCAAACACACCCCATATACTTGTAAAGGCCATTCTAATAGTTCCCTGCTTGCGTTTACTGTATATTTGGTATTTGGAACTGTCTCTGAAACATCAAAACTAATTGTAAAATTTCCCTTTATTAAACTAACTTTTAAGTTAGTGCAAATCGCTGAGTTCCATTCTTTAGGCTGCACTCCGCTAACGCAGAGTGCATTCAAATAAAACTTATCAAATAGAGTTAATACTTACCTATTTAATAAGTTTATCACAACAATTAGGCTAAAAGCAATTGAGCTATGATTTTCCCAAGTACCGGCCTAAACCCACTGAAGTCATGCCTCCGGTTCAATGTCCATTTGAACAGGTTCCTCGGACCCAATTCATCTCTCCCTTGTTTTGGGGCCGTTCCACTGTATTGTGGAAGGTTGGAAGCAAAAAGTTTGTGAGTTAAAGTGATCCTGTATATGAATATAAGAATACAATACAATACTGTTGTACATAAATTCGCCCCCACTTACGCAAATTCCTACGACCATACCATGTTGAATGCACCGGTTCTCGTCCGATCACCGAAGTTAAGCAACATTGGGCCTGGTTAGTACTTGGATGGGTGACCGCTTGGGAACACCAGGTGTTGTAGGCTTTTTCTTTTGAGTATTCAAACCTCATAGAATACTTTTATTCGATATTTACACATTTTAGAGCCTCAAAAAGCCTCGGTGATCGAAAAAGTTAAGCCTCATCGAGCGCGGATACTTTTTTGGAAATTGGTAAAAACTTGTCCAAAATAGTTCGCTGTGCCAAGTTTTTTTTATTTTATCCCCAACTATGGCTCAATTGGAGCATGCCCACAAAAAATGAGCCAATTCGGACTAAAATTGACGATTTGGTGGCCAAAACAAAGTTCGGTGATCGAAAAAGTTAAGCCTCATCGAGCGCGGTTATTTTTTTGGAAATTGGTGAAAACTTGTCCAAAATGGTTCGCTGTGCCAGATTTTTTTTAATTTATCCCCAATTATGGCTCAAGTGGAGCATGCCCACAAAAAATGAGCCATTTCGGACTAAAATTGACGATTTGGTGGCCAAAACTAAGTTCGGTGATCGAAAAAGTTAAGACTCATCGAGCGCGGATACTTTTTGTAAATGACAATTTCAGCAATAACCATTGCTCCAAACACACCCCATATACTTGTAAAAGCCATTCTAATAGTTCCCCTGCTTGCGTTTACTGTATATTTGGTATTTGGAACTGTCTCGGAAACATCAATACTAATTGTAAAATTTCCCTTTATTAAACTAACTTTTAAGTTAGTGCAAATCGCTCAGTTCCATTCTTTCGGCTGCACTCCGCTAACGCAGAGTGCATTCAAATAAAACTTATCAAATAGAGTTGATACTTACCTATTTAATAAGTTTATCACAACAATTAGGCTAAAAGCAATTGATCTATGATTTTCCCAAGTACCGGCCTAAACCCACTGAAGTCATGCCTCCGGTTCAATGTCCGGTTGAACAGGTTCCTGGGACCCAATTCATCTCTCCCTTGTTTTGGGGCCGTTCCACTGTATTGTGGAAGGTTGGAAGCAAAAAGTTTGTGCGTTGGTCATAATACACTGTATGGCTACGAATTGCATAAATTATAACACAAACGTGGCTAAAATTGCATGTATTAAGTGACTATTTTGCAAACCGCAAGGCGGCGAGTTAAAGTGATCCTGTATATGAATATAAGACTACAATACAATACTGTTGTATATAAATTCGCCCCCACTTACGCAAATGCCTACGACCATACCATGTTGAATGCACCGGTTCTCGTCCGATCACCGAAGTTAAGCAGCATTGGGCCTGGTTAGTACTTGGATGGGTGACCGCTTGGGAACACCAGGTGTTGTAGGCTTTTTCTTTTGAGTATTCAAACCTCATAGAATACTTTTATTCGATATTTACACATTTTAGAGCCTCAAAAAGCCTCGGTGATCGAAAAAGTTAAGCCTCATCGAGCGCGGATACTTTTTTGGAAATTGGTAAAATTTTGTCCAAAATGGATCGCTGTGCCAGATTTTTTTATTTTATCCCCAACTATGGCTCAAGTGGAGCATGCCCACAAAAATTGAGCCAATTCGGACTAAAATTGACGATTTGGTGGCCAAAACTAAGTTCGGTGATCGAAAAAGTTAAGCCTCATCGAGCGCGGATACTTTTTGTAAATGACAATTTCAGCAATAACCATTGCTCCAAACACACCCCATATACTTGTAAAGGCCATTCTAATAGTTCCCCTGCTTGCGTTTACTGTTTATTTGGTATTTGGAACTGTCTCGGAAACATCAATACTAATTGTAAAATTTCCCTTTATTAAACTAACTTTTAAGTTAGTGCAAATCGCTCAGTTCCATTCTTTAGGCTGCACTCCGCTAACGCAGAGTGCATTCAAATAAAACTTATCAAATAGAGTTGATACTTATCTATTTAATAAGTTTATCACAACAATTAGGCTAAAAGCAATTGAGCTATGATTTTCCAAAGTACCGGCCTAAACCCACTGAAGTCATGCCTCCGGTTCAATGTCCGGTTGAACAGGTTCCTCGGACCCAATTCATCTCTCCCTTGTTTTGGGGCCGTTCCACTGTATTGTGGAAGGTTGGAAGCAAAAAGTTTGTGCGTTGGTCATAATACACTGTATGGCTACGAATTGCATAAATTATAAAACAAACGTGGCTAAAATTCAATGTATTAAGTGACTATTTTGCAAACCGCAAGGCGGCGAGTTAAAGTGATCCTGTATATGAATATAAGACTACAATACAATACTGTTGTATATAAATTCGCCCCCACTTACGCAAGTGCCTACGACCATACCATGTTGAATGCACCGGTTCTCGTCCGATCACCGAAGTTAAGCAACATTGGGCCTGGTTAGTACTTGGATGGGTGACCGCTTGGGAACACCAGGTGTTGTAGGCTTTTTCTTTTGAGTATTCAAACCTCATAGAACACTTTTATTCGATATTTACACATTTTAGAGCCTCAAAAAGCCTCGGTGATCGAAAAAGTTAAGCCTCATCGAGCGCGGATATTTTTTTGAAATTGGTAAAAACTTGTCCAAAATGGTTCGCTGTGCCACATTTTTTTTATTTTATCCCCAACTATGGCTCAAGTGGAGCATGCCCACAAAAAATGAGCCAATTCGGACTAAAATTGACGATTTGGTGACCAAAACAAAGTTCGGTGATCGAAAAAGTTAAGCCTCATCGAGCGCGGATACTTTTTTGGAAATCGGTAAAAACTTGTCCAAAATGGTTCGCTGTGCCACATTTTTTTTATTTTATCCCCAACTATGGCTCAAGTGGAGCATGCCCACAAAAAATGAGCCAATTCGGACTAAAATTGACGATTTGGTGGCCAAAACAAAGTTCGGTGATCGAAAAAGTTAAGCCGCATCGAGCGCGGATACTTTTTTGGAAATTGGTAAAAACTTGTCCAAAATGGATCGCTGTGCCAGATTTTTTTATTTTATCCCCAACTATGGCTCAAGTGGAGCATGCCCACAAAAATTGAGCCAATTCGGACTAAAATTGACGATTTGGTGGCCAAAACTAAGTTCGGTGATCGAAAAAGTTAAGCCTCATCGAGCGCGGATACTTTTTGTAAATGACAATTTCAGCAATAACCATTGCTCCAAACACACCCCATATACTTGTAAAGGCCATTCTAATAGTTCCCCTGCTTGCGTTTACTGTTTATTTGGTATTTGGAACTGTCTCGGAAACATCAATACTAATTGTAAAATTTCCCTTTATTAAACTAACTTTTAAGTTAGTGCAAATCGCTCAGTTCCATTCTTTAGGCTGCACTCCGCTAACGCAGAGTGCATTCAAATAAAACTTATCAATTAGAGTTGATACTTATCTATTTAATAAGTTTATCACAACAATTAGGCTAAAAGCAATTGAGCTATGATTTTCCAAAGTACCGGCCTAAACCCACTGAAGTCATGCCTCCGGTTCAATGTCCGGTTGAACAGGTTCCTCGGACCCAATTCATCTCTCCCTTGTTTTGGGGCCATTCCACTGTATTGTGGAAGGTTGGAAGCAAAAAGTTTGTGCGTTGGTCATAATACACTGTATGGCTACGAATTGCATAAATTATAACACAAACGTGGCTAAAATTCAATGTATTAAGTGACTATTTTGCAAACCGCAAGGCGGCGAGTTAAAGTGATCCTGTATATGAATATAAGACTACAATACAATACTGTTGTATATAAATTCGCCCCCACTTACGCAAATGCCTACGACCATACCATGTTGAATGCACCGGTTCTCGTCCGATCACAGAAGTTAAGCAACATTGGGCCTGGTTAGTACTTGGATGGGTGACCGCTTGGGAACACCAGGTGTTGTAGGCTTTTTCTTTTGAGTATTCAAACCTCATAGAACACTTTTATTCGATATTTACACATTTTAGAGCCTCAAAAAGCCTCGGTGATCGAAAAAGTTAAGCCTCATCGAGCGCGGATATTTTTTTGAAATTGGTAAAAACTTGTCCAAAATGGTTCGCTGTGCCACATTTTTTTTTTATTTTATCCCCAACTATGGCTCAAGTGGAGCATACCCACAAAAAATGAGCCAATTCGGACTAAAATTGACGATTTGGTGACCAAAACAAGGTTCGGTGATCGAAAAAGTTAAGCCTCATCGAGCGCGGATACTTTTTTGGAAATCGGTAAAAACTTGTCCAAAATGGTTCGCTGTGCCACTTTTTTTTTATTTTAACCCCAACTATGGCTCAAGTGGAGCATGCCCACAAAAAATGAGCCAATTCGGACTAAAATTGACGATTTGGTGGCCAAAACAAAGTTCGGTGATCGAAAAAGTTAAGCCGCATCGAGCGCGGATACTTTTTTGGAAGTTGGTGAAAACTTGTCCAAAAAGGTTCGCTGTGCCAGATTTTTTTATTTTACCCCTAACTATGGCTCAAGTGGAGCATGCCCACAAAAAATGAGCCATTTCGGACTAAAATTGACGATTTGGTGGCCAAAACTAAGTTCGGTGATCGAAAAAGTTAAGCCTCATCGAGCGCGGATACTTTTTGTAAATGACAATTTCAGCAATAACCATTGCTCCAAACACACCCCATATACTTGTAAAGGCCATTCTAATAGTTCCCCTGCTTGCGTTTACTGTATATTTGGTATTTGGAACTGTCTCGGAAACATCAATACTAATTGTAAAATTTCCCTTTATTAAACTAACTTTTAAGTTAGTGCAAATCGCTGAGTTCCATTCTTTAGGCTGCACTCCGCTAACGCAGAGTGCATTCAAATAAAACTTATCAAATAGAGTTAATACTTACCTATTTAATAAGTTTATCACAACAATTAGGCTAAAAGCAATTGAGCTATGATTTTCCCAAGTACCGGCCTAAACCCACTGAAGTCATGCCTCCGGTTCAATGTCCGGTTGAACAGGTTCCTCGGACCCAATTCATCTCTCCCTTGTTTTGGGGCCGTTCCACTGTATTGTGGAAGGTTGGAAGCAAAAAGTTTGTGCGTTGGTCATTATACACTGTATGGCTACGAATTGCATAAATTATAACACAAACGTGGCTAAAATTCAATGTATTAAGTGACTATTTTGCAAACCGCAAGGCGGCGAGTTAAAGTGATCATGTATATGAATATAAGACTACAATACAATACTGTTGTATATAAATTCGCCCCCACTTACGCAAATGCCTACGACCATACCATGTTGAATGCACCGGTTCTCGTCCGATCACCGAAGTTAAGCAACATTGGGCCTGGTTAGTACTTGGATGGGTGACCGCTTGGGAACACCAGGTGTTGTAGGCTTTTTATTTCGAGAATTCAAACCTCATAGAACACTTTTATTTGATATATACACATTTTAGAGCCTCAAAAAGCCTCGGTGATCGAAAAAGTTAAGCCTCATCGAGCGCGGATACTTTTTTGGAAATTGGTGAAAACTTGTCGAAAATGGTTCGCTGCGCCAGATTTTTTTATTTTATCCCCAACTATGGCTCAAGTGGAGCATGCCCACAAAAAATGAGCCATTTCGGACTAAATTGACGATTTGGTGGCCAAAACTAAGTTCGGTGATCGAAAAAGTTAAGCCTCATCGAGCGCGGATACTTTTTGTAAATGACAATTTCAGCAATAACCATTGCTCCAAACACACCCCATATACTTGTAAAGGCCATTCTAATAGTTCCCCTGCTTGCGTTTACTGTATATTTGGTATTTGGAACTGTCTCGGAAACATCAATACTAATTGTAAAATTTCCCTTTATTAAACTAACTTTTAAGTTAGTGCAAATCGCTCAGTTGCATTCTTTAGGCTGCACTCCGCTAACGCAGAGTTTATTCAAATAAAACTTATCAAAGAGAGTTGATACTTACCTATTTAATAAGTTTATCACAACAATTAGGCTAAAAGCAATTGAGCTATGATTTTCCCAAGTACCGGCCTAAACCCACTGAAGTCATGCCTCCGGTTCAATGTCCGGTTGAACAGGTTCCTCGGACCCAATTCATCTCTCCCTTGTTTTGGGGCCGTTCCACTGTATTGTGGAAGGTTGGAAGCAAAAAGTTTTTGTGCGTTGGTCATAATACACTGTATGGCTACGAATTGCATAAATTATAACACAAACGTGGCTAAAATTGCATGTATTAAGTGACTATTTTGCAAACCGCAAGGCGGCGAGTTAAAGTGATCCTGTATATGAATATAAGACTACAATACAATACTGTTGTATATAAATTCGCTCCCACTTACGCAAATGCCTACGACCATACCATGTTGAATGCACCGGTTCTCGTCCGATCACCGAAGTTAAGCAACATTGGGCCTGGTTAGTACTTGGATGGGTGACCGCTTGAGAACACCAGTTGTTGTAGGCTTTTTCTTTTGAGTATTCAAACCTCATAGAATACTTTTATTCGATATTTACACATTTTAGAGCCTCAAAAAGCCTCGGTGATCGAAAAAGTTAAGCCTCATCGAGCGCGGATACTTTTTTGGAAATTGGTAAAAACTTGTCCAAAATGGTTCGCTGTGCCAGATTTTTTTTATTTTATCCCCAACTATGGCTCAAGTGGAGCATGCCAACAAAAAATGAGCCATTTCGGACTAAAATTGACGATTTGGTGGCCAAAACAATGTTCGGTGATCGAAAAAGTTAAGCCTCATCGAGCGCGGATACTTTTTTGGAAAATGGTGAAAACTTGTCCAAAATGGTTCGCTGTGCCAGATTTTTTTATTTTATCCCCAACTATGGCTCAAGGGGAGCATGCCCACAAAAAATGAGCCATTTCGGACTAAAATTGACGATTTGGTGGCCAAAACTAAGTTCGGTGATCGAAAAAGTTAAGCCTCATCGAGCGCGGATACTTTTTGTAAATGACAATTTCAGCATTAACCATTGCTCCAAACACACCCCATTTACTTGTAAAGGCCATTCTAATAGTTCCCCTGCTTGCGTTTACTGTATATTTGGTATTTGGAACTGTCTCGGAAACATCAATACTAATTGTAAAATTTCCCTTTATTAAACTAACTTTTAAGTTAGTGCAAATCGCTCAGTTCCATTCTTTAGGCTGCACTCCGCTAACGCAGAGTGCATTCAAATAAAACTTATCAAATAGAGTTAATACTTACCTATTTAATAAGTTTATCACAACAATTAGGCTAAAAGCAATTGATCTATGATTTTCCCAAGTACCGGCCTAAACCCACTGAAGTCATGCCTCCGGTTCAATGTCCGGTTGAACAGGTTCCTCGGACCCAATTCATCTCTCCCTTGTTTTGGGGCCGTTCCACTGTATTGTGGAAGGTTGGAAGCAAAAAGTTTGTGCGTTGGTCATAATACACTGTATGGCTACGAATTGCATAAATTATAACACAAACGTGGCTAAAATTGCATGTATTAAGTGACTATTTTGCAAACCGCAAGGCGGCGAGTTAAAGTGATCCTGTATATGAATATAAGACTACAATACAATACTGTTGTATATAAATTCGCTCCCACTTACGCAAATGCCTACGACCATACCATGTTGAATGCACCGGTTCTCGTCCGATCACCGAAGTTAAGCAACATTGGGCCTGGTTAGTACTTGGATGGGTGACCGCTTGAGAACACCAGTTGTTGTAGGCTTTTTCTTTTGAGTATTCAAACCTCATAGAATACTTTTATTCGATATTTACACATTTTAGAGCCTCAAAAAGCCTCGGTGATCGAAAAAGTTAAGCCTCATCGAGCGCGGATACTTTTTTGGAAATTGGTAAAAACTTGTCCAAAATGGTTCGCTGTGCCAGATTTTTTTTATTTTATCCCCAACTATGGCTCAAGTGGAGCATGCCCACAAAAAATGAGCCAATTCGGACTAAAATTGAAGATTTGGTGGCCAAAACAAAGTTCGGTGGTCGAAAAAGTTAAGCCTCATCGAGCGCGGATACTTTTTTGGAAATTGGTGAAAACTTGTCCAAAATGGTTCGCTGTGCCAGATTTTTTTATTTTATCCCCAACTTTGGCTCAAGTGGAGCATGCCAACAAAAAATGAGCCATTTCGGACTAAAATTGACGATTTGGTGGCCAAAACTAAGTTCGGTGATCGAAAAAGTTAAGCCTCATCGAGCGCGGATACTTTTTTGGAAATTGGTGAAAACTTGTCCAAAATGGTTCACTGTGCCAGATTTTTTTTATTTTATCCCCAACTATGGCTCAAGTGGAGCCTGCCCACAAAAAATGAGCCAACTCGGACTAAAATTGACGATTTGGTGGCCAAAACAAAGTTCGGTGATCGAAAAAGTTAAGCCTCATCGAGCGCGGATACTTTTTTGGAAATTGGTGAAAACTTGTCCAAAATGGTTCGCTGTGCCAGATTTTTTTATTTTATCCCCAACTATGGCTCAAGGGGAGCATGCCCACAAAAAATGAGCCATTTCGGACTAAAATTGACGATTTGGTGGCCAAAACTAAGTTC
The DNA here is from genome assembly GCF_964194025.1 of Convolutriloba macropyga. Lineage (NCBI taxonomy): Eukaryota > Metazoa > Xenacoelomorpha > Acoela > Convolutidae > Convolutriloba > Convolutriloba macropyga. The sequence continues at coordinate 63,765,913 of NC_134476.1, forward strand.
GGTGATCGAAAAAGTTAAGCCTCATCGAGCGCGGATACTTTTTGTAAATGACAATTTCAGCATTAACCATTGCTCCAAACACACCCCATTTACTTGTAAAGGCCATTCTAATAGTTCCCCTGCTTGCGTTTACTGTATATTTGGTATTTGGAACTGTCTCGGAAACATCAATACTAATTGTAAAACTTCCCTTTATTAAACTAACTTTTAAGTTTGTGCAAATCGCTCAGTTCCATTCTTTAGGCTGCACTCCGCTAACGCAGAGTGCATTCAAATAAAACTTATCAAATAGAGTTGATACTTACCTATTTAATAAGTTTATCACAACAATTAGGCTAAAAGCAATTGATCTATGATTTTCCCAAGTACCGGCCTAAACCCACTGAAGTCATGCCTCCGGTTCAATGTCCGGTTGAACAGGTTCCTCGGACCCAATTCATCTCTCCCTTGTTTTGGGGCCGTTCCACTGTATTGTGGAAGGTTGGAAGCAAAAAGTTTGTGCGTTGGTCATAATACACTGTATGGCTACGAATTGCATAAATTATAACACAAACGTGGCTAAAATTGCATGTATTAAGTGACTATTTTGCAAACCGCAAGGCGGCGCGTTAAAGTGATCCTGTATATGAATATAAGACTACAATACAATACTGTTGTATATAAATTCGCTCCCACTTACGCAAATGCCTACGACCATACCATGTTGAATGCACCGGTTCTCGTCCGATCACCGAAGTTAAGCAACATTGGGCCTGGTTAGTACTTGGATGGGCGACCGCTTGAGAACAGCAGTTGTTGTAGGCTTTTTCTTTTGAGTATTCAAACCTCATAGAATACTTTTATTCGGTATTTACACATTTTAGAGCCTCAAAAAGCCTCGGTGATCGAAAAAGTTAAGCCTCATCGAGCGCGGATACTTTTTTGGAAATTGGTGAAAACTTGTCCAAAATGTTTCGCTGTGCCAGATTTTTTTTATTTTATCACCAACTATGGCTCAAGTGGAGCATGCCCACAAAAAATGAGCCAATTCGGACAAACATTGACGATTTGGTGGCCAAAACAAAGTTCGGTGATCGAAAAAGTTAAGCCTCATCGAGCGCGGATACTTTTTTGGAAATTGGTGAAAACTTGTCCAAAATGGTTCGCTGTGCCAGATTTTTTTATTTTACCCCCAACTATGGCTCAAGTGGAGCATGCCAACAAAAAATGAGCCATGTCGGACTAAAATTGACGATTTGGTGGCCAAAACTAAGTTCGGTGATCGAAAAAGTTAAGCCTCATCGAGCGCGGATACTTTTTGTAAATGACAATTTCAGCATTAACCATTGCTCCAAACACACCCCATATACTTGTAAAGGCCATTCTAATAGTTCCCCTGCTTGCGTTTACTGTGTATTTGGTATTTGGAACTGTCTCGGAAACATCAATACTAATTGTAAAATTTCCCTTTATTAAACTAACTTTTAAGTTTGTGCAAATCGCTCAGTTCCATTCTTTAGGCTGCACTCCGCTAACGCAGAGTGCATTCAAATAAAACTTATCAAATAGAGTTGATACTTACCTATTTAATAAGTTTATCACAACAATTAGGCTAAAAGCAATTGATCTATGATTTTCCCAAGTACCGGCCTAAACCCACTGAAGTCATGCCTCCGGTTCAATGTCCGGTTGAACAGGTTCCTCGAACCCAATTCATCTCTCCCTTGTTTTGGGGCCGTTCCACTGTATTGTGGAAGGTTGGAAGCAAAAAGTTTGTGCGTTGCTCATAATACACTGTATGGCTACGAATTGCATAAATTATAACACAAACGTGGCTAAAATTGCATGTATTAAGTGACTATTTTGCAAACCGCAAGGCGGCGAGTTAAAGTGATCCTGTATATGAATATAAGACTACAATACAATACTGTTGTATATAAATTCGCTCCCACTTACGCAAATGCCTACGACCATACCATGTTGAATGCACCGGTTCTCGTCCGATCACCGAAGTTAAGCAACATTGGGCCTGGTTAGTACTTGGATGGGTGACCGCTTGAGAACACCAGTTGTTGTAGGCTTTTTCTTTTGAGTATTCAAACCTCATAGAATACTTTTATTCGATATTTACACATTTTAGAGCCTCAAAAAGCCTCGGTGATCGAAAAAGTTAAGCCTCATCGAGCGCGGATACTTTTTTGGAAATTGGTGAAAACTTGTCCAAAATGGTTCGCTGTGCCAGATTTTTTTTTAATTTATCCCCAACTATGGCTCAAGTGGAGCATGCCCACAAAAAATGAGCCAATTCGGACAAACATTGACGATTTGGTGGCCAAAACAAAGTTCGGTGATCGAAAAAGTTAAGCCTCATCGAGCGCGGATACTTTTTTGGAAATTGGTGAAAACTTGTCCAAAATGGTTCGCTGTGCCAGATTTTTTTATTTTACCCCCAACTATGGCTCAAGTGGAGCATGCCAACAAAAAATGAGCCATTTCGGACTAAAATTGACGATTTGGTGGCCAAAACTAAGTTCGGTGATCGAAAAAGTTAAGCCTCATCGAGCGCGGATACTTTTTGTAAATGACAATTTCAGCATTAACCATTGCTCCAAACACACCCCATATACTTGTAAAGGCCATTCTAATAGTTCCCCTGCTTGCGTTTACTGTGTATTTGGTATTTGGAACTGTCTCGGAAACATCAATACTAATTGTAAAATTTCCCTTTATTAAACTAACCTTTAAGTTAGTGCAAATCGCTGAGTTCCACTCTTTAGGCTGCACTCCGCTAACGCAGAGTGATTTCAAATAAAACTTATCAAATAGAGTTGATACTTACCTATTTATTAAGTTTATCACAACAATTAGGCTAAAAGCTATTGAGCTATGATTTTCCCAAGTACCGGCCTAAACCCACTGAAGTCATGCCTCCGGTTCAATGTCCGGTTGAACAGGTTCCTCGGACCCAATTCATCTCTCCCTTGTTTTGGGGCCGTTCCACTGTATTGTGGAAGGTTGGAAGCAAAAAGTTTGTGCGTTGGTCATAATACACTGTATGGCTACGAATTGCATAAATTATAACACAAACGTGGCTAAAATTGCATGTATTAAGTGACTATTTTGCAAACCGCAAGGCGGCGAGTTAAAGTGGTCCTGTATATGAATATAAGACTACAATACAATACTGTTGTATATAAATTCGCTCCCACTTACGCAAATGCCTACGACCATACCATGTTGAATGCACCGGTTCTCGTCCGATCACCGAAGTTAAGCAACATTGGGCCTGGTTAGTACTTGGATGGGTGACCGCTTGAGAACACCAGTTGTTGTAGGCTTTTTCTTTTGAGTATTCAAACCTCATAGAATACTTTTATTCGATATTTACACATTTTAGAGCCTCAAAAAGCCTCGGTGATCGAAAAAGTTAAGCCTCATCGAGCGCGGATACTTTTTTGGAAATTGGTAAAAACTTGTCCAAAATGGTTCGCTGTGCCAGATTTTTTTTTATTTTATCCCCAACTATGGCTCAAGTGGAGCATGCCCACAAAAAATGAGCCAATTTGGACTAAAATTGACGATTTGGTGGCCAAAACAAAGTTCGGTGATCGAAAAAGTTAAGCCTCATCGAGCGCGGATACTTTTTTGGAAATTGGTGAAAATTTGTCCAAAATGGTTCGCTGTGCCAGATTTTTTTATTTTACCCCCAACTATGGCTCAAGTGGAGCATGCCCACAAAAAATGAGCCATTTCGGACTAAAATTGACGATTTGGTGGCCAAAACTAAGTTCGGTGATCGAAAAAGTTAAGCCTCATCGAGCGCGGATACTTTTTGTAAATGACAATTTCAGCATTAACCATTGCTCCAAACACACCCCATATACTTGTAAAGGCCATTCTAATAGTTCCCCTAATTGCGTTTACTGTATATTTGGTATTTGGAACTGTCTCGGAAACATCAATACTAATTGTAAAATTTCCCTTTATTAAACTAATTTTTAAGTTAGTGCAAATCGCTCAGTTCCATTCTTTAGGCTGCACTCCGCTAACGCAGCGTGCATTCAAATAAAACTTATCAAATAGAGTTGATACTTACCTATTTAATAAGTTTATCACAACAATTAGGCTAAAAGCAATTGAGCTATGATTTTCCCAAGTACCGGCCTAAACCCACTGAAGTCATGCCTCCGGTTCAATGTCCGGTTGAACAGGTTCCTCGGACCCAACTCATCTCTCCCTTGTTTTGGGGCCATTCCACTGTATTGTGGAAGGTTGGAAGCAAAAAGTTTGTGCGTTGGTCATAATACACTGTATGGCTACGAATTGCATAAATTATAACACAAACGTGGCTAAAATTGCATGTATTAAGTGACTATTTTGCAAACCGCAAGGCGGCGAGTTAAAGTGATCCTGTATATGAATATAAGACTACAATACAATACTGTTGTATATAAATTCGCTCCCACTTACGCAAATGCCTACGACCATACCATGTTGAATGCACCGGTTCTCGTCCGATCACCGAAGTTAAGCAACATTGGGCCTGGTTAGTACTTGGATGGGTGACCGCTTGAGAACACCAGTTGTTGTAGGCTTTTTCTTTTGAGTATTCAAACCTCATAGAATACTTTTATTCGATATTTACACATTTTAGAGCCTCAAAAAGCCTCGGTGATCGAAAAAGTTAAGCCTCATCGAGCGCGGATACTTTTTTGGAAATTGGTAAAAACTTGTCCAAATTGGTTCGCTGTGCCAGATTTTTTTTATTTTATCCCCAACTATGGCTCAAGTGGAGCATGCCCACAAAAAAATGAGCCAATTCGGACTAAAATTGACGATTTGGTGGCCAAAACAAAGTTCGGTGATCGAAAAAGTTAAGCCTCATCGAGCGCGGATACTTTTTTGGAAATTGGTGAAAACTTGTCCAAAATGGTTCGCTGTGCCAGATTTTTTTATTTTATCCCCAACTATGGCTCAAGTGGAGCATGCCCACAAAAAATGAGCCATTTCGGACTAAAACTGACGATTTGGTGGCCAAAACTAAGTTCGGTGATCGAAAAAGTTAAGCCTCATCGAGCGCGGATACTTTTTGTAAATGACAATTTCAGCATTAACCATTGCTCCAAACACACCCCATATACTTGTAAAGGCCATTCTAATAGTTCCCCTGCTTGCGTTTACTGTATATTTGGTATTTGGAACTGTCTCGGAAACATCAATACTAATTGTAAAATTTCCCTTTATTAAACTAACTTTTAAGTTAGTGCAAATCGCTGAGTTCCATTCTTTAGGCTGCACTCCGCTAACGCAGAGTGCATTCAAATAAAACTTATCAAATAGAGTTGATACTTACCTATTTAATAAGTTTATCACAACAATTAGGCTAAAAGCAATTGAGCTATGATTTTCCCAAGTACCGGCCTAAACCCACTGAAGTCATGCCTCCGGTTCAATGTCCGGTTGAACAGGTTCCTCGGACCCAATTCATCTCTCCCTTGTTTTGGGGCCATTCCACTGTATTGTGGAAGGTTGGAAGCAAAAAGTTTGTGCGTTGGTCATAATACACTGTATGGCTACGAATTGCATAAATTATAACACAAACGTGGCTAAAATTGCATGTATTAAGTGACTATTTTGCAAACCGCAAGGCGGCGAGTTAAAGTGATCCTGTATATGAATATGAGACTACAATACAATACTGTTTCATATAAATTCGCTCCCACTTAAGCAAATGCCTACGACCATACCATGTTGAATGCACCGGTTCTCGTCCGATCACCGAAGTTAAGCAACATTGGGCCTGGTTAGTACTTGGATGGGTGACCGCTTGAGAACACCAGTTGTTGTAGGCTTTTTCTTTTGAGTATTCAAACCTCATAGAATACTTTTATTCGATATTTACACATTTTAGAGCCTCAAAAAGCCTCGGTGATCGAAAAAGTTAAGCCTCATCGAGCGCGGATACTTTTTTGGAAATTGGTAAAAACTTGTCCAAAATGGTTCGCTGTGCCAGATTTTTTTTATTTTATCCCCAACTATGGCTCAAGTGGAGCATGCCCACAAAGATGAGCCAATTCGGACTAAAATTGACGATTTGGTGGCCAAAACTAAGTTCGGTGATCGAAAAAGTTAAGCCTCATCGAGCGCGGATACTTTTTGTAAATGACAATTTCAGCATTAACCATTGCTCCAAACACACCCCATATTTTTGCAAAGGCCATTCTAATAGTTCTCCTGCTTGCGTTTACTGTATATTTGGTATTTGGAACTGTCTCGGAAACATCAATACTAATTGTAAAATTTCCCTTTATTAAACTAACTTTTAAGTTAGTGCAAATCGCTCAGTTCCATTCTTTGGGCTGCACTCCGCTAACGCAGAGTGCATTCAAATACAACTTATCAATTAGAGTTGATACTTACCTATTTAATAAGTTTATCACAACAATTAGGCTAAAAGCAATTGAGCTATGATTTTCCCAAGTACCGGCCTAAACCCACTGAAGTCATGCCTCCGGTTCAATGTCCGGTTGAACAGGTTCCTCGGACCCAATTCATCTCTCCCTTGTTTTGGGGCCATTCCACTGTATTGTGGAAGGTTGGAAGCAAAAAGTTTGTGCGTTGGTCATAATACACTGTATGGCTACGAATTGCATAAATTATAACACAAACGTGGCTAAAATTGCATGTATTAAGTGACTATTTTGCAAACCGCAAGGCGGCGAGTTAAAGTGATCCTGTATATGAATATAAGACTACAATACAATACTGTTGTATATAAATTCGCTCCCACTTACGCAAATGCCTACGACCATACCATGTTGAATGCACCGGTTCTCGTCCGATCACCGAAGTTAAGCAACATTGGGCCTGGTTAGTACTCGGATGGGTGACCGCTTGAGAACACCAGTTATTGTAGGCTTTTTCTTTTGAGTATTCAAACCTCATAGAATACTTTTATTCGATATTTACACATTTTAGAGCCTCAAAAAGCCTCGGTGATCGAAAAAGTTAAGCCTCATCGAGCGCGGATACTTTTTAGGAAATTGGTAAAAACTTGTCCAAAATGGATCGCTGTGCCAGATTTTTTTATTTTATCCCCAACTATGGCTCAAGTGGAGCATGCCCACAAAGATGAGCCAATTTGGACTAAAATTGACGATTTGGTGGCCAAAACTAAGTTCGGTGATCGAAAAAGTTAAGCCTCATCGAGCGCGGATACTTTTTGTAAATGACAATTTCAGCATTAACCATTGCTCCAAACACACCCCATATTTTTGTAAAGGCCATTCTAATAGTTCTTCTGCTTGCGTTTACTGTATATTTGGTATTTGGAACTGTCTCGGAAACATCAATACTAATTGTAAAATTTCCCTTTATTAAACTAACTTTTAAGTTAGTGTAAATCGCTGAATTCCATTCTTTAGGCTGCACTCCGCTAACGCAGAGTGCATTCATATAAAATTTATCAAATAGAGTTGATACTTACCTATTTAATAAGTTTATCACAACAATTAGGCTAAAAGCAATTGAGCTATGATTTTCCCAAGTACCGGCCTAAACCCACTGAAGTCATGCCTCCGGTTCATTGTCCGGTTGAACAGGTTCCTCGGACCCAATTCATCTCTCCCTTGTTTTGGGGCCATTCCACTGTATTGTAGAAGGTTGGAAGCAAAAAGTTTGTGCGTTGGTCATAATACACTGTATGGCTACGAATTGCATAAATTATAACACAAACGTGGCTAAAATTGCATGTATTAAGTGACTATTTTGCAAACCGCAAGGCGGCGAGTTAAAGTGATCCTGTATATGAATATAAGACTACAATACAATACTGTTGTATATAAATTCGCTCCCACTTACGCAAATGCCTACGACCATACCATGTTGAATGCACCGGTTCTCGTCCGATCACCGAAGTTAAGCAACATTGGGCCTGGTTAGTACTTGGATGGGTGACCGCTTGAGAACACCAGTTGTTGTAGGCTTTTTCTTTTGAGTATTCAAACCTCATAGAATACTTTTATTTGATATTTACACATTTTAGAGCCTCAAAAAGCCTGGGTGATCGAAAAAGTTAAGCCTCATCGAGCGCGGATACTTTTTTGGAAATTGGTGAAAACTTGTCCAAAATGGTTCGCTGTGCCAAATTTTTTTTATTTTATCCCCAAATATGGCTCAAGTGGAGCATGCCCACAAAAAATGAGCCATTTCGGACTAAAATTGACGATTTGGTGGCCAAAACTAAGTTCGTTGATCGAAAAAGTTAAGCCTCATCGAGCGCGGATACTTTTTTGGAAATTGGTGAAAACTTGTCAAAAATGGTTCGCTGTGCCAGATTTTTTTATTTTATCCCCAACTATGATTCAAGTGGAGCATGCCCACAAAAAATGAGCCATTTCGGACTAAAATTGACGATTTGGTGGCCAAAACTAAGTTCGTTGATCGAAAAAGTTAAGCCTCATCGAGCGCGGATACTTTTTGTAAATGACAATTTCAGCAATAACCATTGCTCCAAACACACCCCATATACTTGTAAAGGCCATTCTAATAGCTCCCCTGCTTGCGTTTACTGTATATTTGGTATTTGGAACTGTCTCGGAAACATCAATACTAATTGTAAAATTTCCCTTTATTAAACTAACTTTTAAGTTAGTGCAAATCGCTCAGTTCCATTCTTTAGGCTGCACTCCCCTAACCCAAGTGCATTCAAATAAAATTTATCAAATAGAGTTGATACTTACCTGTTTAATAAGTTTATCACAACAATTAGGCTAAAAGCAATTGAGCTATGATTTTCCCAAGTACCGGCCTAAACCCACTGAAGTCATGCCTCCGGTTCAATGTCCGGTTGAACAGGTTCCTCGGACCCAATTCATCTCTCCCTTGTTTTGGGGCCGTTCCACTGTATTGTGGAAGGTTGGAAGCAAAAAGTTTGTGCGTTGGTCATAATACACTGTATGGCTACGAATTGCATAAATTATAACACAAACGTGGCTAAAATTGCATGTATTAAGTGACTATTTTGCAAGCCGCAAGGCGGCGAGTTAAAGTGATCCTGTATATGAATATAAGACTAGAATACAATACTGTTGTATATAAATTCGCCCCCACTTACGCAAATGCCTACGACCATACCATGTTGAATGCACCGGTTCTCGTCCGATCACCGAAGTTAAGCAACATTGGGCCTGGTTAGTACTTGGATGGGTGACCGCTTGGGAACACCAGGTGTTGTAGGCTTTTTCTTTTGAGTATTCAAACCTCATAGAATACTTTTATTCGATATTTACACATTTTAGAGCCTCAAAAAGCCTCGGTGATCGAAAAAGTTAAGCCTCATCGAGCGCGGATACTTTTTTGGAAATTGGTAAAAACTTGTCCAAAATGGTTCGCTGTGCCAGATTTTTTTTTATTTTATCCCCAACTATGGCTCAAGTGGAGCATTCCCACAAAGATGAGCCAATTCGGACTAAAATTGACGATTTGGTGGCCAAAACAAAGTTCGGTGATCGAAAAAGTTAAGCCTCATCGAGCGCGGATACTTTTTGTAAATGACAATTTCAGCAATAACCATTGCTCCAAACACACCCCATATACTTGTAAAGGCCATTCTAATAGTTCCCCTGCTTGCGTTTACTGTATATTTGGTATTTGGAACTGTCTCGGAAACATCAATACTAATTGTAAAATTTCCCTTTATTAAACTAACTTTTAAGTTAGTGCAAATCGCTGAGTTCCATTCTTTAGGCTGCACTTCGCTAACGCAGAGTGCATTTAAATAAAACTTATCAAATAGAGTTGATACTTACCTATTTAATAAGTTTATCACAACAATTAGGCTAAAAGCAATTGAGCTATGATTTTCCCAAGTACCGGCCTAAACCCACTGAAGTCATGCCTCCGGTTCAATGTCCGGTTGAACAGGTTCCTCGGACCCAATTCATCTCTCCCTTTTTTTGGGGCCGTTCCCCTGTATTGTGGAAGGTTGGAAGCAAAAAGTTTGTGCGTTGGTCATAATACACTGTATGGCTACGAATTGCATAAATTATAACACAAACGTGGCTAAAATTGCATGTATTAAGTGACTATTTTGCAAACCGCAAGGCGGCGAGTTAAAGTGATCCTGTATATGAATATAAGACTACAATACAAAACTGTTGTATATAAATTCGCCCCCACTTACGCAAATGCCTACGACCATACCATGTTGAATGCACCGGTTCTCGTCCGATCACCGAAGTTAAGCAACATTGGGCCTGGTTAGTACTTGGATGGGTGACCGCTTGGGAACACCAGGTGTTGTAGGCTTTTTCTTTTGAGTATTCAAACCTCATAGAATACTTTTATTCGATATTTACACATTTTAGAGCCTCAAAAAGCCTCGGTGATCGAAAAAGTTAAGCCTCATCGAGCGTGGATACTTTTTTGGAAATTGGTAAAAACTTGTCCAAAATGGTTCGCTGTGCCAGATTTTTTTTATTTTATCCCCAACTATGGCCCAAGTGGAGCATGCCCAAAAAGATGAGCCAATTCGGACTAAAATTGACGATTTGGTGGCCAAAACAAAGTTCGGTGATCGAAAAAGTTAAGCCTCATCGAGCGCGGATACTTTTTGTAAATGACAATTTCAGCAATAACCATTGCTCCAAACACACCCCATATACTTGTAAAGGCCATTCTAATAGTTCCCCTGCTTGCGTTTACTGTATATTTGGTATTTGGAACTGTCTCGGAAACATCAATACTAATTGTAAAATTTCCCTTTATTAAACTAACTTTAAGTTAGTGCAAATCGCTGAGTTCCATTCTTTAGGCTGCACTTCGCTAACGCAGAGTGCATTCAAATAAAACTTATCAAATAGAGTTGATACTTACCTATTTAATAAGTTTATCACAACAATTAGGCTAAAAGCAATTGAGCTATGATTTTCCCAAGTACCGGCCTAAACCCACTGAAGTCATGCCTCCGGTTCAATGTCCGGTTGAACAGGTTCCTCGGACCCAATTCATCTCTCCCTTGTTTTGGGGCCGTTCCACTGTATTGTGGAAGTTTGGAAGCAAAAAGTTTGTGCGTTGGTCATAATACACTGTATGGCTACGAATTGCATAAATTATAACACAAACGTGGCTAAAATTGCATGTATTAAGTGACTATTTTGCAAACCGCAAGGCGGCGAGTTAAAGTGATCCTGTATATGAATACAAGACTACAATACAATACTGTTGTATATAAATTCGCCCCCACTTACGCAAATGCCTACGACCATACCATGTTGAATGCACCGGTTCTCGTCCGATCACCGAAGTTAAGCAACACTGGGCCTGGTTAGTACTTGGATGGGTGACCGCTTGGGAAGACCAGGTGTTGTAGGCTTTTTCTTTTGAGTATTCAAACCTCATAGAATACTTTTATTCGATATTTACACATTTTAGAGCCTCAAAAAGCCTCGGTGATCGAAAAAGTTAAGCCTCATCGAGCGCGGATACTTTTTTGGAAATTGGTAAAAACTTGTCCAAAATGGTTCGCTGTGCCAGATTTTTTTTATTTTATCCCCAACTATGGCTCAAGTGGAGCATGCCCACAAAGATGAGCCAATTCGGACTAAAATTGACGATTTGGTGGCCAAAACAAAGTTCGGTGATCGAAAAAGTTAAGCCTCATCGAGCGCGGATACTTTTTGTAAATGACAATTTCAGCAATAACCATTGCTCCAAACACACCTCATATACTTGTAAAGGCCATTCTAATAGTTCCCCTGCTTGCGTTTACTGTATATTTGGTATTTGGAACTGTCTCGGAAACATCAATACTAATTGTAAAATTTCCCTTTATTAAACTAACTTTTAAGTTAGTGCAAATCGCTCAGTTCCATTCTTTAGGCTGCACTCCGCTAACGCAGCGTGCATTCAAAAAAAACTTATCAAATAGAGTTGATACTTACCTATTTAATAAGTTTATCACAACAATTAGGCTAAAAGCAATTGAGCTATGATTTTCCCAAGTACCGGCCTAAACCCACTGAAGTCATGCCTCCGGTTCAATGTCCGGTTGAACAGGTTCCTCGGGCCCAATTCATCTCTCCCTTGTTTTGGGGCCGTTCCACTGTATTGTGGAAGGTTGGAAGCAAAAAGTTTGTGCGTTGGTCATAATACACTGTATGGCTACGAATTGCATAAATTATAACACAAACGTGGCTAAAATTGCATGTATTAAGTGACTATTTTGCAAACCGCAAGGCGGCGAGTTAAAGTGATCCTGTATATGAATACAAGACTACAATACAATACTGTTGTATATAAATTCGCCCCCACTTACGCAAATGCCTACGACCATACCATGTTGAATGCACCGGTTCTCGTCCGATCACCGAAGTTAAGCAACACTGGGCCTGGTTAGTACTTGGATGGGTGACCGCTTGGGAAGACCAGGTGTTGTAGGCTTTTTCTTTTGAGTATTCAAACCTCATAGAATACTTTTATTCGATATTTACACATTTTAGAGCCTCAAAAAGCCTCGGTGATCGAAAAAGTTAAGCCTCATCGAGCGCGGATACTTTTTTGGAAATTGGTAAAAACTTGTCCAAAATGGTTCGCTGTGCCAGATTTTTTTTATTTTATCCCCAACTATGGCTCAAGTGGAGCATGCCAACAAAGATGAGCCTATTCGGACTAAAATTGACGATTTGGTGGCCAAAACAAAGTTGGGTGATCGAAAAAGTTAAGCCTCATCGAGCGCGGATACTTTTTGTAAATGACAATTTCAGCAACAACCATTGCTCCAAACACACCCCATATACTTGTAAAGGCCATTCTAATAGTTCCCCTGCTTGCGTTTACTGTATATTTGGTATTTGGAACTGTCTCGGAAACATCAATACTAATTGTAAAATTTCCCTTTATTAAACTAACTTTTAAGTTAGTGCAAATCGCTCAGTTCCATTCTTTAGGCTGCACTCCGCTAACGCAGCGTGCATTCAAAAAAAACTTATCAAATAGAGTTGATACTTACCTATTTAATAAGTTTATCACAACAATTAGGCTAAAAGCAATTGAGCTATGATTTTCCCAAGTACCGGCCTAAACCCACTGAAGTCATGCCTCCGGTTCAATGTCCGGTTGAACAGGTTCCTCGGACCCAATTCATCTCTCCCTTGTTTTGGGGCCGTTCCACTGTATTGTGGAAGGTTGGAAGCAAAAAGTTTGTGCGTTGGTCATAATACACTGTATGGCTACGAATTGCATAAATTATAACACAAACGTGGCTAAAATTGCATGTATTAAGTGACTATTTTGCAAACCGCAAGGCGGCGAGTTAAAGTGATCCTGTATATGAATACAAGACTACAATACAATACTGTTGTATATAAATTCGCCCCCACTTACGCAAATGCCTACGACCATACCATGTTGAATGCACCGGTTCTCGTCCGATCACCGAAGTTAAGCAACACTGGGCCTGGTTAGTACTTGGATGGGTGACCGCTTGGGAAGACCAGGTGTTGTAGGCTTTTTCTTTTGAGTATTCAAACCTCATAGAATACTTTTATTCGATATTTACACATTTTAGAGCCTCAAAAAGCCTCGGTGATCGAAAAAGTTAAGCCTCATCGAGCGCGGATACTTTTTTGGAAATTGGTAAAAACTTGTCCAAAATGGTTCGCTGTGACAGATTTTTTTTATTTTATCCCCAACTATGGCTCAAGTGGAGCATGCCCACAAAGATGAGCCAATTCGGACTAAAATTGACGATTTGGTGGCCAAAACAAAGTTCGGTGATCGAAAAAGTTAAGCCTCATCGAGCGCGGATACTTTTTGTAAATGACAATTTCAGCAATAACCATTGCTCCAAACACACCCCATATACTTGTAAAGGCCATTCTAATAGTTCCCCTGCTTGCGTTTACTGTATATTTGGTATTTGGAACTGTCTCGGAAACATCAATTCTAATTGTAAAATTTCCCTTTATTAAACTAACTTTTAATTTAGTGCAAATCGCTCAGTTCCATTCTTTAGGCTGCACTCCGCTAACGCAGAGTGCATTCAAATAAAACTTATCAAATAGAGTTGATACTCACCTATTTAATAAGTTTATCACAACAATTAGGCTAAAAGCAATTGAGCTATGATTTTCCCAAGTACCGGCCTAAACCCACTGAAGTCATGCCTCCGGTTCAATGTCCGGTTGAACAGGTTCCTCGGACCCAATTCATCTCTCCCTTGTTTTGGGGCCGTTCCACTGTATTGTGGAAGGTTGGAAGCAAAAAGTTTGTGCGTTGGTCATAATACACTGTATGGCTACGAATTGCATAAATTATAACACAAACGTGGCTAAAATTGCATGTATTAAGTGACTATTTTGCAAACCGCAAGGCGGCAAGTTAAAGTGATCCTGTATATGAATATAAGACTACAATACAATACTGTTGTATATAAATTCGCCCCCAATTACGCAAATGCCTACGACCATACCATGTTGAATGCACCGGTTCTCGTCCGATCACCGAAGTTAAGCAACATTGGGCCTGGTAAGTACTTGGATGGGTGACCGCTTGGGAACCCCAGGTGTTGTAGGCTTTTTCTTTTGAGTATTCAAACCTCATAGAATACTTTTATTCGATATTTACACATTTTAGAGCCTCAAAAAGCCTCGGTGATCGAAAAAGTTAAGCCTCATCGAGCGCGGATACTTTTTTGGAAATTGGTAAAAACTTGTCCAAAATGGTACGCTGTGCCAGATTTTTTTTATTTTATCCCCAACTATGGCTCAAGTGGAGCATTCCCACAAAGATGAGCCAATTCGGACTAAAATTGACGATTTTGTGGCCAAAACAAAGTTCGGTGATCGAAAAGGCTAAGCCTCATCGAGCGCGGATACTTTTTGTAAATGACAATTTCAGCAATAACCATTGCTCCAAACACACCCCATATACTTGTAAAGGCCATTCTAATAGTTCCCCTGCTTGCGTTTACTGTATATTTGGTATTTGGAACTGTCTCGGAAACATCAATACTAATTGTAAAATTTCCCTTTATTAAACTAACTTTTAAGTTAGTGCAAATCGCTCAGTTCCATTCTTTAGGCTGCACTCCGCTAACGCAGAGTGCATTCAAATAAAACTTATCAAATAGAGTTGATACTTACCTATTTAATAAGTTTATCACAACAATTAGGCTAAAAGCAATTGAGCTATGATTTTCCCAAGTACCGGCCTAAACCCACTGAAGTCATGCCTCCGGTTCAATGTCCGGTTGAACAGGTTCCTCGGACCCAATTCATCTCTCCCTTGTTTTCGGGCCGTTCCACTGTATTGTGGAAGGTTGGAAGCAAAAAGTTTGTGCGTTGGTCATAATACACTTTATGGCTACGAATTGCATAAATTATAACACAAACGTGGCTAAAATTGCATGTATTAAGTGACTATTTTGCAAGCCGCAAGGCGGCGAGTTAAAGTGATCCTGTATATGAATATAAGACTAGAATACAATACTGTTGTATATAAATTCGCCCCCACTTACGCAAATGCCTACGACCATACCATGTTGAATGCACCGGTTCTCGTCCGATCACCGAAGTTAAGCAACATTGGGCCTGGTTAGTACTTGGATGGGTGACCGCTTGGGAACACCAGGTGTTGTAGGCTTTTTCTTTTGAGTATTCAAACCTCATAGAAAACTTTTATTCGATATTTACACATTTTAGAGCCTCAAAAAGCCTCGGTGATCGAAAAAGTTAAGCCTCATCGAGCGCGGATACTTTTTTGGAAATTGGTAAAAACTTGTCCAAAATGGTTCGCTGTGCCAGATTTTCTTTATTTTATCCCCAACTATGGCTCAAGTGGAGCATTCCCACAAAAAATGAGCCAATTCGGACTAAAATTGACGATTTGGTGGCCAAAACAAAGTTCGGTGATCGAAAAAGTTAAGCCTCATCGAGCGCGGATACTTTTTGTAAAGGACAATTTCAGCAATAACCATTGCTCCAAACACACCCCATATACTTGTAAAGGCCATTCTAATAGTTCCCCCGCTTGCGTTTACTGTATATTTGGTATTTGGAACTGGCTCGGAAACATCAATACTAATTGTAAAATTTCCCTTTATTAAACTAACTTTTAAGTTAGTGCAAATCGCTCAGTTCCATTCTTTAGGCTGCACTCCGCTAAAGCAGAGTGCATTCAAATAAAACTTATCAAATAGAGTTGATACTTACCTTTTTAATAAGTTTATCACAACAATTAGGCTAAAAGCAATTGAGCTATGATTTTCCCAAGTACCGGCCTAAACCCACTGAAGTCATGCCTCCGGTTCAATGTCCGGTTGAACAGGTTCCTGGGACCCAATTCATCTCTCCCTTGTTTTGGGGCCGTTCCACTGTATTTTGGAAGGTTGGAAGCAAAAAGTTTGTGCGTGGGTCATAATACACTGTATGGCTACGAATTGCATAAATTATAACACAAATGTGACTAAAATTGCATGTATTAAGTGACTATTTTGCAAACCGCAAGGCGGCGAGTTAAAGTGATCCTGTATATGAATATAAGACTACAATACAATACTGTTGTATATAAATTCGCCCCCACTTACGCAAATGCCTACGACCATACCATGTTGAATGCACCGGTTCTCGTCCGATCACCGAAGTTAAGCAACATTGGGCCTGGTTAGTACTTGGATGGGTGACCGCTTGGGAACACCAGGTGTTGTAGGCTTTTTCTTTTGAGTATTCAAACCTCATAGAATACTTTTATTCGATATTTTCACATTTTAGAGCCTCAAAAAGCCTCGGTGATCGAAAAAGTTAAGCCTCATCGAGCGCGGATACTTTTTTGGAAATTGGTAAAAACTTGTCCAAAATGGTTCGCTGTGCCAGATTTTTTTTATTTTATCCCCAACTAAGGCTCAAGTGGAGCATGCCCACAAAGATGAGCCAATTTGGACTGAAATTGACGATTTGGTGGCCAAAACAAAGTTCGGTGATCGAAAAAGTTAAGCCTCATCGAGCGCGGATACTTTTTGTAAATGACAATTTCAGCAATAACCATTGCTCCAAACACACCCCATATACTTGTAAAGGCCATTCTAATAGTTCCCCTGCTTGCGTTTACTGTATAATTGGTATTTGGAACTGTCTCGGAAACATCAATACTAATTGTAAAATTTCCCTTTATTAAACTAACTTTTAAGTTAGTGCAAATCGCTCAGTTCCATTCTTTAGGCTGCACTCCGCTAACGCAGAGTGCATTCAAATAAAACTTATCAAATAGAGTTGATACTTACCTATTTAATAAGTTTATCACAACAATTAGGCTAAAAGCAATTGAGCTATGATTTTCCCAAGTACCGGCCTAAACCCACTGAAGTCATGCCTCCGGTTCAATGTCCGGTTGAACAGGTTCCTCGGACCCAATTCATCTCTCCCTTGTTTTGGGGCCGTTCCACTGTATTGTGGAAGGTTGGAAGCAAAAGTTTGTGCGTTGGTCATAATACACTGTATGGCTACGAATTGCATAAATTATAACACAAACGTGGCTAAAATTCCATGTATTAAGTGACTATTTTGCAAACCGCAAGGCCGCGAGTTAAAGTGATCCTGTATATGAATATAAGACTACAATACAATACTGTTGTATATAAATTCGCCCCCACTTACGCAAATGCCTACGACCATACCATGTTGAATGCACCGGTTCTCGTCCGATCACCGAAGTTAAGCAACATTGGGCCTGGTTAGTACTTGGATGGGTGACCGCTTGGGAACACCAGGTGTTGTAGGCTTTTTTTTGAGTATTCAAACCTCATAGAATACTTTTATTCGATATTTACACATTTTAGAGCCTCAAAAAGCCTCGGTGATCGAAAAAGTTAAGCCTCATCGAGCGCGGACACTTTTTTGGAAATTGGTGAAAACTTGTCCAAAATGGTTCGCTGTGCCAGGTTTTTTTATTTTATCCCCAACTATGTCTCAAGTGGAGCATGCCCACAAAAAATGAGCCATTTCGGACTAAAATTGACGATTTGGTGGCCAAAACTATGTTCGGTGATCGAAAGTTAAGCCTCATCGAGCGCGGATACTTTTTGTAAATGACAATTTCAGCAATAACCATTGCTCCAAACACACCCCATATACTTGTAAAGGCCATTCTAATAGTTCCCCTGCTTGCGTTTACTGTATATTTGGTATTTGGAACTGTCTCGGAAACATTAATACTAATTGTAAAATTTCCCTTTATTAAACTAACTTTTAAGTTAGTGCAAATCGCTCAGTTCCATTCTTTAGGCTGCACTCCGCTAACGCAGCGTGCATTCAAATAAAACTTATCAAATAAAGTTGATACTTACCTATTTAATAAGTTTATCACAACAATTAGGCTAAAAGCAATTGAGCTATGATTTTCCCAAGTACCGGCCTAAACCCACTGAAGTCATGCCTCCGGTTCAATGTCCGGTTGAACAGGTTCCTCGGACCCAATTCATCTCTCCCTTGTTTTGGGGCCGTTCCACTGTATTGTGGAAGGTTGGAAGCAAAAGTTTGTGCGTTGGTCATAATACACTGTATGGCTACGAATTGCATAAATTATAACACAAACGTGGCTAAAATTCCATGTATTAAGTGACTATTTTGCAAACCGCAAGGCGGCGAGTTAAAGTGATCCTGTATATGAATATAAGACTACAATACAATACTGTTGTATATAAATTCGCCCCCACTTACGCAAATGCCTACGACCATACCATGTTGAATGCACCGGTTCTCGTCCGATCACCGAAGTTAAGCAACATTGGGCCTGGTTAGTACTTGGATGGGTGACCGCTTGGGAACACCAGGTGTTGTAGGCTTTTTTTTGAGTATTCAAACCTCATAGAATACTTTTATTCGATATTTACACATTTTAGAGCCTCAAAAAGCCTCGGTGATCGAAAAAGTTAAGCCTCATCGAGTGCGGATACTTTTTTGGAAATTGGTGAAAACTTGTCCAAAATGGTTCGCTGTGCCAGGTTTTTTTTATTTTATCCCCAACTATGTCTCAAGTGGAGCATGCCCACAAAAAATGAGCCATTTCGGACTAAAATTGACGATTTGGTGGCCAAAACTATGTTCGGTGATCGAAAGTTAAGCCTCATCGAGCGCGGATACTTTTTGTAAATGACAATTTCAGCAATAACCGTTGCTCCAAACACACCCCATATACTTGTAAAGGCCATTCTAATAGTTCCCCTGCTTGCGTTTACTGTATATTTGGTATTTGGAACTGTCTCGGAAACATCAATACTAATTGTAAAATTTCCCTTTATTAAACTAACTTTTAAGTTAGTGCAAATCGCTCAGTTCCATTCTTTAGGCTGCACTGCGCTAACGCAGAGTGCATTCAAATAAAATTTATCAAATAGAGTTGATACTTACCTATTTAATAAGTTTATCACAACAATTAGGCTAAAAGCAATTGAAGTATGATTTTCCCAAGTACCGGCCTAAACCCACTGAAGTCATGCCTCCGGTTCAATGTCCGGTTGAACAGGTTCCTCGGACCCAATTCATCTCTCCCTTGTTTTGGGGCCGTTCCACTGTATTGTGAAAGGTTGGAAGCAAAAAGTTTGTGCGTTGGTCATAATACACTGTATGGCTACCAATTGCATAAATTATAACACAAACGTGGCTAAAATTGCATGTATTAAGTGACTATTTTGCAAACCGCAAGGCGGCGAGTTAAAGTGATCCTGTATATGAATATAAGACTACAATACAATACTGTTGTATATAAATTCGTCCCCACTTACGCAAATGCCTACGACCATACCATGTTGAATGCACCGGTTCTCGTCCGATCACCGAAGTTAAGCAACATTGGGCCTGGTTAGTACTTGGATGAGTGACCGCTTGGGAACACCAGGTGTTGTAGTCTTTTTCTTTTGAGTATTCAAACCTCATAGAATACTTTTATTCGATATTTACACATTTTAGAGCCTCAAAAAGCCTCGGTGATCGAAAAAGTTAAGCCTCATCGAGCGCGGATACTTTTTTGGAAATTGGTAAAAACTTGTCCAAAATGGTTCGCTGTGCCAGATTGTTTTTATTTTATCCCCAACTATGGGTCAAGTGGAGCATGCCCACAAAGATGAGCCAATTCGGACTAAAATTGACGATTTGGTGGCCAAAACAAAGTTCGGTGATCGAAAAAGTTAAGCCTCATCGAGCGCGGATACTTTTTTGGAAATTGGTGAAAACTTGTCCAAAATGGTTCGCTGTGCCAGATTTTTTTATTTTATCCCCAACTACGGCTCAAGTGGAGCATACCCACAAAAAATGAGCCATTTCGGACTAAAATTGAGGATTTGGTGGCCAAAACTAGGTTCGGTGATCGAAAAAGTTAAGCCTCATCGAGCGCGGATACTTTTTGTAAATGACAATTTCAGCAATAACCATTGCTCCAAACACACCCCATATACTTGTAAAGGCCATTCTAATAGTTCCCCTGCTTGCGTTTACTGTATATTTGGTATTTGGAACTGTCTCGGAAACATCAATTCTAATTGTAAAATTTCCCTTTATTAAACTAACTTTTAAGTTAGTGCAAATCGCTCAGTTCCATTCTTTAGGCTGCACTCCGCTAACGCAGAATGCATTCAAATAAAACTTATCAAATAGAGTTGATACTTACCTATTTAATAAGTTTATCACAACAATTAGGCTAAAAGCAATTGAGCTATGATTTTCCCAAGTACCGGCCTAAACCCACTGAAGTCATGCCTCCGGTTCAATGTCCGGTTGAACAGGTTCCTCGGACCCAATTCATCTCTCCCTTGTTTTGGGGCCGTTCCACTGTATTGTGGAAGGTTGGAAGCAAAAAGTTTGTGCGTTGGTCATAATACACTGTATGGCTACGAATTGCATAAATTATAACACAAACGTGGCTAAAATTGCATGTATTAAGTGACTATTTTGCAAACCGCAAGGCGGCGAGTTAAAGTGATCCTGTATATGAATATAAGACTAAAAAACAATACTGTTGTATATAAATTCGCCCCCACTTACGCAAATGCCTACGACCATACCATGTTGAATGCACCGGTTCTCGTCCGATCACCGAAGTTAAGCAACATTGGGCCTGGTTAGTACTTGGATGGGTGACCGCATGGGAACACCAGGTGTTGTAGGCTTTTTCTTTTGAGTATTAAAACCTCATAGAATACTTTTATTCGATATTTACACATTTTAGAGCCTCAAAAAGCCTCGGTGATCGAAAAAGTTAAGCCTCATCGAGCGCGGATACTTTTTTGGAAATTGGTAAAAACTTGTCCAAAATGGTTCGCTGTGCCAAATTTTTTTTTTATTTTATCCCCAACTATGGCTCAAGTGGAGCATGCCCACAAAAAATGAGCCTTTTCGGACTAAAATTGACGATTTGGTGGCCAAAACAAAGTTCGGTGATCGAAAAAGTTAAGCCTCATCGAGCGCAGATACTTTTTTGGAAATTAGTGAAAACTTGTCCAAAATGGTTCGCTGTGCCAGATTTTTTTATTTTTCCCCAACTATGGCTCAAGTGGAGCATGCCCACAAAAAATGAGCCATTTCGGACTAAAATTGACGATTTGGTGGCCAAAACTAGGTTCGGTGATCGAAAAAGTTAAGCCTCATCGAGCGCGGATACTTTTTGTAAATGACAATTTCAGCAATAACCATTGCTCCAAACACACCCCATATACTTGTAAAGGCCATTCTAATAGTTCCCCTGCTTGCGTTTACTGTATATTTGGTATTTGGAACTGTCTCGGAAACATCAATTCTAATTGTAAAGTTTCCCTTTATTAAACTAACTTTTAAGTTAGTGCAAATCGCTCAGTTCCATTCTTTAGGCTGCACTCCGCTAACGCAGAATGCATTCAAATAGAACTTATCAAATAGAGTTGATACTTACCTATTTAATAAGTTTATCACAACAATTAGGCTAAAAGCAATTGAGCTATGATTTTCCCAAGTACCGGCCTAAACCCACTGAAGTCATGCCTCCGGTTCAATGTCCGGTTGAACAGGTTCCTCGGACCCAAATCATCTCTCCCTTGTTTTGGGGCCGTTCCACTGTATTGTGGAAGGTTGGAAGCAAAAAGTTTGTGCGTTGGTCATAATACACTGTATGGCTACGAAATGCATAAATTATAACACAAACGTGGCTAAAATTGCATGTATTAAGTGACTATTTTGCAAACCGCAAGGCGGCGAGTTAAATTGATCCTGTATATGAATATAAGACTACAATACAATACTGTTGTATATAAATTCGCCCCCACTTACGCAAATGCCTACGACCATACCATGTTGAATGCACCGGTTCTCGTCCGATCACCGAAGTTAAGCAACATTGGGCCTGGTTAGTACTTGGATGGGTGACCGCTTGGGAACACCAGGTGTTGTAGGCTTTTTCTTTTGAGTATTGAAACCTCATAAAATACTTTTATTCGATATTTACACATTTTAGAGCCTCAAAAAGCCTCGGTGATCGAAAAAGTTAAGCCTCATCGAGCGCGGATCCTTTTTTGGAAATTGGTAAAAACTTGTCCAAAATGGTTCGCTGTGCCAGATTTTTTTTTTATCCCCAACTATGGCTCAAGTGGAGCATGCCCACAAAGATGAGCCAATTCGGACTAAAATTGACGATTTGGTGGCCAAAACAAAGTTCGGTGATCGAAAAAGTTAAGCCTCATCGAGCGCGGATACTTTTTCGGAAATTGGTAAAAACTTGTCCAAAATGGTTCGCTGTGCCAGATTTTTTTTATTTTTCCCCAATTATGGCTCAAGTGGAGCATGCCCACAAAAAATGAGCCATTTCGGACTAAAATTGACGATTTGGTGGCCAAAACTAAGTTCGGTGATCGAAAAAGTTAAGCCTCATCGAGCGAGGATACTTTTTGTAAATGACAATTTCAGCAATAACCATTGCTCCAAACACACCCCATATACTTGTGAAGGCCATTCTAATAGTTCCCCTGCTTGCGTTTACTGTATATTTGGTATTTGGAACTGTCTCGGAAACATCAATACTAATTGTAAAATTTCCCTTTCTTAAACTAACTTTTACGTTAGTGCAAATCGCTCAGTTCCATTCTTTAGGCTGCACTCCGCTAACGCAGAGTGCATTCAAATAAAACTTATCAAAAAGAGTTGATACTTACCTATTTAATAAGTTTATCACAACAATTAGGCTAAAAGCAATTGAGCTATGAGTTTCCCAAGTACCGGCCTAAACCCACTGAAGTCATGCCTCCGGTTCAATGTCCGGTTGAACAGGTTCCTCGGACCCAATTCATCTCTCCCTTGTTTTGGGGCCGTTCCACTGTATTGTGGAAGGTTGGAAGCAAAAAGTTTGTGCGTTGGTCATAATACACTGTATGGCTACGAATTGCATAAATTATAACACAAACGTGGCTAAAATTGCATGTATTAAGTGACTATTTTGCAAACCGCAAGGCGGCGAGTTAAAGTGATCCTGTATATGAATATAAGACTACAATACAAAACTGTTGTATATAAATTCGCCCCCACTTACGCAAATGCCTACAACCATACCATGTTGAATGCACCGGTTCTCGTCCGATCACCGAAGTTAAGCAACATTGGGCCTGGTTAGTACTTGGATGGGTGACCGCTTGGGAACACCAGGTGTTGTAGGCTTTTTCTTTTGAGTATTCAAACCTCATAGAATCCTTTTATTCGATATTTACACATTTTAGAGCCTCAAAAAGCCTCGTTGATCGAAAAAGTTAAGCCTCATCGAGCGCGGATACTTTTTTGGAAATTGGTAAAAACTTGTCCAAAATGGTTCGCTGTGCCAGATTTCTTTTATTTTATCCCCAACTATGGCTCAAGTGGAGCATGCCCACAAAGATGGGCCATTTCGGACTAAAATTGACGATTTGGTGGCCAAAACTAAGTTCGGTGATCGAAAAAGTTAAGCCTCATCGTGCGCGGATACTTTTTGTAAATGACAATTTCAGCAATAACCATAGCTCCAAACACACCCCATATACTTGTAAAGGCCATTCTAATAGTTCCCCTGCTTGCGTTTACTGTATATTTGGTATTTGGAACTGTCTCGGTAACATCAATACTAATTGTAAAATTTCCCTTTATTAAACTAACTTTTAAGTTAGTGCAAATCGCTCAGTTCCATTCTTTAGGCTGCACTCCGCTAACGCAGAGTGCATTCAAATAAAACTTATCAAATAGAGTTGATACTTGCCTATTTAATAAGTTTATCACAACAATTAGGCTAAAAGCAATTGAGCTATGATTTTCCCAAGTACCGGCCTAAACCCACTGAAGTCATGCCTCCGGTTCAATGTCCGGTTGAACAGGTTCCTCGGACCCAATTCATCTCTCCCTTGTTTTGGGGCCGTTCCACTGCATTGTGGAAGGTTGGAAGCAAAAAGTTTGTGCGTTGGCCATAATACACTGTATGGCTACGAATTGCATAAATTATAACACAAACGTGGCTAAAATTGCATGTATTAAGTGACTATTTTGCAAACCGAAAGGCGGCGAGTTAAAGTGATCCTGTATATGAATATAAGACTACAATACAATACTGTTGTATATAAATTCGCCCCCACTTACCCAAATGCCTACGACCATACCATGTTGAATGCACCGGCTCTCGTCCGATCACCGAAGTTAAGCAACATTGGGCCTGGTTAGTACTTGGATGGGTGACCGCTTGGGAACACCAGGTGTTGTAGGCTTTTTCTTTTGAGTATTCAAACCTCATAGAATACTTTTATTCGATATTTACACATTTTAGAGCCTCAAAAAGCCTCGGTGATCGAAAAAGTTAAGCCTCATCGAGCGCGGATACTTTTTTGGAAATTGGTAAAAACTTCTCCAAAATGGTTCGCTGTGCCAGATTTTTTTTATTTTATCCACAACTATGGCTCAAGTGGAGCATGCCCACAAAGATGAGCCAATTCGGACTAAAATTGACGATTTGGTGGCCAAAACAAAGTTCGGTGATCGAAAAAGTTAAGCCTCATCGAGCGTGGATACTTTTTTGGAAATTGGTAAAAACTTGTCCGAAATGGTTCGCTGTGCAAGATTTTTTTGTTTTTTCCCCAACTATGGCTCAAGTGGAGCATGCCCACAAAAAATGAGCCATTTCGGACTAAAATTAACGATTTGGTGGCCAAAACTAAGTTCGGTGATCGAAAAAGTTAAGCCTCATCGTGCGCGGATACTTTTTGTAAATGACAATTTCAGCAATAACCATTGCTCCAAACACACCCCATATACTTGTAAAGGCCATTCTAATAGTTCCCCTGCTTGCGTTTACTGTATATTTGGTATTTGGAACTGTCTCGGAAACATCAATACTAATTGTAAAATTTCCCTTTATTAAACTAACTTTTAAGTTAGTGCAAATCGCTCAGTTCCATTCTTTAGGCTGCACTCCGCTAACGCAGAGTGCATTCAAATAAAACTTATCAAATAGAGTTGATACTTACCTATTTAATAAGTTTATCACAACAATTAGGCTAAAAGCAATTGAGCTATGATTTTCCCAAGTACCGGCCTAAACCCACTGAAGTCATGCCTCCGGTTCAATGTCCGGTTGAACAGGTTCCTCGGACCCAATTCATCTCTCCCTTGTTTTGGGGCCGTTCCGCTGTATTGTGGAAGGTTGGAAGCAAAAAGTTTGTGCGTTGGTCATAATACACTGTATGGCTACGAATTGCATAAATTATAACACAAACGTGGCTAAAATTGCATGTATTAAGTGACTATTTTGCAAACCGCAAGGCGGCGAGTTAAAGTGGTCCTGTATATGAATATAAGACTACAATACAATACTGTTGTATATAAATTCGCCCCCACTTACGCAAATGCCTACGACCATACCATGTTGAATGCACCGGTTCCCGTCCGATCACCGAAGTTAAGCAACATTGGGCCTGGTTAGTACTTGGATGGGTGACCGCTTGGGAACACCAGGTGTTGTAGGCTTTTTCTTTTGAGTATTCAAACCTCATAGAATACTTTTATTCGATATTTACACATTTTAGAGCCTCAAAAAGCCTCGGTGATCGAAAAAGTTAAGCCTCATCGAGCGCGGATACTTTTTCGGAAATTGGTAAAAACTTGTCCAAAATGGTTCGCTGTGCCAGATTTTTTTTATTTTATCCCCAACTATGGCTTAAGTGGAGCATGCCCACAAAAAATGAGCCAATTCGGACTAAAATTGACGATTTGGTGGCCAAAACAAAGTTCGGTGATCGAAAAAGTTAAGCCTCATCGAGCGCTGATACTTTTTTGGAAATTGGTGAAAACTTGTCAAAAATGGTTCGCTGTGCCAGATTTTTTTATTTTATCCCCAACTATGGCTCAAGTGGAGCATGCCCACAAAAAATGAGCCATTTCGGACTAAAATTGACGATTTGGTGGCCAAAACTAAGTTCGGTGATCGAAAAAGTTAAGCCTCATCGAGCGCGGATACTTTTTGTAAATGACAATTTCAGCAATAACCATTGCTCCAAACACACCCCATATACTTGTAAAGGCCATTCTAATAGTTCCCCTGCTTGCGTTTACTGTATATTTGGTATTTGGAACTGTCTCGGAAACATCAATTCTAATTGTAAAATTTCCCTTTATTAAACTAACTTTTAATTTAGTGCAAATCGCTCAGTTCCATTCTTTAGGCTGCACTCCGCTAACGCAGAGTGCATTCAAATAAAACTTATCAAATAGAGTTGATACTCACCTATTTAATAAGTTTATCACAACAATTAGGCTAAAAGCAATTGAGCTATGATTTTCCCAAGTACCGGCCTAAACCCACTGAAGTCATGCCTCCGGTTCAATGTCCGGTTGAACAGGTTCCTCGGACCCAATTCATCTCTCCCTTGTTTTGGGGCCGTTCCACTGTATTGTGGAAGGTTGGAAGCAAAAAGTTTGTGCGTTGGTCATAATACACTGTATGGCTACGAATTGCATAAATTATAACACAAACGTGGCTAAAATTGCACGTATTATGTGACTATTTTGCAAACCGCAAGGCGGCGAGTTAAAGTGATCCTGTATATGAATATAAGACTACAATACAATACTGTTGTATATAAATTCGCCCCCACTTACGCAAATGCCTACGACCATACTATGTTGAATGCACCGGTTCTCGTCCGATCACCGAAGTTAAGCAACATTGGGCCTGGTTAGTACTTGGATGGGTGACCGCTTGGGAACACCAGGTGTTGTAGGCTTTTTCTTTTGAGTATTCAAACCTCATAGAATACTTTTATTCGATATTTACACATTTTAGAGCCTCAAAAAGCCTCGGTGATCGAAAAAGTTAAGCCTCATCGGGAGCGGATACTTTTTTGGAAATTGGTAAAAACTTGTCCAAAATGGTTCGCTGTGCCAGATTTTTTTTATTTTATACCCAACTATGGCTCAAGTGGAGCATGCCCACAAAAAATGAGCCAATTCGGACTAAAATTGACGATTTGGTGGCCAAAACAAAGTTCGGTGATCGAAAAAGTTAAGCCTCATCGAGCGCGGATACTTTTTTGGAAATTGGTGAAAACTTGTCAAAAATGGTTCGCTGTGCCAGATTTTTTTAATTTATCCCCAACTATGGCTCAAGTGGAGCATGCCCACAACAAATGAGCCATTTCGGACTAAAATTGACGATTTGGTGGCCAAAACTAAGTTCGGTGATCGAAAAAGTTAAGCCTCATCGAGCGCGGATACTTTTTGTAAATGACAATTTCAGCAATAACCATTGCTCCAAACACGCCCCATATACTTGTAAAGGCCATTCTAATAGTTCCCCTGCTTGCGTTTACTGTATATTTGGTATTTGGAACTGTCTCTGAAACATCAATACTAATTGTAAAATTTCCCTTTATTAAACTAACTTTTAAGTTGTGCAAATCGCTGAGTTCCATTCTTTAGGCTGCACTCCGCTAACGCAGAATGCATTCAAATAAAACTTATCAAATAGAGTTGATACTTACCTATTTAATAAGTTTATCACAACAATTAGGCTAAAAGCAATTGAGCTATGATTTTCCCAAGTACCGGCCTAAACCCACTGAAGTCATGCCTCCGGTTCAATGTCCGGTTGAACAGGTTCCTCGGACCCAATTCATCTCTCCCTTGTTTTGGGGCCGTTCCACTGTATTGTGGAAGGTTGGAAGCAAAAAGTTTGTGCGTTGGTCATAATACACTGTATGGCTACGAATTGCATAAATTATAACACAAACGTGGCTAAAATTGCACGTATTATGTGACTATTTTGCAAACCGCAAGGCGGCGAGTTAAAGTGATCCTGTATATGAATATAAGACTACAATACAATACTGTTGTATATAAATTCGCCCCAACTTACGCAAATGCCTACGACCATACCATGTTGAATGCACCGGTTCTCGTCCGATCACCGAAGTTAAGCAACATTGGGCCTGGTTAGTACTTGGATGGGTGACCGCTTGGGAACACCAGGTGTTGTAGGCTTTTTCTTTTGAGTATTCAAACCTCATAGAATACTTTTATTCGATATTTACACATTTTAGAGCCTCAAAAAGCCTCGGTGATCTAAAAAGTTAAGCCTCATCGAGCGCGGATACTTTTTTGGAAATTGGTAAAAACTTATCAAAAATGGTTCGCTGTGCCAGATTTTTTTATCTTATCCCCAACTATGGCTCAGGTGGAGCATGCCCACAAAAAATGAGCCATTTCGGACTAAAATTGACGATTTGGTGGCCAAAACTAAGTTCGGTGATCGAAAAAGACAAGCCTCATCGAGCGCGGATACTTTTTGTAAATGACAATTTCAGCAATAACCATTGCTCCAAACACACCCCATATACTTGTAAAGGCCATTCTAATAGTTCCTTGCTTGCGTTTACTGTATATTTGGTATTTGGAACTGTCTCGGAAACATCAAAACTAATTGTAAAATTTTCCTTTATTAAACTAACTTTTAAGTTGTGCAAATCGCTGAGTTCCATTCTTTAGGCTGCAATCCGCTAACGCAGAGTGCATTCAAATAAAACTTATCAATTAGAGTTGATACTTACGTATTTAATAAGTTTATCACAACAATTAGGCTAAAAGCAATTGAGCTATGGTTTTCCCAAGTACCGGCCTAAACCCACTGAAGTCATGCCTCCGGTTCAATGTCCGGTTGAACTGGTTCCTCGGACCCAATTCATCTCTCCCTTGTTTTGGGGCCGTTCCACTGTATTGTGGAAGGTTGGAAGCAAAAAGTTTGTGCGTTGGTCATAATACACTGTATGGCTACGAATTGCATAAATTATAACACAAACGTGGCTAAAATTGCATGTATTAAGTGACTATTTTGCAAACCGCAAGGCGGCGAGTTAAAGTGATCCTGTATATGAATATAAGACTACAATACAATACTGTTGTATATAAATTCGCCCCCACTTACGCAAATGCCTACGACCATACCATGTTGAATGCACCGGTTCTCGTCCGATCACCGAAGTTAAGCAACATTGGGCCTGGTTAGTACTTGGATGGGTGACCGCTTGGGAACACCAGGTGTTGTAGGCTTTTTCTTTTGAGTATTCAAACCTCATAGAAGACTTTTATTCGATATTTACACATTTTAGAGCCTCAAAAAGCCTCGGTGATCGAAAAAGTTAAGCCTCATCGAGCGCGGATACTTTTTTGGAAATTGGTAAAAACTTGTCCAAAATGGTTCGCTGTGCCAGATTTTTTTTATTTTATCCCCAACTATGGCTCAAGTGGAGCATGCCCACAAAAAATGAGCCAATTCGGACTAAAATTGACGATTTGGTGGCCAAAACAAAGTTCGGTGATCGAAAAAGTTAAGCCTCATCGAGCGCTGATACTTTTTTGGAAATTGGTGAAAACTTGTCAAAAATGGTTCGCTGTGCCAGATTTTTTTATTTTATCCCCAACTAAGGCTCAAGTGGAGCATGCCCACAAAAAATGAGCCATTTCGGACTAAAATTGACGATTTGGTGGCCAAAACTAAGTTCGGTGATCGAAAAAGTTAAGCCTCATCGAGCGCGGATACTTTTTGTAAATGACAATTTCAGCAATAACCATTGCTCCAAACACACCCCATATACTTGTAAAGGCCATTCTAATAGTTCCCCTGCTTGCGTTTACTGTATATTTGGTATTTGGAACTGTCTCGGAAACATCAATACTAATTGCAAAATTTCCCTTTATTAAACTAACTTTTAAGTTGTGCAAATCGCTGAGTTCCATTCTTTAGGCTGCACTCCGCTAACGCAGAGTGCATTCAAATAAAACTTATCAATTAGAGTTGATACTTACGTATTTAATAAGTTTATCACAACAATTAGGCTAAAAGCAATTGAGCTATGATTTTCCCAAGTACCGGCCTAAACCCACTGAAGTCATGCCTCCGGTTCAATGTCCGGTTGAACCGGTTCCTCGGACCCAATTCATCTCTCCCTTGTTTTGGGGCCGTTCCACTGTATTGTGGAAGGTTGGAAGCAAAAAGTTTGTGCGTTGGTCATAATACACTGTATGGCTACGAATTGCATAAATTATAACCCAAACGTGGCTAAAATTGCATGTATTAAGTGACTATTTTGCAAACCGCAAGGCGGCGAGTTAAAGTGATCCTGTATATGAATATAAGACTACAATACAATACTGTTGTATATAAATTCGCCCCCACTTACGCAAATGCCTACGACCATACCATGTTGAATGCACCGGTTCTCGTCCGATCACCGAAGTTAAGCAACATTGGGCCTGGTTAGTACTTGGATGGGTGACCGCTTGGGAACACCAGGTATTGTAGGCTTTTTCTTTTGAGTATTCAAACCTCATAGAATACTTTTATTCGATATTTACACATTTTAGAGCCTCAAAAAGCCTCGGTGATCGAAAAAATTAAGCCTCATCGAGCGCGGATACTTTTTTGGAAATTGGTAAAAACTTGTCCAAAATGGTTCGCTGTGCCAGATTTTTTATTTTGTCCCCAACTATGGATCAAGTGGAGCATGCCCACAAAAAATGAGCCAATTCGGACTAAAATTGACGATTTGGTGGCCAAAACAAAGTTCGGTGATCGAAAAAGTTAAGCCTCATCGAGCGCGGATACTTTTTTGGAAATTGGTGAAAACTTGTCAAAAATGGTTCGCTGTGCCAGATTTTTTTATTTTATCCCCAACTATGGCTCAAGTGGAGCATGCCCACAAAAAATGAGCCATTTCGGACTAAAATTGACGATTTGGTGGCCAAAACTAAGTTCGGTGATCGAAAAAGTTAAGCCTCATCGAGCGCGGATACTTTTTGTAAATGACAATTTCAGCAATAACCATTGCTCCAAACACACCCCATATACTTGTAAAGGCCATTCTCATAGTTCCCCTGCTTGCGTTTACTGTATATTTGGTATTTGGAACTGTCTCGGAAACATCAATACTAATTGTAAAATTTCCCTTTATTAAACTAACTTTTAAGTTGTGCAAATCGCTGAGTTCCATTCTTTAGGCTGCACTCCGCTAACGCAGAATGCATTCAAATAAAACTTATCAAATAGAGTTGATACTTACCTATTTAATAAGTTTATCACAACAATTAGGCTAAAAGCAATTGAGCTATGATTTTCCCAAGTACCGGCCTAAACCCACTGAAGTCATGCCTCCGGTTCAATGTCCGGTTGAACAGGTTCCTCGGACCCAATTCATCTCTCCCTTGTTTTGGGGCCGTTCCACTGTATTGTGGAAGGTTGGAAGCAAAAAGTTTGTGCGTTGGTCATAATACACTGTATGGCTACGAATTGCATAAATTATAACACAAACGTGGCTAAAATTGCATGTATTAAGTGACTATTTTGCAAACCGCAAGGCGGCGAGTTAAAGTGATCCTGTATATGAATATAAGACTACAATACAATACTGTTGTATATAAATTCGCCCCCACTTACGCAAATGCCTACGACCATACCATGTTGAATGCACCGGTTCTCGTCCGATCACCGAAGTTAAGCAACATTGGGCCTGGTTAGTACTTGGATGGGTGACCGCTTGGGAACACCAGGTGTTGTAGGCTTTTTCTTTTGAGTATTCAAACCTCATAGAATACTTTTATTCGATATTTACACATTTTAGAGCCTCAAAAAGCCTCGGTGATCGAAAAAGTTAAGCCTCATCGAGCGCGGATACTTTTTTGGAAATTGGTAAAAACTTGTCCAAAATGGTTCGCTGTGCCAGATTTTTTTTTATTTTATCCCCAACTATGGCTTAAGTGGAGCATGCCCACAAAAAATGAGCCAATTTGGACTAAAATTGACGATTTGGTGGCCAAAACAAAGTTCGGTGATCGAAAAAGTTAAGCCTCATCGAGCGCGGATACTTTTTTGGAAATTGGTGAAAACTTGTCAAAAATGGTTCGCTGTGCCAGATTTTTTTTATTTTATCCCCAACTATGGCACAAGTGGAGCATGCCCACAAAAAATGAGCCAATTCGGACTAAAATTGACGATTTGGTGGCCAAAACTAAGTTCGGTGATCGAAAAAGTTAAGCCTCATCGAGCGCGGATACTTTTTGTAAATGACAATTTCAGCAATAACCATTGCTCCAAACACACCCCATATACTTGTAAAGGCCATTCTAATAGTTCCCCTGCTTGCGTTTACTGTATATTTGGTATTTGGAACTGTCTCGGAAACATCAATACTAATTGTAAAATTTCCCTTTATTAAACTAACTTTTAAGTTGTGCAAATCGCTGAGTTCCATTCTTTAGGCTGCACTCCGCTAACACAGAATGCATTCAAATAAAACTTATCAAATAGAGTTGATACTTACCTATTTAATAAGTTTATCACAACAATTAGGCTGAAAGCAATTGAGCTATGATTTTCCCAAGTACCGGCCTAAACCCACTGAAGTCATGCCTCCGGTTCAATGTCCGGTTGAACAGGTTCCTCGGACCCAATTCATCTCTCCCTTGATTTGGGGCCGTTCCACTGTATTGTGGAAGGTTGGAAGCAAAAAGTTTGTGCGTTGGTCATAATACACTGTATGGCTACGAATTGCATAAATTATAACACAAACGTGGCTAAATTTGCATGTATTAAGTGACTATTTTGCAAACCGCAAGGCGGCGAGTTAAAGTGATCCTGTATATGAATATAAGACTACAATACAATACTGTTGTATATAAATTCGCCCCCACTTACGCAAATGCCTACGACCATACCATGTTGAATGCACCGGTTCTCGTCCGATCACCGAAGTTAAGCAACATTGGGCCTGGTTAGTACTTGGATGGGTGACCGCTTGGGAACACCAGGTGTTGTAGGCTTTTTCTTTTGAGTATTCAAACCTCATAGAATACTTTTATTCGATATTTACACATTTTAGAGCCTCAAAAAGCCTCGGTGATCGAAAAAGTTAAGCCTCATCGAGCGCGGATACTTTTTTGGAAATTGGTAAAAATTTGTCCAAAATGGTTCGCTGTGCCCGATTTTTTTTATTTTATCCCCAACTATGGCTCCAGTGGAGCATGCCCACAAAAAATGAGCCAATTCGGACTAAAATTGACGATTTGGTGGCCAAAACAAAGTTCGGTGATCGAAAAAGTTAAGCCTCATCGAGCGCGGATAGTTTTTTGGAAATTGGTGAAAACTTGTCAAAAATAGTTCGCTGTGCCAGATTTTTTTATTTTATCCCCAAATGTGGTCAAGTGGAGCATGCCCACAAATAATGAGCCAATTCGGACTAAAATTGACGATTTGGTGGCCAAAACAAAGTTCGGTGATCGAAAAAGTTAAGCCTCATCGAGCGCGGATACTTCTTTGGAAATTGGTGAAAACTTGTCAAAAATGGTTCGCTGGGCCAGATTTTTTTATTTTATCCCCAACTATGGCTCAAGTGGAGCATGCCCACAAAAAATGAGCCATTTCGGACTAAAATTGACGATTTGGTGGCCAAAACTAAGTTCGGTGATCGAAAAAGTTAAGCCTCATCGAGCGCGGATACTTTTTGTAAATGACAATTTCAGCAACAACCATTGCTCCAAACACACCCCATATACTTGTAAAGGCCATTCTAATAGTTCCCTGCTTGCGTTTACTGTATATTTGGTATTTGGAACTGTCTCTGAAACATCAAAACTAATTGTAAAATTTCCCTTTATTAAACTAACTTTTAAGTTGTGCAAATCGCTGAGTTCCATTCTTTAGGCTGCACTCCGCTAACGCAGAGTGCATTCAAATAAAACTTATCAATTAGAGTTGATACTTACCTATTTAATAAGTTTATCACAACAATTAGGCTAAAAGCAATTGAGCTATGATTTTCCCAAGTACCGGCCTAAACCCACTGAAGTCATGCCTCCGGTTCAATGTCCGGTTGAACAGGTTCCTCGGACCCAATTCATCTCTCCCTTGTTTTGGGGCCGTTCCACTGTATTGTGGAAGGTTGGAAGCAAAAAGTTTGTGCGTTGGTCATAATACACTGTATGGCTACGAATTGCATAAATTATAACACAAACGTGGCTAAAATTGCATGTATTAAGTGACTATTTTGCAAACCGCAAGGCGGCGAGTTAAAGTGATCCTGTATATGAATATAAGACTACAATACAATACTGTTGTATATAAATTCGCCCCCACTTACGCAAATGCCTACGACCATACCATGTTGAATGCACCGGTTCTCGTCCGATCACCGAAGTTAAGCAACATTGGGCCTGGTTAGTACTCGGATGGGTGACCGCTTGGGAACACCAGGTGTTGTAGGCTTTTTCTTTTGAGTATTCAAACCTCATAGATTACTTTTATTCGATATTTACACATTTTAGAGCATCAAAAAGCCTCGGTGATCGAAAAAGTTAAGCCTCATCGAGCGCGGATACTTTTTTGGAAATTGGTAAAAACTTGTCCAAAATGGTTCGCTGTGCCAGATTTTTTTTATTTTATCCCCAACTATGGCTCAAGTGGAGCATGCCCACAAAAAATGAGCCAATTCGGACTAAAATTGACGATTTGGTGGCCAAAACAAAGTTCGGTGATCGAAAAAGTTAAGCCTCATCGAGCGCGGATACTTTTTTGGAAATTGGTGAAAACTTGTCAAAAATGGTTCGCTGTGCCAGATTTTTTTATTTTATCCCCAACTATGGCTCAAGTGGAGCATGCCCACAAAAAATGAGCCATTTCGGACTAAAATTGACGATTTTGTGGCCAAAACTAAGGTCGGTGATCGAAAAAGTTAAGCCTCATCGAGCGCGGATACTTTTTGTAAATGACAATTTCAGCATTAACCATTGCTCCAAACACACCCCATATACTTGTAAAGGCCATTCTAATAGCTCCCCTGCTTGCGTTTACAGTATATTTGGTATTTGGAACTGCCTCGGAAACATCAATACTAATTGTAAAATTTCCCTTTATTAAACTAACTTTTTAGTGCAAATCGCTGAGTTCCATTCTTTAGGCTGCACTCCGCTAACGCAGAGTGCATTCAAATAAAACTTATCAATTAGAGTTGATACTTACCTATTTAATAAGTTTATCACAACAATTAGGCTAAAAGCAATTGAGCTATGATTTTCCCAAGTACCGGCCTAAACCCACTGAAGTCATGCCTCCGGTTCAATGTCCGGTTGAACAGGTTCCTCGGACCCAATTCATCTCTCCCTTGTTTTGGGGCCGTTCCACTGTATTGTGGAAGGTTGGAAGCAAAAAGTTTTTGCGTTGGTCATAATACACTGTATGGCTACGAATTGCATAAATTATAACACAAACGTGGCTAAAATTGCATGTATTAAGTGACTATTTTGCAAACCGCAAGGCGGCGAGTTAAAGTGATCCTGTATATGAATATAAGACTACAATACAATACTGTTGTATATAAATTCGCCCCCACTTACGCAAATGCCTACGACCATACCATGTTGAATGCACCGGTTCTCGTCCGATCACCGAAGTTAAGCAACATTGGGCCTGGTTAGTACTTGGATGGGTGACCGCTTGGGAACACCAGGTGTTGTAGGCTTTTTCTTTTGAGTATTCAAACCTCATAGAATACTTTTATTCGATATTTACACATTTTAGAGCCTCAAAAAGCCTCGGTGATCGAAAAAGTTAAGCCTCATCGAGCGCGGATACTTTTTTGGAAATTGGTAAAAATTTGTCCAAAATGGTCCGCTGTGCCAGATTTTTTTTATTTTATCCCCAACTATGGCTCAAGTGGAGCATGCCCACAAAAAATGAGCCAATTCGGACTAAAACTGACGATTTGGTGGCCAAAACAAAGTTCGGTGATCGAAAAAGTTAAGCCTCATCGAGCGCGGATACTTTTTTGGAAATTGGTGAAGACTTGTCAAAAATGGTTCGCTGTGCCAGATTTTTCGTTTTATCCCCAACTATGGCTCAAGTGGAGCATGCCCACAAAAAATGAGCCATTTCGGACCAAAATTGACGATTTGGTGGCCAAAACTAAGTTCGGTGATCGAAAAAGTTAAGCCTCATCGAGCGCGGATACTTTTTGTAAATGACAATTTCAGCATTAACCATTGCTCCAAACACACCCCATATACTTGTAAAGGCCATTATAATAGTTCCCCTGCTTGCGTTTACTGTATATTTGGTATTTGGAACTGTCTCGGAAACATCAATACTAATTGTAAAATTTCCCTTTATTAAACTAACCTTTAAGTTAGTGCAAATCGCTGAGTTCCATTCTTTAGGCTGCACTCCGCTAACGCAGAGTGCATTCAAATAAAACTTATCAAATAGAGTTAATACTTACCTATTTAATAAGTTGATCACAACATTTAGGCTAAAAGCAATTGAGCTATGGTTTTCCCAAGTACCGGCCTAAACCCACTGAAGTCATGCCTCCGGTTCAATGTGCGGTTGAACAGGTTCCTCGGACCCAATTCTTCTCTCCCTTGTTTTGGGGCCGTTCCACTGTATTGTGGAAGGTTGAAAGCAAAAAGTTTGTGCGTTGGTTATAAGACACTGTATGGCTACGAATTGCATAAATTATAACACAAACGTGGCTAAAATTGCATGTATTAAGTGACTATTTTGCAAACCGCAAGGCGGCGAGTTAAAGTGATCCTGTATATGAATATAAGACTACAATAAAATACTGTTGTATATAAATTCGCCCCCACTTACGCAAATGCCTACGACCATACCATGTTGAATGCACCGGTTCTCGTCCGATCACCGAAGTTAAGCAACATTGGGCCTGGTTAGTACTTGGATGGGTGACCGCTTGGGAACACCAGGTGTTGTAGGCTTTTTCTTTTGAGTATTCAAACCTCATAGAATACTTTT
Source organism: Convolutriloba macropyga (assembly GCF_964194025.1). Taxonomy (NCBI): domain Eukaryota; kingdom Metazoa; phylum Xenacoelomorpha; order Acoela; family Convolutidae; genus Convolutriloba; species Convolutriloba macropyga. The sequence continues at coordinate 63,803,206 of NC_134476.1, forward strand.
ATTCGATATTTACACATTTTAGAGCCTCAAAAAGCCTCGGTGATCGAAAAAGTTAAGCCTCATCGAGCGCGGATACTTTTTTGGAAATTGGTAAAAACTTGTCCAAAATGGTTCGCTGTGCCAGATTTTTTTTATTTTATCCCCAACTATGGCTCAAGTGGAGCATGCCCACAAAAAATGAGCCATTTCGGACTAAAATTGACGATTTGGTGGCCAAAACTAAGTTCGGTGATCGAAAAAGTTAAGCCTCATCGAGCGCGGATACTTTTTGTAAATGACAATTTCAGCATTAACCATTGCTCCAAACACACCCCATATACTTGTAAAGGCCATTCTAATAGTTCCCCTGCTTGCGTTTACTGTATATTTGGTATTTGGAACTGTCTCGGAAACATCAATACTAATTGTAAAATTTCCCTTTATTAAACTAACTTTTAAGTTAGTGCAAATCGCTGAGTTCCATTCTTTAGGCTGCACTCCGCTAACGCAGAGTGCATTCAAATAAAACTTATCAAATAGAGTTAATACTTACCTATTTAATAAGTTTATCACAACAATTAGGCTACAAGCAATTGACCTATAATACAATTTATGTACAACCAGAGGTGAAAGAAGCTATATACACAGTTATATACACAGTAAGAGAAGTTTTAGTTTAAAAAATTGAGTTTGAGAAGTTCCGATTAAGATTTAAAGTTCTATATAACTGTAGTAGAAGACTTCCTCTGCCTCGGATGCACTCAGCCATTTCAAGTACCATGGAGGACTTCTGCTGGCTGAACTTGACGTATACAAACGCTATTGGATCGTTTTCTTGGCTAGCCTCGTGGAAATTGTTTAAAATGAGTGTGATGGTTTCTTCAGGTAAGTATGATAAATTACAACAAAAAAAAATAAAATAAAATTGAATGGGAAAGCTTTAAATGCTCGATGGGCGTGGGTGGGATTCGAACCCACGCGTCTTGATGTTCTGTTTCTTCGAGGTGATAGTTCACTGCGCTAAGTTGACTTATTTTTCTGCAAGATTTTCGTTTCAAAGCTTTGTTCTTTCAATGTTTAAGTCGTTGCAAGTTCAAAACGGAGATCGACAAACTGACTTGAACGGTATCGAACCGAAGCTCCCAGTTGTGCTGTTTTTTTAGCGGTCCGCGCTAAGTGTCATTTATGATGTTAAAAAAAATTCAGCTTTCATTCAAATATGTTGCTGTCCGCTCAATTCAATTATAGATAGGGCGTAGATTGTTGTCCCTGATTTCAAATAGTCCTGCTTCGTTGTCGAGAAAGAAAAGATTGAGGAGGAAAAAAAAGAACGATTATGATTAATGAAGAGAGGGAGAAACAGAATAAACAAAAGCGTTGTTTCTGACTGGAAAAACGCATTAACAGAAAAGTGACAGAATTAAGAAATTGATCAATAAAAGTGCTACGCTAACCTAAACCATAAAACCACTGAAACCAAACCACGCGCAGCACAAGAGTTAATGTTTTTGTTTAATCTCAAAGACGTTTTCCTTTTAAATCAGTGGAGTGTTGAGTGAAAAAGTAAAATAGTTTTCAATAAAGTAGAAATGAGAGGCTTCGAAAGAAGGCGTAAGTGTTGGTCAGTAACTAAGCCTAGAGATATTGATGACAGCTGTGATCTGTTCAGCCCCGAATTGACTAGGCGAGCGGCTGGCCAAACAGATGAAGACAATTGAATGAGATGGTCAGAGAATGGCAAAGACTGAGTTGTGTTTGGCCCCGAATTGATTAAGCGAGCGGCTGGCCGAATACATTTAACACGTCTGATGGTTCTGTTGCTTTTCATATTGTTAATATAGCGGGAAAAAATTAATTATAATAAGGAAAGTTGGAGGCAACTGAGCTGGATTCGAACCCGGGTCGGAAAAAAGAAATGTTTATTCTTTCGTTGATAATCCTCGCGCTGTTGGTAACTGCGCCACTTTCCTCTTTTTCAAGACGTTAAAATTTTGATGCAGTTTATTGGATGGAGGAAACGCCTCAATAAAATAAATGTAAAGTTGCTGGAGTTGGACTCGAACCGTAGTAGTGTTTACATCATTAATCATTTTTTTGCTCTTCGCAACTGTGCCACTCGACAGCTACTTTTGGTTATCCGACTGCCAGTTTTTCATTTGCACTAATTGTAGATTTGTTTTCCTGTTTATTGTTGTATTTTTCCCCTGTTTCCTTAGTTTTCCTCTCTTAGTTTTTGTTTTTCTTTAGTCATTGATCCCATTTCTGTTGTTTGAAAGATGAAGATCTTTTATATTGAATTTCCCAGACTAAACTGGGATTGATCCTCCTTTTGTTTAGTCGGTCACTATTCTGAGCAGTCATCTTAGCCACTAGTCTATTGCATATGCGGCCGTGAAATTTAGTAATTTAGATGATCAAGAGTGCTTTTGCAAGAGTTGAGTGGGCACTGTCGTTTCTTATATATCAGCTCTGATACAGACAGTATGTTGTTTTTGATTGCCCTTTGAATATACCTGTTGGCCAGTTCAATCTGCATTTATCTGACTGGCTTCATGTTTGCCTCTTCGTGGAGGTTTTGAGCCTGATACCATCTTGGTTTTCGAAGGCAAATTCGTAGGGCTCGGTTTTGAACGTTTTGTATTTTATTGATAAGGGCATGCGATTGATCCAGCCAGCAAGCATTTGAGTACAGAAAGAGTGGTCTGATCCAAGATTTGTAAACCAAAATTAGGCTTTCTTCGTTAACGTTTAGGTTACTAAGCTTCCAGAGTTGAAATAGCCTGCTGTTCGCTCTTCGTATTAAGTCTTTGCAATGTTCATTCCATTTGAGGTTTGGAGTAAGAATGATACCCAAGAATTTTATCGATTGTGTCTTCTGAATGGTAATTCCTTTAATGTTGAGCTCTAGAGAAGATTCTTTCTTTGAGGGATTTTTAAAGATCAGGTAATGAGTTTTATTTGGGTTAATTTTGATTTTCAATGAGTCGCACCAATTAATTAGACTATTCAGTGATGATTGGAGATGTTTTTCGATTAATTTCGGGGATGGTGACCTATAGTAGAGGGCAAAGTCGTCAGCGAACTGTGAGATCTGGGCTTTTATTTGCGGCAAACCAATGACGTAAATGAGAAAGAGAATGGGAGCAATTACGCTCCCTTGAGGTACTCCAGCTGTCGGGCTGAAACTATCACTGACAGTGGAGTTTATCTTCACAAAGACATTCCTTTGCGACAAGAATGAATTTATCCATCTTATGACCGAATTCTTTAGCCCTATCGAGTTTAATTTGTGCACGAGTCCTAGGCGCCATACAGCATCGAACGCTTTTTCGACATCCAAGCAAACGAAACCAACCATTTCGGACCACTGAAAGGCTTCACTGACGTGCTGAGTGAGTTTAATGAGGTTGTCTGTTGTGCAGCTGTGTTTCCTGTAAGCACTCTGAGTCTCCTCGAAAATATTTTGGCTTTCACAATATTCCATAACAATATTTTTTACAGCAGTTTCACATATTTTGGCTATGCAGTTTGTAAGACTAATGGGTCGGTAGTTTTCAGCCTTCGATCGGTCTTTGTCTTGTTTTGGTATCATTTTTATCTGGGATTCTTTCCAGTTAAATGGAACAAAGGAGTTGTTTATGGAGCTAGATATGAGGAGACAGGCAAGGGCTTTAACATTCTTTGGTAATTCTTCAAGGATTTTGTAGCAGATTTTGTTCGGCCCAGGGCATGTTTTTCTCGTCTCTTTCAAGATTTCATCAAATTCTTTTGTGGTAACTACAATGCCCAGTTGTTCAGTATGTTCATTTGTATTTATTATTGCTTCTGTTTCATTTTCAATATTGTTGCAGAGTTCAGAAATTATTGATGAGTCCGTTTCGTGATTTTTCATTGTGTCCTTTAGCAGCTGTTTAAACATTTCACTTTTCTCCTTGTCGGTGACCGCCACACAATCTTTATAGAATAATTTTGGGTATTCTGCTGTTTTTTGTTTGGGCTCGTTTTTATTAGTTAGTTCTTTTATTGCTTTCCAGAAGCCTTTGCTACCCTTATCGCATGCACTTTCCAAGACCTTTGCTCTTTTTCTGTCTTCTGATCGCATCATTGATCGTTTAATTTCTTTCTGTAGGTAATTTATCTCCGTTCTTAAAGAGGTATAGTGATCGCCAACTAATTTGAGCTCTCTTCGCCTTTTTCTCCTCATTTTAATCAGTTTTTGCGTCTCAACACTGTAGGGGAGTTCTTTCTTTTTAATGCAGGAGTCTTCCAGAGATTTGTGTATTAACTCAATTAAACTGGTGCTAAATTTATTTAATTCATTCTTTTTTGGATACTTCACAGGCCAGAGATTTGATGATCTGTGTAATTTTCTTGCATGTTCTCTAAACTTTCTGTAGTTGATTTTTGATTTTAGTTGAAAAACTTCACTTTTTCTCAGGTTCAGGGTCGTAATTGTAACTTTGTGATCGCTGCCTAAATCTTCTGATACTTGAAAGTTGTTAAAATGCGCAAAAAGTGAATTATCGCAAAAGTGCAGATCTAACATATTTTTGCATTTTCCATCAAACGACTGATAGGTGTGATAACCGTTGTTCAGCAGTTTAAAAGTGCCCTCGTCAATAATATATAGGAGTTTTTCCCCATTTTCAGAATCGTAGGAGCAGTTTATTTCATGGTGGGGAGCATTGAAGTCGCCACATATGAAGACATTTTTCAACTTTCCTGAAAATATTTTATCGGTCAAGAGTAGCTTTCCAGGGGAATTGTAAACAGTTATTATCCAAAAATTATCGAAAAAGGGCAACTTAAGGCAAATTTTAAGTATTTCTAGTGTTCTTCCATTGCTATCAGTTTCTTTTTCTACTGGTTCTATTCTTTTGATAACAATGCTGTTCTTCACTAAGATAGCAGAGCCATGATGACCGTTGTTGAAGGTTTCCGATGCAACAATGTAGTTGTTGAGGGAGGTTGTTTTTTTCCAGTTCTTAACTACAAAAATTACATCTATTTCTTCTTCTGTTGAAAACAGAATCAGATCACTTATTTTGTTGTTTAGTCCGCGACAGTTCCATTGCAAAATCTTGAGCTTATCCATTTTGCGAAAAGTTTTGGCTGTTTGGTAAATTGTTTGTTTGAATTGAGATAACAGGAGTTGTATTTGCGCTTTTTATGCTGTCATGTATTCTCTGGCCATCAATTTTTTCATTGAAGATACGTGAGGCGCTGTTAGAGACAATATTCATTATGTCACTGTAGGACATAGTGTTAAGAACTGTTCGTATCTTGCTCAGGACTTCAGCTACTAGAACAGCAATTTTTTCAGTTGATGGCGTTAGGTCAGTCTTTGCTTGAGAGCTCTGTTTATTAGTTACGGCTGAGAATTTGTTCTCATTTATCTTTTTTGAGGCCTCTGCTAACTTATGCTGATATGCTGGACAGCCTCGATAAACTGTAGCATGAGCACCACCACAGTTTGAGCATTTGGCATTTTCTTTTGCAACATTGCATTCTTTTACACTATGATCTTGCGAGCAGCGAAGACATCGAATTGCATTAGTGCAATCCCTTGCTGAGTGGCCAAATTTCTGGCATTTGAAACATTGCATAACATGTGGTGGTTCGCGGCTTGCTTCACATCGGTATAGCTGCCAGCCTATTTTGACGCCATGTTTTTGAGCTGCGTTGACTTGATTGTTGGATTCCGTGATCACGCGTATTAATTTTGTTGGCTGGCCCGTTGCTCGACTTGTTATTCGTGAAACTTTGGTGACGTTCATTGCGTTGTTATTTAAAAGTTCTTCCTTTACCTCATCTTCAGTAATGCTGTGGTGAACATTTACAATGACGAAACTTGGTTTAGTTTTAGGCTTGGGAAGTGTATTCCTGGCGTTCACTTTGGCATTTGGAAAGGCCTGATTTAGGTTTAGTGACAGCATCAAGCATTCTCTTGAAGTGAGGTCCTCTGGCTGAATAAAGAAGTCGGTATTGTTCCTCAGTTGTCTTATTTGCTTGATCTTGACGGCTGGAAACTTCGACCTGATTGCTTTTGCAAACTGAATTTGTGATGGTCTTGGGTCAATTGAAACAATCATTGGTCTTACGTTGTTGATGGGAGTTGGCACTTTTCTGAAGCGTTTTCTTTTATTCCTTACTTCAGTAAAATCGCTTTCGTCTTGCGTTGATTCTTCTGCCGTCATTCTGGCTTCAGATAAAAGCCTTTCAATTTGGCTCATTTTAAAACTCAGCCTCAAAGAGGCTCTGACTTCTCGAAAAATTTTCTAATAGGACTTTGAAGATGAGGGATAAAACTGAGCAAAAAGTAAAGACTTTTGAGCTTAAGACTTTTGAAGGTGAGATTAAAACTGGAAGAAAAGTAAAAGAAAAGTCGGGATTAAGAAGAAAAGTCAGGATTTTAAATCTTAAGAAAGTTACAAAGCTAAAGCTAAGGAGGAAAGGGATTTAAGGGAAATTTTGAAAAGAAAAATTAGGAGAAAAAATGTAAAAGAAAAAGCCAGGATTTTAAATCTTAGTGAAAAAGCAGCTTTTACTGAAAAATCTCTTTTTATAAAAGACTCACTCCCAAAGGACTTTCCTGCACAAAGTAGAGTACTTGCTTGTGGCTTTCCTATCACACTTTGAGGTACTGATCCGAAAGTGACATTAATAGCGTTTTGATCATCATTAGGCAATTAGGCTAAAAGCAATTGAGCTATGATTTTCCAAAGTACCGGCCTAAACCCACTGAAGTCATGCCTCCGGTTCAATGTCCGGTTGAACAGGTTCCTCGGACCCAATTCATCTCTCCCTTGTTTTGGGGCCGTTCCACTGTATTGTGGAAGGTTGGAAGCAAAAAGTTTGTGCGTTGGTCATAATACACTGTATGGCTACGAATTGCATAAATTATAACACAAACGTGGCTAAAATTGCATGTATTAAGTGACTATTTTGCAAACCGCAAGGCGGCGAGTTAAAGTGATCCTGTATATGAATATAAGACTACAATACAATACTGTTGTATATAAATTCGCCCCCACTTACGCAAATGCCTACCACCATACCATGTTGAATGCACCGGTTCTCGTCCGATCACCGAAGTTAAGCAACATTGGGCCTGGTTAGTACTTGGATGGGTGACCGCTTGGGAACACCAGGTGTTGTAGGCTTTTTCTTTTGAGTATTCAAACCTCATAGAATACTTTTATTCGATATTTACACATTTTAGAGCCTCAAAAAGCCTCGGTGATCGAAAAAGTTAAGCCTCATCGAGCGCGGATACTTTTTGGAAATTGGTAAAAACTTGTCCAAAAGGGTTCGCTGTGCCAGATTTTTTTTTATCCCCAACTATGGCTCAAGTGGAGCATGCCCACAAAAAATGAGCCAATTCGGACTAAAATTGACGATTTGGTGGCCAAAACAAAGTTCGGTGATCGAAAAAGTTAAGCCTCATCGTGCGCGGATACTTTTTGTAAATGACAATTTCAGCATTAACCATTGCTCCAAACACACCCCATATACTTGTAAAGGCCATTCTAATAGTTCCCCTGCTTGCGTTTACTGTATATTTGGTATTTGGAACTGTCTCGGAAACATCAATACTAATTGTAAAATTTCCCTTTATTAAACTAACTTTTAAGTTAGTGCAAATCGCTGAGTTCCATTCTTTAGGCTGCACTCCGCTAACGCAGAGTGCATTCAAATAAAACTTATCAAATAGATTTAATACTTACCTATTTAATAAGTTTATCACAACAATTAGGCTAAAAGCAATTGAGCTATGATTTTCCCAAGTACCGGCCTAAACCCACTGAAGTCATGCCTCCGGTTCAATGTCCGGTTGAACAGGTTCCTCGGACCCAATTCATCTCTCCCTTGTTTTGGGGCCGTTCCACTGTATTGTGGAAGGTTGGAAGCAAAAAGTTTGTGCGTTGGTCATAATACACTGTATGGCTACGAATTGCATAAATTATAACACAAACGTGGCTAAAATTGCATGTATTAAGTGACTATTTTGCAAACCGCAAGGCGGCGAGTTAAAGTGATCCTGTATATGAATATAAGACTACAATACAATACTGTTGTATATAAATTCGCCCCCACTTACGCAAATGCCTACGACCATACCATGTTGAATGCACCGGTTCTCGTCCGATCACCGAAGTTAAGCAACATTGGGCCTTGTTAGTACTTGGATGGGTGACCGCTTGGGAACACCAGGTGTTGTAGGCTTTTTCTTTTGAGTATTCAAACCTCATAGAAAACTTTTATTCGATATTTACACATTTTAGAGCCTCAAAAAGCCTCGGTGATCGAAAAAGTTAAGCCTCATCGAGCGCGGATACTTTTTTGGAAATTGGTAAAAACTTGTCCAAAATGGTTCGCTGTGCCAGATTTTTTTTATTTTATCCCCAACTATGGCTCAAGTGGAGCATGCCCACAAAAAATGAGCCAATTCGGACTAAAATTGACGATTTGGTGGCCAAAACAAAGTTCGGTGATCGAAAAAGTTAAGCCTCATCGAGCGCGGATACTTTTTGTAAATGACAATTTCAGCAATAACCATTGCTCCAAACACACCCAATATACTTGTAACGGTCATTCTAATAGTTCCCCTGCTTGCGTTTACTGTATATTTGGTATTTGGAACTGTCTCGGAAACATCAATACTAATTGTAAAATTTCCCTTTATTAAACTAATTTTTAAGTTAGTGCAAATCGCTGAGTTCCATTCGTTAGGCTGCACTCCGCTAACGCAGAGTGCATTCAAATAAAACTTATCGAATAGATTTAATACTTACCTATTTAATAAGTTTATCACCACTATTAGGCTAAAAGCAATTGAGCTATGATTTTCCCAAGTACCGGCCTAAACCCACTGAAGTCATGCCTCCGGTTCAATGTCCGGTTGAATAGGTTCCTCGGACCCAATTCATCTCTCCCTTGTTTTGGGGCCGTTCCACTGTATTGTGGAAGGTTGGAAGCAAAAAGTTTGTGCGTTGGTCATAATACACTGTATGGCTACGAATTGCATAAATTATAACATAAACGTGGCTAAAATTGCATGTATTAAGTGACTATTTTGCAAACCGCAAGGCGGCGAGTTAAAGTGATCCTGTATATGAATATAAGACTACAATAAAATACTGTTGTATATAAATTCGCCCCCACTTACGCAAATGCCTACGACCATACCATGTTGAATGCACCGGTTCTCGTCCGATCACCGAAGTTAAGCAACATTGGGCCTGGTTAGTACTTGGATGGGTGACCGCTTGGGAACACCAGGTGTTGTAGGCATTTTATTCTGAGTATTCAAACCTCATAGAATACTTTTATTTGATATTTACACATTTTAGAGCCTCAAAAAGCCTCGGTGATCGAAAAAGTTAAGCCTCATCGAGCGCGGATACTTTTTTGGAAATTGGTAAAAACTTGTCCAAAATGGTTCGCTGTGCCAGATTTTTTTTATTTTGTCCCCAACTATGGCTCAAGTGGAGCATGCCCACAAAAAATGAGCCAATTCGGACTAAAATTGACGATTTGGTGGCCAAAACAAAGTTCGGTGATCGAAAAAGTTAAGCCTCATCGAGCGCGGATACTTTTTTGGAAATTGGTGAAAACTTGTCAAAAATGGTTCGCTGTGACAGATTTTTTTATTTTATCCCTAACAATGGCTCAAGTGGAGCATGCCCACAAAAAATGAGCCAATTCGGACTAAAATTGACGATTTGGTGGCCAAAACAAAGTTCGGTGATCGAAAAAGTTAAGCCTCATCGAGCGCGGATACTTTTTTGGAAATTGGTAAAAACTTGTCCAAAATGGTTCGCTGTGCCAGATTTTTTTTATTTTATCCCGAACTTTGGCTCAAGTGGAGCATGCCCACAAAAAATGAGCCAATTCGGACTAAAATTGACGATTTGGTGGCCAAAACAAAGTTCGGCGATCGAAAAAGTTAAGCCTCATCGAGCGCGGATACTTTTTTGGAAATTGGTGAAAACTTGTCAAAAATGGTTCGCTGTGCCAGATTTTTTTATTTTATCCCCAACTATGGCTCAAGTGGAGCATGCCCACAAAAAATGAGCCATTTCGGACTAAAATTGACGATTTGGTGGCCAAAACTAAGTTCGGTGATCGAAAAAGTTAAGCCTCATCGAGCGCGGATACTTTTTTGGAAATTGGTGAAAAATTGTCAAAAATGGTTCGCTGTGGCAGATTTTTTTATTTTATCCCCAACTATGGCTCAAGTGGAGCATGCCCACAAAAAATGAGCCATTTCGGACTAAAATTGACGATTTGGTGGCCAAAACTAAGTTCGGTGATCGAAAAAGTTAAGCCTCATCGAGCGCGGATACATTTTGTAAATGACAATTTCAGCAATAACCATTGCTCCAAACACACCCCATATACTTGTAAAGGCCATTCTAATAGTTCCCCTGCTTGCGTTTACTGTATATTTGGTATTTGGAACTGTCTCGGAAACATCAATACTAATTGTAAAATTTCCCTTTATTAAACTAACTTTTAAGTTAGTGCAAATCGCTCAGTTCCATTCTTTAGGCTGCACTGCGCTAACGCAGAGTGCATTCAAACAAAACTTATCAAATAGAGTTAATACTTACCTATTTAATAAGTTTATCACAACAATTAGGCTAAAAGCAATTGAGCTATGATTTTCCCAAGTACCGGCCTAAACCCACTGAAGTCATGCCTCCGGTTCAATGTCCGGTTGAACAGGTTCCTCGGACCCAATTCATCTCTCCCTTGTTTTGGGGCCGCTCCACTGTATTGTGGAAGGTTGAAGGCAAAAAGTTTGTGCGTTGGTCATAATACACTGTATGGCTACGAATTGCATAAATTATAACACAAACGTGGCTAAAATTGCATGTATTAAGTGACTATTTTGCAAACCGCAAGGCGGCGAGTTAAAGTGATCCTGTATATGAATATAAGACTACAATAAAATACTGTTGTATATAAATTCGCCCCCACTTACGCAAATGCCTACGACCATACCATGTTGAATGCACCGGTTCTCGTCCGATCACCGAAGTTAAGCAACATTGGGCCTGGTTAGTACTTGGATGGGTGACCGCTTGGGAACACCAGGTGTTGTAGGCTTTTTCTTTTGAGTATTCAAACCTCATAGAATACTTTTATTCGATATTTACACATTTTAGAGCCTCAAAAAGCCTCGGAGATCGAAAAAGTTAAGCCTCATCGAGCGCGGATACTTTTTTGGAAATTGGTAAAAACTTGTCCAAAATGGTTCGCTGTGCCAGATTTTTTTTATTTTATCCCCAACTATGGCTCAAGTGGAGCATGCCCACAAAAAATGAGCCAATTCGGACTAAAATTGACGATTTGGTGGCCAAAACAAAGTTCGGTGATCGAAAAAGTTAAGCCTCATCGAGCGCGGATACTTTTCTGGAAATTGGTGAAAACTTGTCAAAAATGGTTCGCTGTGCCAGATTTTTTTATTTTATCCCCAACTATGGCTCAAGTGGAGCATGCCCAGAAAAAATGAGCCATTTCGGACTAAAATTGACGATTTGGTGGCCAAAACTAAGTTCGGTGATCGAAAAAGTTAAGCCTCATCGAGCGCGGATACTTTTTGTAAATGACGATTTCAGCATTAACCATTGCTCCAAACACACCCCATATACTTTTAAAGGCCATTCTAATAGTTCCCCTGCTTGCGTTTACTGTATATTTGGTATTTGGAACTGTCTCGGAAACATCAATACTAATTGTAAAATTTCCCTTTATTAAACTAATTTTTGAGTTAGTGCAAATCGCTCAGTTCCATTCCTTAGGCTGCACTCCGCTAACGCAGAGTGCATTCAAATAAAACTTATCAAATAGACTTAATACTTACCTATTTAATAAGTTTATCACAACAATTAGGCTTCAAAAATTTATTACAAGTTAATCATATTAACAATGCAGTATACAGTTTATAAATAATTAATCAATATTTACAATAAAGTACAGTTTAGTCATATAGCTACTCTCCTCTTCTGCCCAGGATGAAATTAATTTAGCAACTAAGAATTTTAGACCTAGCGTATTTCTATCTTCAATTAGCTTGTTTATATTAGTCATGGGTAGTTTTGATCTAATCGTTTCATCAGTTGAACATTCGTAGAATAGGTGTTTAAAAGTTTCAAATTCTTTTTCACAAGAGTAGCATAATGGGTGGGTTGTAATGTTGTTCAACCATTTTTTTGGTTTCTCCGAGTAACTGTTCAAAAATAGCAGATAGAGGATGTTTTTATCTAGCGGTGTCAATGTTTTTATTTTCCAAATGTTTTTCACGAAGGTAAGCAATGTATTTGACAACTCCTGATCTATTGAGTCACAAAAGGCTCGAATTCTGTCCTCAATTCTCCCATTAACTTCTGAGTGCGCTGTTAAAATATGATGGAGTTTTGCCTGCGACATGTTTGTAATGTCGATAGTCTTATTCAAATAATCTATAGTACAGCTGTCCTTTGTAATTGACATCTTGGAAAGCCCTATCTCTTTTGCAAATTTTAGAAAATCTTTGTAAAGTTTGGATTTGACAATCGTTGCTATATTGTTAATAGTTTTAGCTGTTTTCGCCAGGTCTATCAGTTTACACGCCAATATTTGTGTTTTCAAATTGTTAAAACCAACGCCGCCTTTCTTAGTAGAATAATAAAGCAGATTTTTGTTCAGAGAATGTTTTTGTTTATTCCACAAGGAATGAATCATCTTCATTTCTATTTCGTCTATGAATGTCTTTTTAAGGTCTATGTGTCGAAACTGGTAAATCAGCTTACTTCGCACAAACGTTGAAATATTAATGCATCTGGCACGTAATGTCATCGATTTTAGGCTATATTTTGAGCTTTCAGAGGCAATTCTTCTTAAGTTTGCTTTTGCATGAGCTTTGTTTTCGTTTAATTTGATCACTATTCCTAAAATTTTTAATTCATCTACCTTTGTTATGGTTAGATCGTTTACGCCTTTCATAAGCACTTTGGTTTTTTGTAAATTGAGTTGAAGTCCAGATGCGTAGTTGAAACTCTCAACTTCATCTAAAACTTGTTTTATGCACGCAGTTTTGGTAAAAACTGTGATGTCATCAGCGTACGCAATTAGTTTTAACTTTTGATTTGTTTTTATCTTAGTGTTTCTACGCATAGATTGAAGAAGCGGCTCTATACCTAGAATGAAGAGGAGAGCAGAAAGCGGACAACCTTGCTTAATACCGTTCTCAATTTGAATGAAACTTGAGAGCTGATCATTGACTTCAATACACGCTTTAGTCTCTCTATACAAGCTTTCAATTGTTTTCGTCAGTATGAGAGGGCAGCCTATCTCATTTAATAGTTTCAAAAAGTAATCTCTGCCAAGTCTATCGAACGCTTTACTGAAATCAATAGAGATCATGCAGTTTGATCTGCCTAATTTTTCCTTAGCCAGACGAGCTAGCAGGATAGCCGTATTGATACTGCGGTTTGGGAGGTAAGCAAATTGGTGTTTCTTTATAAGAGTATTCAAAGGCTTTCTGAGTCTAGACGCTAGAACATGTGATAAAATTTTAAGATCGGTATTAAGCAAGCTTATCGGTCTGAAGTTGTCAACAGTACACAGTGAGTTAAGTTTAGGTAGCATCTTTATAATAGAGATGCAAAACGAACCAGGCACTTTTTCATTTTCAGCTATTGAATTAAAGAGCTTAGTGAGTTCTGGAGCAAAGAGGTCAATGTTTCTTTTGTATAAGTCAGATGTAAAACCATCAGATCCCGGTGCGCTGTGGCTATTAAGTTTCTGAATAGCATTTCTAACCTCTTGTTCTTTAATTTCATCTGATTTGAAATGCTTTTTCGCTTTCACGATTAATTTGTTATTAGTTTTAGAAAAGTGTTTGATGATTTTGTTTTGCATCTCTATCTTATCAGACTTTTGAGCTTCTTTCCCATATAGGTTACTATAGTATTCTGTAAATGAGTCTATTATTTCATCTATATCCTCTGTTACTTCACCGTTACTATTTATAATCGCGGAAATGCTCTTATTTTTGTTAAAGTCTTTTAAGAGATTTTTGAGAGCCTTTGGGTCTCCACAGTTCAAATCTAGATAAAAGTTTTTTATTGAGTGAAATGACGCCTTCAAGCGTTCGGTTTGGGCTGTTCGCGTGTTATCACTCTCAATGCTTTGTTTCAATAAATCCCTTCTCTTTTTTTGATCTCTTAGGTCAAGATACCTTAGACAATCTCTTAGCTTAGCTTTGAAGATATCATAATTGTTTGTTAGTCCTTTTTCATTGAAATTTTGCACGACATTTGCAATTAATCTGGAAATCTCTTGCGAATTTTTGGGATCATTGATAATGTTGTATCCTAACTTCCAGCGCTTTTGTACGTAACATGGATCTTGGTTTTTTGTGAATGTGTCTAATTGTAGAATGTAATGATCGCTTAAAAGTCTTTTAATGGTTGCGACGCTTTCAACTAAATCGCTTTCGTTACTGAATATGTAGTCAATGCGAGATTCTTCATTAGTTTTCTTTTCAAAATGTGTTTTAAGTCTTTTTTTGTGTTGTTTGAAAACATCAAAGCATCCCATTGAATTAAAGCTATCGCTAATTTGTTGATGTCTTTTCAGTCTTCTGTCTCCCGCCCTAACCTTAGATGTAGCATCAATTGGATCAATTGCATTAAAGTCTCCTCCTATCCATATTGTGAAGTCGTTCGCAAAATTTTCGACAATTTGGGCAAAGGATAAAATTATATCTGTACTTGGGTGTGAAGGGTTCAGGTATATTGTTCCAAAAACTTCTTTTGTTAAATTATGCTTTATTAAGATAAATGAAGCGTTTTTTCCTACTACTTCAATTGTCCAATTATATGGTACAAGTAAAAGGAGCCCACCCGATTTATTGACCGATGGTTCAATAATGAATTGCATTTTGTAACGAGTTAGAACGGCTTGATGTTTCGGACTTAGTCTTTCTATTTTTGTTTCTTGAATTGCGATTACACATTTGTTTTCTTTTCTTTTGTTCTTAAATTGGGAAAGAAGCTCTAACAATTTTAAGTGGGATCCTAAACCCCGACAATTAAACGAAATAAAGCTAGCCATTATTTCAACATAAATAAAATATAGGTGAGGTTATCTTATGAAATTGATGGATGGTCTTGCTCAGTTTGCTTAGCTCTTTCGTTTATATTCTTATCAGGTTTACTAGGTTTCCGCAGAACCTCGTATCTGCTAGGAGCCTCTATAGCTGAGATGTGGTTGTTGTCTCTTTTTGCCCCTCGTCGTCAGGTCGTCGCTTTCTTCCAAAACTCGGTCTCAGGAGTGCTGAAGGCTTCGCTTTCGTCAGTTGTGAGGGGATTTTGGGGGGACTCTTCGCAGGGGTTCGATTCCCGGCTTGGTGATCTCTGCTCGCGCTTGGTACTCTTTGGCTTGTGGTACTTTGGTGGTTCAATTCTCGCCTTGGCGAATTTTGTTCATTTGATTTTGTGCGCTGTTTTGACTCTTGGTTAGCTGCTTTTTTGGATTTGTTTAGTCTGCACCAAGCTATATCGTGACCTATGTGCGGTTTATTCTCTGCTTCACAAAACGTGCAGCTATGCAGCGCTGGCGTGTGAGCGTTGAAAGGTATATCTAACCATTCAAATCGCCTTTCTCCGCTAGCGGACTTGAATGACCATTCGCGTAATTCGTTTTCGCTTGTTTCGTTTTTAATATTTAGCAGCATCGATGCTTTGCCAGTAAAGAAATCGCCTTCTGGCAGTTTCTCCTTTTCTCGCGTAATGGTTCCGGTAGGCTCGACATCTGGAGGTAATTGAAGCTTCTCGATTAAAGTATCGTCGTCAAGCAGATATGGCACGTTACTCATTCTCAGCATAACACGTTTAGGGAAACCGTTATAGTCCGTACGCCAGAATTCGTCTGCTGTCGGAAACATAGTCCGGTTCATTATTTTCAGTCCGTTTATTTTCAGTCTGTCCATGTTTTCGGCGGCTTCAATAGGCGCTATAACAAGGACTGTGTGAAGTCGCTTTTCGTTGATGGTAGTGAACGTTTTTGAGAGAGTAATCTTCTGACGGTTTACTGGATCAAAGGCCGATAGAATGCTACTAAGAGCTTCTTTAGATGCTTCTTGAAAAGTTTCTGCATTCTTGAAGTGTTCTCGCTTGAAGGGTGGAATAATCTTCATTTGCAAGATGCTGGTAACTTTAGTCTGCCTTTTAACTGTTCCAGAGGCTAAAACCTCCGAGAACGTGCTCGGCAATTGCTCAATTCAGGAGCTTGAAGATGGAAAAGGCAAAGCGCAAGCACTTAGAATTGATGATTTTTAGACAATTATTGAAGGTTTAATGAAAGGCTGATTTTTAAATGAGCGGAAATTAGCGAAAGACAGTCAAAAATTCACTAGCAAAAGTCAAGAATTTTAGCAAAAATCTCTTTTTTAGAAAAAGACTCACTCCCAACAATTAGGCTAAAAGCAATTGAGCTATGATTTTCCCAAGTACCGGCCTAAACCCACTGAAGTCATGCCTCCGGTTCAATGTCCGGTTGAACAGGTTCCTCGGACCCAATTCATCTCTCCCTTGTTTTGGGGCCGTTCCACTGTATTGTGGAAGGTTGGAAGCAAAAAGTTTGTGCGTTGGTCATAATACACTGTATGGCTACGAATTGCATAAATTATAACACAAACGTGGCTAAAATTGCATGTATTAAGTCACTATTTTGCAAACCGCAAGGCGGCGAGTTAAAGTGATCCTGTATATGAATATAAGACTACAATACAATACTGTTGTATATAAATTCGCTCCCACTTACGCAAATGCCTACGACCATACCATGTTGAATGCACCGGTTCTCGTCCGATCACCGAAGTTAAGCAACATTGGGCCTGGTTAGTACTTGGATGAGTGACCGCTTGGGAACACCAGGTGTTGTAGGCTTTTTATTTTGAGTATTCAAACCTCATAGAATACTTTTATTCGATATTTACCCATTTTAGAGCCTCAAAAAGCCTCGGTTATCGAAAAAGTTAAGCCTCATCGAGCGCGGATACTTTTTTGGAAATTGGTAAAAACTTGTCCGAAATGGTTCACTGTGCCAGATTTTTTTTATTTTATCCCCAACTATGGCTCAAGTGGAGCATGCCCACAAAAAATGAGCCAATTCGGACTAAAATTGACAATTTGGTGGCCAAAACAAAGTTCGGTGATCGAAAAAATTAAGCCTCATCGAGCTCGGATACTTTTTTGGAAATTGGTGAAAACTTGTCAAAAATGGTTCGCTGTGCCAGATTTTTTTATTTTATCCCCAACTACGGCTCAAGTGGAGCATGCCCACAAAAAATGAGCCAATTCGGACTAAAATTGACGATTTGGTGGCCAAAACAAAGTTCGGTGATCGAAAAAGTTAAGCCTCATCGAGCGCGGATACTTTTTTGGAAATTGGTGAAAACTTGTCAGAAATGGTTCGCTGTGCCAGATTTTTTTTATTTTATCCCCAACTATGACTCAAGTGGAGCATGCCTACAAAATTGAGCCAATTCGGACTAAAAATGACGATTTGGTGGCCAAAACTAAGTTCGGTGATCGAAAAAGTTAAGCCTCATCGAGCGCGGATACTTTTTGTAAATGACAATTTCAGCATTAACCATTGCTCCAAACACCCCCCAAATACTTGTAAAGGCCATTCTAATAGTTCCCCTGCTTGCGTTTGCTGTATATTTGGTATTTGGAACTGTCTCGGAAACATCAATACTAATTGTAAAATTTCCCTTTATTAAACTAACTTTTGAGTTAGTGCAAATCGCTCAGTTCCATTCTTTAGGCTGCACTCCGCTAACGCAGAGTGCATTCAAATAAAACTTATCAAATAGAGTTAATACTTACCTATTTAATAAGTTTATCACAACAATTAGGCTAAAAGCAATTGAGCTATGAGTTTCCCAAGTACCGGCCTAAACCCACTGAAGTCATGCCTCCGGTTCAATGTCCGATTGAACAGGTTCCTCGGACCCAATTCATCTCTCCCTTGTTTTGGGGCCGTTCCACTGTATTGTGGAAGGTTGGAAGGAAAAAGTTTGTGCGTTGGTCATAATACACTGTATGGCTACGAATTGCATAAATTATAACACAAACGTGGCTAAAATTGCATGTATTAAGTGACTATTTTGCAAACCGCAAGGCGGCGAGTTAAAGTGATCCTGTATATGAATATAAGACTACAATACAATACTGTTGTATATAAATTCGCTCCCACTTACGCAAATGCCTACGACCATACCATGTTGAATGCACCGGTTCTCGTCCGATCACCGAAGTTAAGCAACATTGGGCCTGGTTAGTACTTGGATGGGTGACCGCTTGGGAACACCAGGTGTTGTAGGCTTTTTATTTTGAGTATTCAACTCTCATTGAAAACTTTTATTCGATATTTACACATATTAGAGCCTCAAAAAGCCTCGGCGATCGAAAAAGTTAAGCCTCATCGAGCGCGGATACTTTTTTGGAAATTGGTAAAAACTTGTCCAAAATGGTTCGCTGTGCCAGATTTTTTTTATTTTTATCCCCAACTATGGCTCAAGTGCAGCATGCCCACAAAAAATGAGCCAATTCGGACTAAAATTGACGATTTGGTGGCCAAAACAAAGTTCGGTGATCGAAAAAATTAAGCCTCATCGAGCGCGGATACTTTTTTGGAAATTGGTGAAAACTTGTCAAAAATGGTTCGCTGTGCCAGATTTTTTTTTATCCCCAACTACGGCTCAAATGGAGCATGCCCACGAAAAATGAGCCAATTCGGACTAAAATTGACGATTTGGTGGCCAAAACAATGTTCGGTGATCGAAAAAGTTAAGCCTCATCGAGCGCGGATACTTTTTTGGAAATTGGTGAAAACTTGTCAAAAATGGTTCGCTGTGCCAGATTTTTTTATTTTATCCCCAACTATGGCTCAAGTGGAGCATGCCCACAAAAAATGAGCCATTTCCGACTAAAATTGACGATTTGGTGGCCAAAACAAAGTTCTGTGATCGAAAAAGTTAAGCCTCATCGAGCGCGGATACTTTTTTGGAAATTGGTGAAAACTTGTCAAAAATGGTTCGCTGTGCCAGTTTTTTTTATTTTATCCCCAACAATGGCTCAAGTGGAGCATGCCCACAAAAAATGAGCCATTTCGGACTAAAATTGACGATTTGGTGGCCAAAACAAAGTTCTGTGATCGAAAAAGTTAAGCCTCATCGAGCGCGGATACTTTTTTGGAAATTGGTGAAAACTTGTCAAAAATGGTTCGCTGTGCCAGTTTTTTTTATTTTATCCCCAACTATGGCTCAAGTGGAGCATGCCCACAAAAAATGAGCCAAATCGGACTAAAATTGACGATTTGGTGGCCAAAACAAAGTTCGGTGATCGAAAAAGTTAAGCCTCATCGAGCGCGGATACTTTTTTGGAAATTGTTGAAAACTTGTCAAAAATGGTTCGCTGTGCCAGATTTTTTTATTTTATCCCCAACTATGGCTCAAGTGGAGCATGCTCACAAAAAATGAGCCATTTCGGACTAAAATTGACGATTTGGTGGCCAAAACTAAGTTCGGTGATCGAAAAAGTTAAGCCTCATCGAGCGCGGATACTTTTTGTAAATGACAATTTCAGCATTAACCATTGCTCCAAACACACCCCATATACTTGTAAAGGCCATTCTAATAGTTCCCCTGCTTGCGTTTACTGTATATTTGGAACTGTCTTGGAAACATCAATACTAATTGTAAAATTTCCCTTTATTAAACTAACTTTTAAGTTAGTGCAAATCGCTGAGTTGCCTTCTTTAGGCTGCACTCCGCTAACGCAGAGTGCATTCAAATAAAACTTGTCAAATAGAGTTGATACTTACCTATTTAATAAGTTTATCACAACAATTAGGCTATAAGCAATTGAGCTATGATTTTCCCAAGTACCGGCCTAAACCCACTGAAGTCATGCCTCCGGTTCAATGTCCGGTTGAACAGGTTCCTCGGACCCAATTGATCTCTCCCTTGTCTTGGGGCCGTTCCACTGTATTGTGGAAGGCTGGAAGCAAAAAGTTTGTGCGTTGGTCTTAATACACTGTATGGCTACGAATTGCATAAATTATAACACAAACGTGGCTAACATTGCAAGTATTAAGTGACTATTTTGCAAACCGCAAGGCGGCGAGTTAAAGTGATCCTGTATATGAATACAAGACTACAATACACTACTGTTGTATATAAATTCGCCCCCACTTACGCAAATGCCTACGACCATACCATGTTGAATGCACCGGTTCTCGTCCGATCACCGAAGTTAAGCAACATTGGGCCTGGTTAGTACTTGGATGGGTGACCGCTTGGGAACACCAGGTGTTGTAGGCTTTTTATTTTGAGTATTCAAACCTCATAGAATACTTTTATTCGATATTTACACATTTTAGAGCCTCAAAAAGCCTCGGTGATCGAAAAAGTTAAGCCTCATCGAGCGCGGATACTTTTTTGGAAATTGGTAAAAACTTGTCAAAAATGGTCCGGTGTGCCAGATTTTTTTTATTTTATCCCCAACTACGGCTCAAGTGGAGCATGCCTACAAAAAATGAGCCAATTCGGACAAAAATTGACGATTTGGTGGCCAAAACAAAGTTCGGTGATCAAAAAAGTTAAGCCTCATCGAGCGCGGATACTTTTTTGGAAATTGGTGAAAACTTGTCAAAAATGGTTCGCTGTGCCAAATTTTTTTATTTTATCCCCAACTACGGCTCAAGTGGAGCATGCCCACAAAAAATGAGCCAATTCGGACTAAAATTGACGATTTGGTGGCCAAAACAAAGTTCGGTGATCGAAAAAGTTAAGCCTCATCGAGCGCGGATACTTTTTTGAAAAATTGGTGAAAACTTGTCAAAAATGGTTCGCTGTGCCAGATTTTTTTATTTTATCCCCAACTATGGCTCAAGTGGAGCATGCCCACAAAAAATGAGCCATTTCGGACTAAAATTGACGATTTGGCGGCCAAAACAAAGTTCGGTGATCGAAAAAGTTAAGCCTCATCGAGCGCGGATACTTTTTTGGAAATTGTTGAAAACTTGTCAAAAATGGTTCGCTGTGCCAGATTTTTTTATTTTATCCCCAACTATGGCTCAAGTGGAGCATGCCCACAAAAAATGAGCCATTTCGGACTAAAATTGACGATTTGGTGGCCAAAACAAAGTTCGGTGATCGAAAAAGTTAAGCCTCATCGAGCGCGGATACTTTTTTGGAAATTGTTGAAAACTTGTCAAAAATGGTTCGCTGTGCCAGATTTTTTTATTTTATCCCCAAGTAAGGCTCAAGTGGAGCATGCCCACAAAAAATGAGCCAATTCGGACTAAAATTGACGATTTGGTGGGCAAAACAAAGTTCGGTGATCGAAAAAGTTAAGCCTCATCGAGCGCGGATACTTTTTTGGAAATTGGTGAAAACTTGTCAAAAATGGTTCGCTGTGCCAGATTTTTTTATTTTATCCCCAACTATGGCTCAAGTGGAGAATGCCCACAAAAAATGAGCCATTTCGGACTAAAATTGACGATTTGGTGGCCAAAACAAAGTTCGGTGATCGAAAAAGTTAAGCCTCATCGAGCGCGGATACTTTTTTGGAAATTGTTGAAAACTTGTCAAAAATGGTTCGCTGTGCCAGATTTTTTTATTTTATCCCCAAGTAAGGCTCAAGTGGAGCATGCCCACAAAAAATGAGCCAATTCGGACTAAAATTGACGATTTGGTGGCCAAAACAAAGTTCGGTGATCGAAAAAGTTAAGCCTCATCGAGCGCGGATACTTTTTTGGAAATTGGTGAAAACTTGTCAAAAATGGTCCGGTGTGCCAGATTTTTTTATTTTATCCCCAACTACGGCTCAAGTGGAGCATGCCCACAAAAAATGAGCCAATTCGGACTAAAATTGACGATTTGGTGGCCAAAACAAAGTTCGGTGATCGAAAAAGTTAAGCCTCATCGAGCGCGGATACTTTTTTGGAAATTGGTGAAAACTTGTCAAAAATGGTTCGCTGTGCCAGATTTTTTTATTTTATCCCCAACTATGGCTCAAGTGGAGCATGCCCACAAAAAATGAGCCATTTCGGACTAAAATTGACGATTTGGTGGCCAAAACAAAGTTCGGTGATCGAAAAAGTTAAGCCTCATCGAGCGCGGATACTTTTTTGGAAATTGTTGAAAACTTGTCAAAAATGGTTCGCTGTGCCAGATTTTTTATTTTATCCCCAAGTAAGGCTCAAGTGGAGCATGCCCACAAAAAATGAGCCAATTCGGACTAAAATTGACGATTTGGTGGCCAAAACAAAGTTCGGTGATCGAAAAAGTTAAGCCTCATCGAGCGCGGATACTTTTTTGGAAATTGGTGAAAACTTGTCAAAAATGGTTCGCTGTGCCAGATTTTTTTATTTTATCCCCAACTATGGCTCAATTGGAGCATGCCCACAAAAAATGAGCCATTTCGGACTAAAATTGACGATTTGGTGGCCAAAACAAAGTTCGGTGATCGAAAAAGTTAAGCCTCATCGAGCGCGGATACTTTTTTGGAAATTGTTGAAAACTTGTCAAAAATGGTTCGCTGTGCCAGATTTTTTTATTTTATCCCCAAGTAAGGCTCAAGTGGAGCATGCCCACAAAAAATGAGCCAATTCGGACTAAAATTGACGATTTGGTGGCCAAAACAAAGTTCGGTGATCGAAAAAGTTAAGCCTCATCGAGCGCGGATACTTTTTTGGAAATTGGTGAAAACTTGTCAAAAATGGTCCGGTGTGCCAGATTTTTTTATTTTATCCCCAACTACGGCTCAAGTGGAGCATGCCCACAAAAAATGAGCCAATTCGGACTAAAATTGACGATTTGGTGGCCAAAACAAAGTTCGGTGATCGAAAAAGTTAAGCCTCATCGAGCGCGGATACTTTTTTGGAAATTGGTGAAAACTTGTCAAAAATGGTTCGCTGTGCCAGATTTTTTTATTTTATCCCCAACTATGGCTCAAGTGGAGCATGCCCACAAAAAATGAGCCATTTCGGACTAAAATTGACGATTTGGTGGCCAAAACAAAGTTCGGTGATCGAAAAAGTTAAGCCTCATCGAGCGCGGATACTTTTTTGGAAATTGTTGAAAACTTGTCAAAAATGGTTCGCTGTGCCAGATTTTTTATTTTATCCCCAAGTAAGGCTCAAGTGGAGCATGCCCACAAAAAATGAGCCAATTCGGACTAAAATTGACGATTTGGTGGCCAAAACAATGTTCGGTGATCGAAAAAGTTAAGCCTCATCGAGCGCGGATACTTTTTTGGAAATTGGTGAAAACTTGTCAAAAATGGTCCGGTGTGCCAGATTTTTTTATTTTATCCCCAACTACGTCTCAAGTGGAGCATGCCCACAAAAAATGAGCCAATTCGGACTAAAATTGACGATTTGGTGGCCAAAACAAAGTTCGGTGATCGAAAAAGTTAAGCCTCATCGAGCGCGGATACTTTTTTGGAAATTGGTGAAAACTTGTCAAAAATGGTTCGCTGTGCCAGATTTTTTTAATTTATCCCCAACTACGGCTCAAGTGGAGCATGCCCACAACAAATGAGCCAATTCGGTCTAAAATTGACGATTTGGTGGCCAAAACAAAGTTCGGTGATCGAAAAAGTTAAGCCTCATCGAGCGCGGATACTTTTTGGAAATTGGTGAAAACTTGTCAAAAATGGTTCGCTGTGCCAGTTTTTTTTATTTTATCCCCAACTCTGGCTCAAATGGAGCATGCCCACAAAAAATGAGCCATTTCGGACTAAAATTGACGATTTGGCGGCCAAAACAAAGTTCGGTGATCAAAAAAGTTAAGCCTCATCGAGCGCGGATACTTTTTTGGAAATTGTTGAAAACTTGTCAAAAATGGTTCGCTGTGCCAGATTTTTTATTTCATCCCCAACTATGGCTCAAGTGGAGCATGCCCACAAAAAATGAGCCATTTCGGACTAAAATTGACGATTTGGTGGCCAAAACAAAGTTCGGTGATCGAAAAAGTTAAGCCTCATCGAGCGCGGATACTTTTTTGGAAATTGTTGAAAACTTGTCAAAAATGGTTCGCTGTGCCAGATTTTTTTATTTTATCCCGAAGTAAGGCTCAAGTGGAGCATGCCCACAAAAAATGAGCCAGTTCGGACTAAAATTGACGATTTGGTGGCCAAAACAAAGTTCGGTGATCGAAAAAGTTAAGCCTCATCGAGCGCGGATACTTTTTTGGAAATTGGTGAAAACTTGTCAAAAATGGTTCGCTGTGCCAGATTTTTTTATTTTATCCCCAACTATGGCTCAAGTGGAGCATGCCCACAAAAAATGAGCCGTTTCGGACTAAAATTGACGATTTGTTGGCCAAAACAAGGTTCGGTGATCGAAAAAGTTAAGCCTCATCGAGCGCGGATACTTTTTTGGAAATTGTTGAAAACTTGTCAAAAATGGTTTGCTGTGCCAGATTTTTTTATTTTATCCCCAACTATGGCTCAAGTGGAGCATGCCCACAAAAAATGAGCCATTTCGGACTAAAATTGACGATTTGGTGGCCAAAACAAAGTTCGGTGATCGAAAAAGTTAAGCCTCATCGAGCGCGGATACTTTTTTGGAAATTGTTAAAAACTTGTCAAAAATGGTTCGCTGTGCCAGATTTTTTTTATTTTATCCCCAAGTAAGGCTCAAGTGGAGCATGCCCACAAAAAATGAGCCAATTCGGACTAAAATTGACGATTTGGTGGCCAAAACAAAGTTCGGTGATCGAAAAAGTTAAGCCTCATCGAGCGCGGATACTTTTTTGGAAATTGGTGAAAACTTGTCAAAAATGGTTCGCTGTGCCAGATTTTTTTATTTTATCCCCAACTATGGCTCAAGTGGAGCATGCCCACAAAAAATGAGCCATTTCGGACTAAAATTGACGATTTGGTGGCCAAAACAAAGTTCGGTGATCGAAAAAGTTAAGCCTCATCGAGCTCGGATACTTTTTTGGAAATTGGTGAAAACTTGTCAAAAATGGTTCGCTGTGCCAGATTTTTTTATTTTATCCCCAACTACGGCTCAAGTGGAGCATGCCCACAAAAAATGAGCCAATTCGGACTAAAATTGACGATTTGGTGGCCAAAACAAAGTTCGGTGATCGAAAAAGTTAAGCCTCATCGAGCGCGGATACTTTTTTGGAAATTGTAGAAAACTTGTCAAAAATGGTTCGCTGTGCCAGATTTTTTTATTTTATCCCCAACTATGGCTCAAGTGGAGCATGCCCACAAAAAATGAGCCAATTCGGACTAAAATTGACGATTTGGTGGCCAAAACAAAGTTCGGTGATCGAAAAAGTTAAGCCTCATCGAGCGCGGATACTTTTTTGGAAATTGGTAAAAACTTGTCAAAAATGGTTCGCTGTGCCAGATTTCTTTATTTTATCCCCAACTATGGCTCAAGTGGAGCATGCCCACAAAAAATGAGCCATTTCGGACTAAAAATGACGATTTGGTGGCCAAAACAATGTTCGGTGATCGAAAAAGTTAAGCCTCATCGAGCGCGGATACTTTTTTGGAAATTGTTGAAAACTTGTCAAAAATGGTTCGCTGTGCCAGATTTTTTTATTTTATCCCCAACTATGGCTCAAGTGGAGCATGCCCACAAAAAATGAGCCATTTCGGACTAAAATTGACGATTTGGTGGCCAAAACTATGTTCGGTGATCGAAAAAGTTAAGCCTCATCGAGCGCGGATACTTTTTTGGAAATTGGTGAAAACTTGTCAAAAATGGTTCGCTGTGCCAGATTTTTTTATTTTATCCCCAACTCTGGCTCAAGTGGAGCATGCCCACAAAAAATGAGCCAATTCGGACAAGAATTGACGATTTGGTGGCCAAAACAAAGTTCGGTGATCGAAAAAGTTAAGCCTCATCGAGCGCGGATACTTTTTTGGAAATTGGTGAAAACTTGTCAAAAATGGTTCGCTGTGCCAGATTTTTTTATTTTATCCCCAACTATGGCTCAAATGGTGCATGCCCACAAAAAATGAGCCATTTCGGACTAAAATAGACGATTTGGTGGCCAAAACAAAGTTCGGTGATCGAAAAAGTTAAGCCTCATCGAGCGCGGATACTTTTTTGGAAATTGTTGAAAACTTGTCAAAAATGGTTCGCTGTGCCAGATTTTTTTATTTTATCCCCAACTATGGCTCAAGTGGAGCATGCCAACAAAAAATGAGCCATTTTGGACTAAAATTGACGATTTGGTGGCCAAAACAAAGTTCGGTGATCGCAAAAGTTAAGCCTCATTGAGCGCGGATACTTTTTTGGAAATTGTTGAAAACTTGTCAAAAATGGTTCGCTGTGCCAGATTTTTTTATTTTATCCCCAAGTAAGGCTCAAGTGGAGCATGCCCACAAAAAATGAGCCAACTCGAACTAAAATTGACGATTTGGTGGCCAAAACAAAGTTCGGTGATCGAAAAAGTTAAGCCTCATCGAGCGCGGATACTTTTTTGGAAATTGTTGAAAACTTGTCAAAAATGGTTCGCTGTGCCAGATTTTTTTATTTTATCCCCAACTATGGCTCAAGTGGAGCATGTCCACAAAAAATGAGCCATTTCGGACTAAAATTCACGATTTGGTGGCCAAAACTATGTTCGGTGATCGAAAAAGTTAAGCCTCATCGAGCGCGGATACTTTTTTGGAAATTAGTGAAAACTTGTCAAAAATGGTTCGCTGTGCCAGATTTTTTTATTTTATCCTCAACTATGGCTCAAGTGGAGCATGCCCACAAAAAATGAGCCAATTCGGACTAAAATTGACGATTTGGTGGCCAAAACAAAGTTCGGTGATCGAAAAAGTTAAGCCTCATCGAGCGCGGATACTTTTTTGGAAATTGGTGAAAACTTGTCAAAAATGGTTCGCTGTGCCAGATTTTTTTATTTTATCACCAACTATGGCTCAAGTGGAGCATGCCCAGAAAAAATGAGCCAATTCGGACTAAAATTGACGATTTGGTGGCCAAAACAAAGTTCGGTGATCGAAAAAGTTAAGCCTCATCGAGCGCGGATACTTTTTTGGAAATTGGTGAAAACTTGTCAAAAATGGTTCGCTGTGCCAGATTTTTTTATTTTATCCCCAAGTAAGGCTCAAGTGGAGCATGCCCACAAAAAATGAGCCAACTCGAACTAAAATTGACGATTTGGTGGCCAAAACAAAGTTCGGTGATCGAAAAAGTTAAGCCTCATCGAGCGCGGATACTTTTTTGGAAATTGTTGAAAACTTGTCAAAAATGGTTCGCTGTGCCAGATTTTTTTATTTTATCCCCAACTATGGCTCAAGTGGAGCATGTCCACAAAAAATGAGCCATTTCGGACTAAAATTCACGATTTGGTGGCCAAAACTATGTTCGGTGATCGAAAAAGTTAAGCCTCATCGAGCGCGGATACTTTTTTGGAAATTAGTGAAAACTTGTCAAAAATGGTTCGCTGTGCCAGATTTTTTTATTTTATCCTCAACTATGGCTCAAGTGGAGCATGCCCACAAAAAATGAGCCAATTCGGACTAAAATTGACGATTTGGTGGCCAAAACAAAGTTCGGTGATCGAAAAAGTTAAGCCTCATCGAGCGCGGATACTTTTTTGGAAATTGGTGAAAACTTGTCAAAAATGGTTCGCTGTGCCAGATTTTTTTATTTTATCACCAACTATGGCTCAAGTGGAGCATGCCCAGAAAAAATGAGCCAATTCGGACTAAAATTGACGATTTGGTGGCCAAAACAAAGTTCGGTGATCGAAAAAGTTAAGCCTCATCGAGCGCGGATACTTTTTTGGAAATTGTTGAAAACTTGTCAAAAATGGTTCGCTGTGCCAGATTTTTTTATTTTATCCTCAACTATGGCTCAAGTGGAGCATGCCCACAAAAAATGAGCCAATTCGGACTAAAATTGACGATTTGGTGGCCAAAACAAAGTTCGGTGATCGAAAAAGTTAAGCCTCATCGAGCGCGGATACTTTTTTGGAAATTGGTGAAAACTTGTCAAAAATGGTTCGCTGTGCCAGATTTTTTTATTTTATCCCCAACTATGGCTCAAGTGGAGCATGCCCACAAAAAATGAGCCATTTCGGACTAAAATTGACGATTTGGTGGCCAAAACAAAGTTCGGTGATCGAAAAAGTTAAGCCTCATCGAGCGCGGATACTTTTTTGGAAATTGGTGAAAACTTGTCAAAAATGGTTCGCTGTGCCAGATTTTTTTATTTTATCCTCAACTATGGCTCAAGTGGAGCATGCCCACAAAAAATGAGCCAATTCGGACTAAAATTGACGATTTGGTGGCCAAAACAAAGTTCGGTGATCGAAAAAGTTAAGCCTCATCGAGCGCGGATACTTTTTTGGAAATTAGTGAAAACTTGTCAAAAATGGTTCGCTGTGCCAGATTTTTTTTATTTTATCCTCAACTATGGCTCAAGTGGAGCATGCCCACAAAAAATGAGCCAATTCGGACTAAAATTGACGATTTGGTGGCCAAAACAAAGTTCGGTGATCGAAAAAGTTAAGCCTCATCGAGCGCGGATACTTTTTTGGAAATTGGTGAAAACTTGTCAAAAATGGTTCGCTGTGCCAGATTTTTTTTATTTTATCCCCAACTATGGCTCAAGTGGAGCATGCCCACAAAAAATGAGCCATTTCGGACTAAAATTGACGATTTGGTGGCCAAAACAAAGTTCGGTGATCGAAAAAGTTAAGCCTCATCGAGCGCGGATACTTTTTTGGAAATTGGTGAAAACTTGTCAAAAATGGTTCGCTGTGCCAGATTTTTTTATTTTATCCCCAACTATGGCTCAAGTGGAGCATGCCCACAAAAAATGAGCCAATTCGGACTAAAATTGACGATTTGGTGGCCAAAACAAAGTTCGGTGATCGAAAAAGTTAAGCCTCATCGAGCGCGGATACTTTTTTGGAAATTAGTGAAAACTTGTCAAAAATGGTTCGCTGTGCCAGATTTTATTTATTTTATCCTCAACTATGGCTCAAGTGGAGCATGCCCACAAAAAATGAGCCAATTCGGACTAAAATTGACGATTTGGTGGCCAAAACAAAGTTCGGTGATCGAAAAAGTTAAGCCTCATCGAGCGCGGATACTTTTTTGGAAATTGGTGAAAACTTGTCAAAAATGGTTCGCTGTGCCAGATTTTTTTTATTTTATCCCCAACTATGGCTCAAGTGGAGCATGCCCACAAAAAAATGAGCCATTTCGGACTAAAATTGACGATTTGGTGGCCAAAACAAAGTTCGGTGATCGAAAAAGTTAAGCCTCATCGAGCGCGGATACTTTTTTGGAAATTGGTGAAAACTTGTCAAAAATGGTTCGCTGTGCCAGATTTTTTTATTTTATCCCCAACTATGGCTCAAGTGGAGCATGCCCACAAAAAATGAGCCAATTCGGACTAAAATTGACGATTTGGTGGCCAAAACAAAGTTCGGTGATCGAAAAAGTTAAGCCTCATCGAGCGCGGATACTTTTTTGGAAATTAGTGAAAACTTGTCAAAAATGGTTCGCTGTGCCAGATTTTTTTTATTTTATCCTCAACTATGGCTCAAGTGGAGCATGCCCACAAAAAATGAGCCAATTCGGACTAAAATTGACGATTTGGTGGCCAAAACAAAGTTCGGTGATCGAAAAAGTTAAGCCTCATCGAGCGCGGATACTTTTTTGGAAATTGGTGAAAACTTGTCAAAAATGGTTCGCTGTGCCAGATTTTTTTTATTTTATCCCCAACTATGGCTCAAGTGGAGCATGCCCACAAAAAAATGAGCCATTTCGGACTAAAATTGACGATTTGGTGGCCAAAACAAAGTTCGGTGATCGAAAAAGTTAAGCCTCATCGAGCGCGGATACTTTTTTGGAAATTGGTGAAAACTTGTCAAAAATGGTTCGCTGTGCCAGATTTTTTTATTTTATCCCCAACTATGGCTCAAGTGGAGCATGCCCACAAAAAATGAGCCAATTCGGACTAAAATTGACGATTTGGTGGCCAAAACAAAGTTCGGTGATCGAAAAAGTTAAGCCTCATCGAGCGCGGATACTTTTTTGGAAATTGGTGAAAACTTGTCGAAAATGGTTCGCTGTGCCAGATTTTTTTATTTTATCACCAACTACGGCTCAAGTGGAGCATGCCCACAAAAAATGAGCCAATTCGGACTAAAATTGACGATTTGGTGGCCAAAACAAAGTTCGGTGATCGAAAAAGTTAAGCCTCATCGAGCGCGGATACTTTTTTGGAAATTGGTGAAAACTTGTCAAAAATGGTTCGCTGTGCCAGATTTTTTTATTTTATCCCCAACTATGGCTCAAGTGGAGCATGCCCACAAAAATGAGCCATTTCGGACTAAAATTGACGATTTGGTGGCCAAAACAAAGTTCGGTGATCGAAAAAGTTAAGCCTCATCGAGCGCGGATACTTTTTTGGAAATTGGTGAAAACTTGTCAAAAATGGTTCGCTGTGCCAGATTTTTTTATTTTATCCTCAACTATGGCTCAAGTGGAGCATGCCCACAAAAATGAGCCAATTCGGACTAAAATTGACGATTTGGTGGCCAAAACAAAGTTCGGTGATCGAAAAAGTTAAGCCTCATCGAGCGCTGATACTTTTTTGGAAATTGGTGAAAACTTGTCGAAAATGGTTCGCTGTGCCAGATTTTTTTATTTTATCCCCAACTACGGCTCAAGTGGAGCATGCCCACAAAAAATGAGCCAATTCGGACTAAAATTGACGATTTGGTGGCCAAAACAAAGTTCGGTGATCGAAAAAGTTAAGCCTCATCGAGCGCGGATACGTTTTTGGAAATTGGTGAAAACTTGTCAAAAATGGTTCGCTGTGCCAGATTTTTTTATTTTATCCCCAACTATGGCTCAAGTGGAGCATGCCCACAAAAAATGAGCCATTTCGGACTAAAATTGACGATTTGGTGGCCAAAACAAAGTTCGGTGATCGAAAAAGTTAAGCCTCATCGAGCGCGGATACTTTTTTGGAAATTGTTGAAAACTTGTCAAAAATGGTTCGCTGTGCCAGATTTTTTATTTTATCCCCAACTATGGCTCAAGTGGAGCATGCCCACAAAAAATGAGCCATTTGGGACTAAAATTGACGATTTGGTGGCGAAAACAAAGTTCGGTGATCGAAAAAGTTAAGCCTCATCGAGCGCGGATACTTTTTTGGAAATTGTTGAAAACTTGTCAAAAATGGTTCGCTGTGCCAGATTTTTGTATTTTATCCCCAAGTAAGGCTCAAGTGGAGCATGCCCACAAAAAATGAGCCAATTCGGACTAAAATTGACGATATGGTGGCCAAAACAAAGTTAGGTGATCGAAAAAGTTAAGCCTCATCGAGCGCGGATACTTTTTTGGAAATTGGTGAAAACTTGTCAAAAATGGTTCGCTGTGCCAGATTTTTTTATTTTATCCCCAACTATGGCTCAAGTGGAGCATGCCCACAAAAAATGAGCCATTTCGGACTATAATTGACGATTTGGTGGCCAAAACAAAGTTCGGTGATCGAAAAAGTTAAGCCTCATCGAGCGCGGATACTTTTTTGGAAATTGTTGAAAACTTGTCAAAAATGGTTCGCTGTGCCAGATTTTTTTATTTTATCCCCAACTATGGCTCAAGTGGAGCATGCCCACAAAAAATGAGCCATTTCGGACTAAAATTGACGATTTGGTGGCCAAAACTAAGTTCGGTGATCGAAAAAGTTAAGCCTCATCGAGCGCGGATACTTTTTTGGAAATTGGTGAAAACTTGTCAAAAATGGTTCGCTGTGCCAGATTTTTTTATTTTATCCCCAACTATGGCTCAATTGGAGCATGCCCACAAAAAATGAGCCAATTCGCACTAGAATTGACGATTTGGTGGCCAAAACAAAGTTCGGTGATCGAAAAAGTTAAGCCTCATCGAGCGCGGATACTTTTTTGGAAATTGGTGAAAACTTGTCAAAAATGGTTCGCTGTGCCAGATTTTATTATTTTATCCCCAACTATGGCTCAAGTGGAGCATGCCCACAAAAAATGAGCCATTTCGGACTAAAATTGACGATTTGGTGGCCAAAACAATGTTCGGTGATCGAAAAAGTTAAGCCTCATCGAGCGCGGATACTTTTTTGGAAATTGGTGAAAACTTGTCAAAAATGGTTCGCTGTGCCAGATTTTTTTATTTTATCCCCAAGTAAGGCTCAAGTGGAGCATGCCCACAAAAAATGAGCCAATTCGGACTAAAATTGACGATTTGGTGGCCAAAACAAAGTTCGGTGATCGAAAAAGTTAAGCCTCATCGAGCGCGGATACTTTTTTGGAAATTGGTGAAAACTTGTCAAAAATGGTTCGCTGTGCCAGATTTTTTTATTTTATCCCCAACTATGGCTCAAGTGGAGCATGCCCACAAAAAATGAGCCATTTCGGACTAAAATTGACGATTTGGTGGCCAAAACTAAGTTCGGTGATCGAAAAAGTTAAGCCTCATCGAGCGCGGATACTTTTTTGGAAATTGGTGAAAACTTGTCAAAAATGGTTCGCTGTGCCAGATTTTTTTATTTTATCCCCAACTATGGCTCAAGTGGAGCATGCCCACAAAAAATGAGCCAATTCGGACTAGAATTGACGATTTGGTGGCCAAAACAAAGTTCGTTGATCGAAAAAGTTAAGCCTCATCGAGCGCGGATACTTTTTTGGAAATTGTTGAAAACTTGTCAAAAATGGTTCGCTGTGCCAGATTTTTTTATTTTATCCCCAACTATGGCTCAAGTGGAGCATGCCCACAAAAAATGAGCCATTTCGGACTAAAATTGACGATTTGGTGGCCAAAACTAAGTTCGGTGATCGAAAAAGTTAAGCCTCATCGAGCGCGGATACTTTTTTTGGAAATTGGTGAAAACTTGTCAAAAATGGTTCGCTGTGCCAGATTTTTTTATTTTATCCCCAACTATGGCTCAAGTGGAGCATGCCCACAAAAAATGAGCCAATTCGGATTAATATTGACGATTTGGTGGCCAAAACAAAGTTCGGTGATCGAAAAAGTTAAGCCTCATCGAGCGCGGATACTTTTTTGGAAATTGGTGAAAACTTGTCAAAAATGGTTCGCTGTGCCAGATTTTTTTATTTTATCCCCAACTATGGCTCAAGTGGAGCATGCGCACAAAAAATGAGCCATTTCGGACTAAAATTGACGATTTGGTGGCCAAAACTATGTTCGATGATCGAGAAAGTTAAGCCTCATCGAGCGCGGATACTTTTTTGGAAATTGGTGAAAACTTGTCAAAAATGGTTCGCTGTGCCAGATTTTTTTATTTTATCCCCAAATATGCCTCAAGTGGAGCATGCCCAGAAAAAATGAGCCCTTTCGGACTAAAATTGACGATTTGGTGGCCAAAACTAAGTTCGGTGATCGAAAAAGTTAAGCCTCATCGAGCGGGGATACTTTTTTGGAAATTGTTGAAAACTTGTCAAAAATGGTTCGCTGTGCCAGATTTTTTTATTTTATCCCCAACTGTGGCTCAAGTGGAGCATGCCCACAAAAAATGAGCCATTTCGGACTAAAATTGACGATTTGGTGGCCAAAACTAAGTTCGGTGATCGAAAAAGTTAAGCCTCATCGAGCGCGGATACTTTTTTTGGAAATTGGTGAAAACTTGTCAAAAATGGTTCGCTGTGCCAAATTTTTTTATTTTATCCCCAACTATGGCTCAAGTGGAGCATGCCCACAAAAAATGAGCCAATTCGGACTAAAATTGACGATTTGGTGGCCAAAACAAAGTTCGGTGATCGAAAAAGTTAAGCCTCATCGAGCGCGGATACTTTTTTGGAAATTGGTAAAAACTTGTCAAAAATGGTTCGCTGTGCCAGATTTTTTTATTTTATCCCCAACTATGGCTCAAGTGGAGCACGCCCACAAGAAATGAGCCATTTCGGACTAAAATTGACGATTTGGTGGCCAAAACAAAGTTCGGTGATCGAAAAAGTTAAGCCTCATCGAGCGCGGATACTTTTTTGGAAATTGTTGAAAACTTGTCAAAAATGGTTCGCTGTGCCAGATTTTTTTATTTTATCCCCAACTATGGCTCAAGTGGAGCATGCCCACAAAAAATGAGCCATTTCGGACTAAAATTGACGATTTGGTGGCCAAAACTAAGTTCGGTGATCGAAAAAGTTAAGCCTCATCGAGCGCGGATACTTTTTTGGAAATTGGTGAAAACTTGTCAAAAATGGTTCGCTGTGCCAGATTTTTTTATTTTATCCCCAACTATGGCTCAAGTGGAGCATGCCCAAAAAAATGAGCCAATTCGGACTAAAATTGACGATTTGGTGGCCAAAACAAAGTTCGGTGATCGAAAAAGTTAAGCCTCATCGAGCGCGGATACTTTTTTGGAAATTGGTGAAAACTTGTCAAAAATGGTTCGCTGTGCCAGATTTTTTTATTTTATCCCCAACTATGGCTCAAGTGGAGCATGCCCACAAAAAATGAGCCATTTTGGACTAAAATTGACGATTTGGTGGCCAAAACTAAGTTCGGTGATCGAAAAAGTTAAGCCTCATCGAGCGCGGATACTTTTTTGGAAATTGTTGAAAACTTGTCAAAAATGGTTCGCTGTGCCATATTTTTTTATGTTATCCCCAACTATGGCTCAAGTGGAGCATGCCCACAAAAAATGAGCCATTTCGGACTAAAATTGACGATTTGGTGGCCAAAACTAAGTTCGGTGATCGAAAAAGTTAAGCCTCATCGAGCGCGGATACTTTTTTGGAAATTGGTGAAAACTTGTCAAAAATGGTTCGCTGTGCCAAATTTTTTTGTTTGATCCCCAACTATGGCTCAAGTGGACCATGCCCACAAAAAATGAGCCAATTCGGAATAAATTGACGATTTGGTGGCCAAAACAAAGTTCGGTGATCGAAAAAGTTAAGCCTCATCGAGCGCGGATACTTTTTTGGAAATTGGTGAAAACTTGTCAAAAATGGTTCGCTATGCCAGATTTTTTTATTTTATCCCCAACTCTGGCTCAAGTGGAGCATGCCCACAAAAAATGAGCCAATTCGGACTAAAATTGACGATTTGGTGGCCAAAACTAAGTTCGGTGATCGAAAAAGTTAAGCCTCATCGAGCGCGGATACTTTTTTGGAAATTGATGAAAACTTGTCAAAAATGGTTCGCTGTGCCAGATTTTTTTATTTTATCCCCAACTTTGGCTCAAGTGGAGCATGCCCACAAAAAATGAGCCAATTCGGACTAAAATTGACGATTTGGTGGCCAAAACGAAGTTCGGTGATCGAAAAAGTTAAGCCTCATCGAGCGCGGATACTTTTTTGGAAATTGTTGAAAACTTGTCAAAAATGGTTCGCTGTGCCAGATTTTTTTATGTTATCCCCAACTATGGCTCAAGTGGAGCATGCCCACAAAAAATGAGCCATTTCGGACTAAAATTGACGATTTGGTGGCCAAAACTAAGTTCGGTGATCGAAAAAGTTAAGCCTCATCGAGCGCGGATACTTTTTTGGAAATTGTTGAAAACTTGTCAAAAATGGTTCGCTGTGCCATATTTTTTTATGTTATCCCCAACTATGGCTCAAGTGGAGCATGCCCACAAAAAATGAGCCATTTCGGACTAAAATTGACGATTTGGTGGCCAAAACTAAGTTCGGTGATCGAAAAAGTTAAGCCTCATCGAGCGCGGATACTTTTTTGGAAATTGGTGAAAACTTGTCAAAAATGGTTCGCTGTGCCAAATTTTTTTGTTTGATCCCCAACTATGGCTCAAGTGGACCATGCCCACAAAAAATGAGCCAATTCGGAATAAATTGACGATTTGGTGGCCAAAACAAAGTTCGGTGATCGAAAAAGTTAAGCCTCATCGAGCGCGGATACTTTTTTGGAAATTGGTGAAAACTTGTCAAAAATGGTTCGCTATGCCAGATTTTTTTATTTTATCCCCAACTCTGGCTCAAGTGGAGCATGCCCACAAAAAATGAGCCAATTCGGACTAAAATTGACGATTTGGTGGCCAAAACTAAGTTCGGTGATCGAAAAAGTTAAGCCTCATCGAGCGCGGATACTTTTTTGGAAATTGATGAAAACTTGTCAAAAATGGTTCGCTGTGCCAGATTTTTTTATTTTATCCCCAACTTTGGCTCAAGTGGAGCATGCCCACAAAAAATGAGCCAATTCGGACTAAAATTGACGATTTGGTGGCCAAAACGAAGTTCGGTGATCGAAAAAGTTAAGCCTCATCGAGCGCGGATACTTTTTTGGAAATTGTTGAAAACTTGTCAAAAATGGTTCGCTGTGCCAGATTTTTTTATGTTATCCCCAACTATGGCTCAAGTGGAGCATGCCCACAAAAAATGAGCCATTTCGGACTAAAATTGACGATTTGGTGGCCAAAACTAAGTTCGGTGATCGAAAAAGTTAAGCCTCATCGAGCGCGGATACTTTTTTGGAAATTGGTGAAAACTTGTCAAAAATGGTTCGCTGTGCCAAATTTTTTTGTTTTATCCCCAACTATGGCTCAAGTGGACCATGCCCACAAAAAATGAGCCAATTCGGACTAAAATTGACGATTTGGTGGCCAAAACAAAGTTCGGTGATCGAAAAAGTTAAGCCTCATCGAGCGCGGATACTTTTTTGGAAATTGGTGAAAACTTGTCAAAAATGGTTCGCTGTGCCAGATTTTTTTATTTTATCCCCAACTTTGGCTCAAGTGGAGCATGCCCACAAAAAATGAGCCAATTCGGACTAAAATTGACGATTTGGTGGCCAAAACGAAGTTCGGTGATCGAAAAAGTTAAGCCTCATCGAGCGCGGATACTTTTTTGGAAATTGGTGAAAACTTGTCAAAAATGGTTCGCTGGGCCAGATTTTTTTATTTTATCCCCAACTATGGCTCAAGTGGAGCATGCCCACAAAAAATGAGCCTTTTCGGACTAAAATTGACGATTTGGTGGCCAAAAACAAAGTTCGGTGATCGAAAAAGTTAAGCCTCATTGAGCGCGGATACTTTTTTGGAAATTGGTGAAAACTTGTCAAAACTGGTTCGCTGTGCCAGATTTTTTTGTTGTATCCCCAACTATGGCTCAAGTGGAGCAGGCCCACAAAAAATGAGCCATTTCGGACTAAAATTGACGATTTGGTGGCCAAAACAAAGTTCGGTGATCGAAAAAGTTAAGCCTCATCGAGCGCGGACACTTTTTTGGAAATTGTTGAAAACTTGTCAAAAATGGTTCGCTGTGCCAGATTTTTTTATTTTATCCCCAACTATGGCTCAAGTGGAGCATGCCCACAAAAAATGAGCCTTTTCGGACTAAAATTGACGATTTGGTGGCCAAAAACAAAGTTCGGTGATCGAAAAAGTTAAGCCTCATTGAGCGCGGATACTTTTTTGGAAATTGGTGAAAACTTGTCAAAACTGGTTCGCTGTGCCAGATTTTTTTGTTGTATCCCCAACTATGGCTCAAGTGGAGCAGGCCCACAAAAAATGAGCCATTTCGGACTAAAATTGACGATTTGGTGGCCAAAACAAAGTTCGGTGATCGAAAAAGTTAAG
This sequence comes from Convolutriloba macropyga, assembly GCF_964194025.1. Classification (NCBI taxonomy): domain Eukaryota; kingdom Metazoa; phylum Xenacoelomorpha; order Acoela; family Convolutidae; genus Convolutriloba; species Convolutriloba macropyga. Next base: position 63,840,778 of record NC_134476.1, read on the forward strand.
CCTCATCGAGCGCGGACACTTTTTTGGAAATTGTTGAAAACTTGTCAAAAATGGTTCGCTGTGCCAGATTTTTTTATTTTATCCCCAACTATGGCTCAAGTGGAGCATGCCCACAAAAAATGAGCCATTTCGGACAAAAATTGACGATTTGGTGGCCAAAACTAAGTTCGGTGATCGAAAAAGTTAAGCCTCATCGAGCGCGGATACTTTTTTGGAAATTGGTGAAAACTTGTCAAAAATGGTTCGCTGGGCCAGATTTTTTTATTTTATCCCCAACTATGGCTCAAGTGGAGCATGCCCACAAAAAATGAGCCTTTTCGGACTAAAATTGACGATTTGGTGGCCAAAAACAAAGTTCGGTGATCGAAAAAGTTAAGCCTCATTGAGCGCGGATACTTTTTTGGAAATTGGTGAAAACTTGTCAAAACTGGTTCGCTGTGCCAGATTTTTTTGTTGTATCCCCAACTATGGCTCAAGTGGAGCAGGCCCACAAAAAATGAGCCATTTCGGACTAAAATTGACGATTTGGTGGCCAAAACAAAGTTCGGTGATCGAAAAAGTTAAGCCTCATCGAGCGCGGACACTTTTTTGGAAATTGTTGAAAACTTGTCAAAAATGGTTCGCTGTGCCAGATTTTTTTATTTTATCCCCAACTATGGCTCAAGTGGAGCATGCCCACAAAAAATGAGCCATTTCGGACAAAAATTGACGATTTGGTGGCCAAAACTAAGTTCGGTGATCGAAAAAGTTAAGCCTCATCGAGCGCGGATACTTTTTTGGAAATTGGTGAAAACTTGTCAAAAATGGTTCGCTGTGCCAGATTTTTTTATTTTATCCCCAGCTATGGCTCAAGTGGAGCATGCCCACAAAAAATGAGCCAATTCGGACTAAAATTGACGATTTGGTGGCCAAAACAAAGTTCGGTGATCGAAAAAGTTAAGCCTCATCGAGCGCGGATACTTTTTTGGAAATTGGTAAAAACTTGTCAAAAACGGTTCGCTGTGCCAGCTTTTTTATTTTATCCCCAACTATGGCTCAAGTGGAGCATGCCCACAAAAAATGAGCCATTTCGGACTAAAATTGACGATTTGGTGGCCAAAACAAAGTTCGGTGATCGAAAAAGTTAAGCCTCATCGAGCGCGGATACTTTTTTGGAAATTGTTGAAAACTTGTCAAAAATGGTTCGCTGTGCCAGATTTTTTTATTTTATCCCCAACTATGGCTCAAGTGGAGCATGCCCACAAAAAATGAGCCATTTCGGACTAAAATTGACGATTTGGTGGCCAAAACTAAGTTCGGTGATCAAAAAAGTTAAGCCTCATCGAGCGCGGATACTTTTTTTGGAAATTGGTGAAAACTTGTCAAAAATGGTTCGCTGTGCCAGATTTTTTTATTTTATCCCCAACTATGGCTCAAGTGGAGCATGCCCACAAAAAATGAGCCAATTCGGAATAAAATTGACGATTTGGTGGCCAAAACAAAGTTCGGTGATCGAAAAAGTTAAGCCTCATCGAGCGCGGATACTTTTTTGGAAATTGGTGAAAACTTGTCAAAAATGGTTCGCTGCGCCAGATTTTTTTTATTTTATCCCCAACTATGGCTCAAGTGGAGCATGCCCACAAAAAATGAGCCATTTCGGACTAAAATTGACGATTTGGTGGCCAAAACGAAGTTCGGTGATCGAAAAAGTTAAGCCTCATCGAGCGCGGATACTTTTTTGGAAATTGTTGAAAACTTGTCAAAAATGGTTCGCTGTGCCAGATTTTTTTATGTTATCCCCAACTATGGCTCAAGTGGAGCATGCCCACAAAAAATGAGCCATTTCGGACTAAAATTGACGATTTGGTGGCCAAAACTAAGTTCGGTGATCGAAAAAGTTAAGCCTCATCGAGCGCGGATACTTTTTTGGAAATTGGTGAAAACTTGTCAAAAATGGTTCGCTGTGCCAAATTTTTTTGTTTTATCCCCAACTATGGCTCAAGTGGACCATGCCCACAAAAAATGAGCCAATTCGGACTAAAATTGACGATTTGGTGGCCAAAACAAAGTTCGGTGATCGAAAAAGTTAAGCCTCATCGAGCGCGGATACTTTTTTGGAAATTGGTGAAAACTTGTCAAAAATGTTTCGCTGTGCCAGATTTTTTTATTTTATCCCCAATTTTGGCTCAAGTGGAGCATGCCCACAAAAAATGAGCCAATTCGGACTAAAATTGACGATTTGGTGGCCAAAACGAAGTTCGGTGATCGAAAAAGTTAAGCCTCATCGAGCGCGGATACTTTTTTGGAAATTGGTGAAAACTTGTCAAAAATGGTTCGCTGGGCCAGATTTTTTTATTTTATCCCCAACTATGGCTCAAGTGGAGCATGCCCACAAAAAATGAGCCTTTTCGGACTAAAATTGACGATTTGGTGGCCAAAAACAAAGTTCGGTGATCGAAAAAGTTAAGCCTCATTGAGCGCGGATACTTTTTTGGAAATTGGTGAAAACTTGTCAAAAATGGTTCGCTGTGCCAGATTTTTTTGTTGTATCCCCAACTATGGCTCAAGTGGAGCAGGCCCACAAAAAATGAGCCATTTCGGACTAAAATTGACGATTTGGTGGCCAAAACAAAGTTCGGTGATCGAAAAAGTTAAGCCTCATCGAGCGCGGACACTTTTTTGGAAATTGTTGAAAACTTGTCAAAAATGGTTCGCTGTGCCAGATTTTTTTATTTTATCCCCAACTATGGCTCAAGTGGAGCATGCCCACAAAAAATGAGCCATTTCGGACAAAAATTGACGATTTGGTGGCCAAAACTAAGTTCGGTGATCGAAAAAGTTAAGCCTCATCGAGCGCGGATACTTTTTTGGAAATTGGTGAAAACTTGTCAAAAATGGTTCGCTGTGCCAGATTTTTTTATTTTATCCCCAACTATGGCTAAAGTGGAGCATGCCCACAAAAAATGAGCCAATTCGGACTAAAATTGACGATTTGGTGGCCAAAACAAAGTTCGGTGATCGAAAAAGTTAAGCCTCATCGAGCGCGGATACTTTTTTGGAAATTGGTAAAAACTTGTCAAAAACGGTTCGCTGTGCCAGTTTTTTTATTTTATCCCCAACTATGGCTCAAGTGGAGCATGCCCACAAAAAATGAGCCATTTCGGACTAAAATTGGCGATTTGGTGGCCAAAACAAAGTTCGGTGATCGAAAAAGTTAAGCCTCATCGAGCGCGGATACTTTTTTGGAAATTGTTGAAAACTTGTCAAAAATGGTTCGCTGTGCCAGATTTTTTTATTTTATCCCCAACTATGGCTCAAGTGGAGCATGCCCACAAAAAATGAGCCATTTCGGACTAAAATTGACGATTTGGTGGCCAAAACTAAGTTCGGTGATCAAAAAAGTTAAGCCTCATCGAGCGCGGATACTTTTTTTGGAAATTGGTGAAAACTTGTCAAAAATGGTTCGCTGTGCCAGATTTTTTTATTTTATCCCCAACTATGGCTCAAGTGGAGCATGCCCACAAAAAATGAGCCAATTCGGAATAAAATTGACGATTTGGTGGCCAAAACAAAGTTCGGTGATCGAAAAAATTAAGCCTCATCGAGCGCGGATACTTTTTTGGAAATTGGTGAAAACTTGTCAAAAATGGTTCGCTGCGCCAGATTTTTTTTATTTTATCCCCAACTATGGCTCAAGTGGAGCATGCCCACAAAAAATGAGCCATTTCGGACTAAAATTGACGATTTGGTGGCCAAAACAAAGTTCGGTGATCGAAAAAGTTAAGCCTCATCGAGCGCGGATACTTTTTTGGAAATTGTTGAAAACTTGTAAAAAATGGTTCGCTGTGCCAGATTTTTTTATTTTATCCCCAACTACGGCTCAAGTGGAGCATGCCCACAAAAAATGAGCCATTTCGGACTAAAATTGACGATTTGGTGGCCAAAACTAAGTTCGGTGATCGAAAAAGTTAAGCCTCATCGAGCGCGGATACTTTTTGTAAATGACAATTTCAGCAATAACCATTGCTCCAAACACACCCCATATACTTGTAAAGGCCATTTTAATAGTTCCCCTGCTTGCGTTTACTGTATATTTGGTATTTGGAACTGTCTCGGAAACATCAATACTAATTGTAAAATTTCCTTTTATTAAACTAACTTTTACGTTAGTGCAAATCGCTGAGTTCCATTCTTTAGGCTGCACTCCGCTAACGCAGAGTGCATTCAAATAAAACTTATCAAATAGAGTTGATACTTACCTATTTAATAAGTTTATCACAACAATTAGGCTTCAAAAATTTATTACAAGTTAATCATATTAACAATGCAGTATACAGTTTATAAATAATTAATCAATATTTACAATAAAGTACAGTTTAGTCAGATAACTACTCTCCTCTTCTGCCCAGGATGAAATTAATTTAGCAACTAAGAATTTTAGACCTAGCGTATTTCTATCTTCAATTAGCTTGTTTATATTAGTCATGGGTAGTTTTGATCTAATCGTTTCATCAGTTGAACATTCGTAGAATAGGTGTTTAAAAGTTTCAAATTCTTTTTCACAAGAGTAGCATAATGGGTGGGTTGTAATGTTGTTCAACCATTTTTTTGGTTTCTCCGAGTAACTGTTCAAAAATAGCAGATAGAGGACGTTTTTATCTAGCGGTGTCAATGTTTTTATTTTCCAAATGTTTTTCACGAAGGTAAGCAATGTATTTGAAAACTCCTGATCTATTGAGTCACAAAAGGCTCGAATTCTTTCCTCAATTCTCCCATTAACTTCTGAGTGCGCTGTTAAAATATGATGGAGTTTTGCCTGCGACATGTTTGTAATGTCGATAGTCTTATTCAAATAATCTATTGTACAGCTGTCCTTTGTAATTGACATCTTGGAAAGCCCTACCTCTTTTGCAAATTTTAGAAAATCTTTGTAAAGTTTGGATTTGACAATCGTTGCTATGTTGTTAATAGTTTTAGCTGTTTTCGCCAGGTCTATCAGTTTACACGCCAATATTTGTGTTTTCAAATTGTTAAAACCAACGCCGCCTTTCTTAGTAGAATAATAAAGCAGATTTTTGTTCAGAGAATGTTTTTGTTTATTCCACAAGGAATGAATCATCTTCATTTCTATTTCGTCTATGAATGTCTTTTTAAGGTCTATGTGTCGAAACTGGTAAATCAGCTTACTTCGCACAAACGTTGAAATATTAATGCATCTGGCACGTAATGTCATCGATCTTAGGCTATATTTTGAGATTTCAGAGGCAATTCTTCTTAAATTTGCTTTTGCATGAGCTTTGTTTTCGTTTAATTTAATCACTATTCCTAAAATTTTTAATTCATCTACCTTTGTTATGGTTAGATCGTTTACGCCTTTCATAAGCACTTTGGTTTTTTGTAAATTGAGTTGAAGTCCAGATGCGTAGTTGAAACTCTCAACTTCATCTAAAACTTGTTTTATGCACGCAGTTTTGGTAAAAACTGTGATGTCATCAGCGTACGCAATTAGTTTTAACTTTTGATTTGTTTTTATCTTAGTGTTTCTACGCATAGATTGAAGAAGCGGCTCTATACCTAGAATGAAGAGGAGAGCAGAAAGCGGACAACCTTGCTTAATACCGTTCTCAATTTGAATGAAACCTGAGAGCTGATCATTGACTTCAATACATGCTTTAGTCTCTCTATACAAGCTTTCAATTGTTTTCGTCAGTATGAGAGGGCAGCCTATCTCATTTAATAGTTTCAAAAAGTATTCTCTGCCAAGTCTATCGAACGCTTTACTGAAATCAATAGAGATCATGCAGTTTGATCTGCCTAATTTTTCCTTAGCCAGACGAGCTGGCAGGATAGCCGTATTGATACTGCGGTTTGGGAGGTAAGCAAATTGGTGTTTCTCTATAAGAGTATTCAAAGGCTTTCTGAGTCTAGACGCTAGAACATGTGATAAAATTTTAAGATCGGTATTAAGCTAGCTTATCGGTCTGAAGTTGTCAACAGTACACAGTGAGTTAAGTTTAGGTAGCATCTTTATAATAGAGATGCAAAACGAACCAGGCACTTTTTCATTTTCAGCTATTGAATTAAAGAGCTTAGTGAGTTCTGGAGCAAAGAGGTCAATGTTTCTTTTGTATAAATCAGATGTAAAACCATCAGATCCTGGTGCGCTGTGGCTATTAAGTTTCTGAATAGCATATCTAACCTCTTGTTCTTTAAATTCATCTGACTTGAAATGCTTTTTCGCTTTCACGATTAATTTGTTATTAGTTTTAGAAAAGTGTTTGATGATTTTGTTTTGCATCTCTATCTTATCAGACTTTTGAGCTTCTTTCCCATATAGGTTACTATAGTATTCTGTAAATGAGTCTATTATTTCGTCTATATCCTCTGTTACTTCACCGTTACTATTTATAATCGCGGTAATGCTCTTATTTTTGTTAAAGTCTTTTAAGAGATTTTTGAGAGCCTTTGTGTCTCCACAGTTCAAATCTAGATAAAAGTTTTTTATTGAGTGAAATGACGCCTTCAAGCGTTCGGTTTGGGCTGTTCGCGTGTTATCACTCTCAATGCTTTGTTTCAATAAATCCCTTCTCTTTTTTTGATCTCTTAGGTCAAGATACCTTAGACAATCTCTTAGCTTAGCTTTGAAGATATCATAATTGTTTGTTAGTCCTTTTTCATTGAAATTTTGCATCACATTTGCAATTAATCTGGAAATCTCTTGCGAATTTTTGGGATCATTGATAATGTTGTAACCTAACTTCCAGCGCTTTTGTACGTAACATGGATCTTGGTTTTTTGTGAATGTGTCTAATTGTAGAATGTAATGATCGCTTAAAAGTGTTTTAATGGTTGCGACGCTTTCAACTAAATCGCTTTCGTTACTGAATATGTAGTCAATGCGAGATTCTTCATTAGTTTTCTTTTCAAAATGTGTTTTAAGTCTTTTTTTGTGTTGTTTGAAAACATCAAAGCATCCCATTGAATTAAAGCTATCGCTAATTTGTTGATGTCTTTTCAGTCTTCTGTCTCCCGCCCTAACCTTAGATGTAGCATCAATTGGATCAATTGCATTAAAGTCTCCTCCTATCCATACTGTGAAGTCTTTCGCAAAATTTTCGACAATTTGGGCAAAGGATAAAATTATATCTGTACTTGGGTGTGAAGGGTTCAGGTATATTGTTCCAAAAACTTCTTTTGTTAAACTATGCTTTATTAAGATAAATGAAGCATTTTTTCCTATTACTTCAATTGTCCAATTATATGGTACAAGTAAAAGGAGCCCACCCGATTTATTGACCAATGGTTCAATAATGAATTGCATTTTGTAACGAGTTAGAACGGCTTGATGTTTCGAACTTAGTCTTTCTATTTTTGTTTCTTGAATTGCGATTACACATTTGTTTTCTTTTATTTTGTTCTTCAATCGGGAAAGAAGCTCTAACAATTTTAAGTGGGATCCTAAACCCCGACAATTAAACGAAATAAAGCTAGCCATTATTTCAACATAAATAAAATATAGGTGAGGTTATCTTATGAAATTGATGGATGGTCTTGCTCAGTTTGCTTAGCTCTTTCGTTTATATTCTTATCAGGTTTACTAGGTTTCCGCAGAACCTCGTATCTGCTAGGAGCCTCTATAGGTGAGATGTGGTTGTTGTCTCTTTTTGCCCCTCGTCGTCCGGTCGTCGCTTTCTTCCAAAACTCGGCCTCAGGAGTGCTGAAGGCTTCGCTTTCGTCAATTGTGAGGGGATTTTTGGGGGACTCTTCGCAGGGGTTCGATTCCCGGCTTGGTGATCTCTGCTCGCGCTGGTTCGTTTCTCGACTTGGTACTCTTTGGCTTGTGGTACTTTGGTGCTTCAATTCTCGCCTTGGCGAATTTTGTTCATTTGATTTTGTGCGTTGTTTTGTCTCTTGGTTAGCCGCTTTTTTGGATTTGTTTAGTATCCAAGCTATATCGTGACCTATGTGCGGTTTATTCTCTGCTTCACAAAACGTGCAGCTATGCAGCGCTGGCGTGTGAGCGTTGAAAGGTATATCTAACCATTCAAATCGCCTTTCTCCGCTAGCGGACTTGAATGACCATTCGCGTAATTCGTTTTCGCTTGTTTCGTTTTTAATATTTAGCAGCATCGATGCTTTGCCAGTAAAGAAATCGCCTTCTGGCAGTTTCTCCTTTTCTCGCGTAATGGTTCCGGTAGGCTCAACATCTGGAGGTAATTGAAGCTTCTTGATTAAAGTATCGTCGTCAAGCAGATATGGCACGTTACTCATTCTCAGCATAACACGTTTAGGGAAACCGTTATAGTCCGTACGCCATAATTCGTCTGCTGTCGGAAACATAGTCCGGTTAATTATTTTCAGTCCGTTTACTTTCAGTCTGTCCATGTTTTCGGCGGCTTGAATAGGCGCTATAACAAGGACTGTGTGAAGTCGCTTTTCGTTGATGGTAGTGAACGTTTTTGAGAGAGTAATCTTCTGACGGTTTACTGGATCAAAGGCCGATAGAATGCTACTAAGAGCTTCTTTAGATGCTTTTTGAAAAGTTTCTGCGTTCTTAAAGTGTTCTCGCTTGAAGGGTGGAATAATCTTCATTTTCAAGATGCTGGTAACTTTAGTCTGCCTTTTAACTGTTCCAGAGGCTAAAACCTCCGAGAACGTGCTCGGCAATTGCTCCATTCAGGAGCTTGAAGATGGAAAAGGCAAAGCGCAAGCACTTAGAATTGATGTTTTTTAGACAATTATTGAAGGTTTAATGAAAGGCTGATTTTTAAATAATCGAAAATTAGCGAAAGACAGTCAAAAAATCACTAGCAAAAGTCAAGAATTTTAGCAAAAATCTCTTTTTAGAAAAAGACTCACTCCCAAAGGACGTTCCTGCACAAAGTGGAGTACTTGCTTTCGCTTTCCTGTCACACTTTGAGGTAATAATCCGAAAGTGACATTATCAGAATTTTTATCATCACAACAATTAGGCTAAAAGCAATTGAGCTATGATTTTCCCAAGTACCGGCCTAAACCCACTGAAGTCATGCCTCCGGTTCAATGTCCGGTTGAACAGGTTCCTCGGACCCAATTCATCTCTCCCTTGTTTTGGGGCCGTTCCACTGTATTGTGGAAGGTTGGAAGCAAAAAGTTTGTGCGTTGATCATAATACACTGTATGGCTACGAATTGCATAAATTATAACACAAACGTGGCTAAAATTGCATGTATTAAGTGACTATTTTGCAAACCGCAAGGCGGTCAGTTAAAGTGATCCTGTATATGAAAATAAGACTACAATACACTACTGTTGTATATAAATTCGCCCCCACTTACGCAAATGCTTACGACCATACCATGTTGAATGCACCGGTTCTCGTCCGATCACCGAAATTAAGCAACATTTGGCCTGGTTAGTACTTGGATGGGTGACCGCTTGGGAACACCAGGTGTTGTAGGCTTTTTATTGTGAGTATTCAAACCTCATAGAATACTTTTTTCGATATTTACACATTTTAGAGCCTCAAAAAGCCTCGGTGATCGAAAAAGTTAAGCCTCATCGAGCGCGGATACTTTTTTGGAAATTGGTAAAAACTTGTCCAAAATGGTTCGCTGTGCCAGATTTTTTTTATTTTATCCCCAACTGTGGCTCAAGTGGAGCATGCCTACAAAAAATGAGCCAATTCGGACTAAAATTGACGATTTGGTGGCCAAAACAAAGTTCGGTGATCGAAAAAGTTAAGCCTCATCGAGCGCGGATACTTTTTTGGAAATTGGTGAAAACTTGTCAAAATTGGTTCGCTGTGCCAGATTTTTTTATTTTATCCCCAACCACGGCTCAAGTGGAGCATGCCCACAAAAAATGAGCCAATTCGGACTAAAATTGACGATTTGGTGGCCAAAACAAAGTTCGGTGATCGAAAAAGTTAAGCCTCATCGAGCGCGGATACTTTTTTGGAAATTGGTGAAAACTTGTCAAAAATGGTTCGCTGTGCCAGATTTTTTTATTTTATCCCCAACTATGGCTCAAGTGGAGCATGCCCACAAAAAATGAGCCATTTCGGACTAAAATTGACGATTTGGTGGCCAAAACAAGGTTCGGTGATTGAAAAAGTTAAGCCTCATCGAGCGCGGATACTTTTTGGAAATTGGTGAAAACTTGTCAAAAATGGTTCGCTGTGCCAAATTTTTTTTCATTTTATCCCCAACTATGGCTCAAGTGGAGCATGCCCACAAAAAATGAGCCAATTCGGACTAAAATTGACGATTTGGTGTTCAAAACAAAGTTCGGTGATCGAAAAAGTTAAGCCTCATCGAGCGCGGATACTTTTTTTGGAAATTGTTGAAAACTTGTCAAAAATGGTTCGCTATGCCAGATTTTTTTATTTTATCCCCAACTACGGCTCAAGTGGAGCTTACCCACAAAAAATGAGCCAATTCGGACTAAAATTGACGATTTGGTGGCCAAAACAAAGTTCGGTGATCGAAAAAGTTAAGCCTCATCGAGCGCGGATACTTTTTGTAAATGACAATTTCAGCAATAACCATTGCTCCAAACACACCCCATATACTTGTAAAGGCCATTCTAATAGTTCTCCTGCTTGCGTTTACTGTATATGTGGTATTCGGAACTGTCTCGGAAACATCAATACTAATTGTGTAATTTCCCTTTATTAAACTAAATTTTAAGTTGTGCAAATCGCTGAGTTCCATTCTTTAGGCTCCACTCCGCTAACGCAGAGTGCATTCAAATAAAACTTATCAATTAGAGTTGATACTTACCTATTTAATAAGTTTACCACAACAATTAGGCTAAAAGCAATTGAGCTATGATTTTCCCAAGTACCGGCCTAAACCCACTGAAGTCATGCCTCCGGTTCAATGTCCGGTTGAACAGGTTCCTCGGACCCAATTCATCTCTCCCTTGTTTTGGGGCCGTTCCACTGTATTGTGGAAGGTTGGAAGCAAAAAGTTTGTGAGTTAAAGTGATCCTGTATATGAATATAAGACTACAATACACTACTGTTGTATATAAATTCGCCCCCACTTACGCAAATGCCTACGACCATACCATGTTGAATGCACCGTTTCTCGTCCGATCACCGAAATTAAGCAACATTGGGCCTGGTTAGTACTTGGATGGGTGACCGCTTGGGAACACCAGGTGTTGTAGGCTTTTTATTGTGAGTATTCAAACCTCATAGTATACTTTTTTTCGATATTTACACATTTTAGAGCCTCAAAAAGCCTCGGTGATCGAAAAAGTTAAGCCTCATCGAGCGCGGATACTGTTTTGGAAATTGGTGAAAACTTGTCAAAAATGGTTCGCTGTGCCAGATTTTTTTATTTTATCCCCAACTATGGCTCACGTGGAGCATGCCCACAAAAAATGAGCCATTTCGGACTAAAATTGACGATTTGGTGGCCAAATTAAAGTTCGGTGATCGAAAAAGTTAAGCCTCATCGAGCGCGGATACTTTTTTGGAAATTGGTGAAAACTTGTCAAAAATGGTTCTCTGTGCCAGATTTTTTTATTCTATCCCCAACTATGGCTCAAGTGGAGCATGCCCACAAAAAATGAGCCAATTCGGACTAAAATTGACGATTTGGTGGCCAAAACAAAGTTCGGTGATCGAAAAAGTTAAGCCTCATCGAGCGCGGATACTTTTTTGTAAATGACAATTTCAGCAATAACCATTGCTCCAAACACACCCCATATACTTGTAAAGGCCATTCTAATAGTTCCCCTGCTTGCGTTTACTGTATTTTTGGTATTTGGAACTGTCTCGGAAACATCAATACTAATTGTAAAATTTCCCTTTATTAAACTAATTTTTAAGTTGTGCAAATCGCTGAGTTCCATTCTTTAGGCTGCACGCCGCTAACGCAGAGTGCATTCAAATAAAACTTATCAATTAGAGTTGATACTTACCTATTTAATAAGTTTATCACAACAATTAGGCTGAAAGCAATTGAGCTATGATTTTCCCAAGTACCGGCCTAAACCCACTGAAGTCATGCCTCCGGTTCAATGTCCGGTTGAACAGGTTCCTCGGACCCAATTCATCTCTCCCTTGTTTTGGGGCCGTTCCACTGTATTGTGGAAGGTTGGAAGCAAAAAGTATGTGAGTTAAAGTGATCCTGTATATGAATATAAGACTACAATACACTACTGTTGTATATAAATTCGCCCCCACTTACGCAAATGCCTACGACCATACCATGTTGAATGCACCGGTTCTCGTCCGATCACCGAAATTAAGCAACATTGGGCCTGGTTAGTACTTGGATGGGTGACCGCTTGGGAACACCAGGTGTTGTAGGCTTTTTATTTTGAGTATTCAAACCTCATAGAATACTTTTATTCGATATTTACACATTTTAGAGCCTCAAAAAGCCTCGGTGATCGAAAAAGTTAAGCCTCATCGAGCGCGGATACTTTTTTGGAAATTGGTAAAAACTTGTCCAAAATGGTTCGCTGTGCCAGATTTTTTTTATTTTATTCCCAACTATGGCTCAAGTGGAGCATGCCCACAGAAAATGAGCCAATTCGGACTAAAATTGACGATTTGGTGGCCAAAACAAAGTTCGGTGATCGAAAAAGTTAAGCCTCATCGAGCGCGGATACTTTTTTGGAAATTGGTGAAAACTTGTCAAAAATGGTTCGCTGTGCCAGATTTTTTTATTTTATCCCCAACTACGGCTCAAGTGGAGCATGCCCACAAAAATTTAGCCAATTCGGACTAAAATTGACGATTTGGTGGCCAAAACAAAGTTTGGTGATCGAAAAAGTTAAGCCTCATCGAGCGCGGATACTTTTTTGGAAATTGGTAAAAACTTGTCCAAAATGGTTCGCTGTGCCAGATTTTTTTTATTTTATTCCCAACTATGGCTCAAGTGGAGCATGCCCACAGAAAATGAGCCAATTCGGACTAAAATTGACGATTTGGTGGCCAAAACAAAGTTCGGTGATCGAAAAAGTTAAGCCTCATCGAGCGCGGATACTTTTTTGGAAATTGGTGAAAACTTGTCAAAAATGGTTCGCTGTGCCAGATTTTTTTATTTTATCCCCAACTACGGCTCAAGTGGAGCATGCCCACAAAAATTTAGCCAATTCGGACTTAAATTGACGATTTGGTGGCCAAAACAAAGTTTGGTGATCGAAAAAGTTAAGCCTCATCGAGCGCGGATACTTTTTTGTAAATGACAATTTCAGCAATAACCATTGCTCCAAACACACACCATATACTTGTAAAGGCCATTCTAATAGTTCCCCTGCTTGCGTTTACTGTATTTTTGGTATTTGGAACTCTCTCGGAAACATCAATACTAATTGTAAAATTTCCCATTATTAAACTAACTTTTAAGTTGTGCAAATCGCTGAGTTCCATTCTTTAGGCTGCACTCCGCTAACGCAGAGTGCATTCAAATAAAACTTATCAATTAGAGTTGATACTTACCTATTTAATAAGTTTATCACAACAATTAGGCTGAAAGCAATTGAGCTATGATTTTCCCAAGTACCGGCCTAAACCCACTGAAGTCATGCCTCCGGTTCAATGTCCGGTTGAACAGGTTCCTCGGACCCAATTCATCTCTCCCTTGTTTTGGGGCCGTTCAAGTGGAGCAACTACGGCTCAAGTGGAGCATGCCCACAAAAAATGAGCCAATTCGGACTAAAATTGACGATTTGGTGGCCAAAACAAAGTTCGGTGATCGAAAAAGTTAAGCCTCATCGAGCGCGGATACTTTTTTGGAAATTGGTAAAAACTTGTCCAAAATGGTTCGCTGTGCCAGATTTTTTTATTTTATCACCAACTATGGCTCAAGTGGAGCATGCCCACAAAAAATGAGCCAATTCGGACTAAAATTGACGATTTGGTGGCCAAAACAAAGTTCGGTGATCGAAAAAGTTAAGCCTCATCGAGCGCGGATACTTTTTTGGAAATTGGTGAAAACTTGTCAAAAATGGTTCGCTGTGCCAAATTTTTTTATTTTATCCCCAACTACGGCTCAAGTGGAGCATGCCCACAAAAATTGAGCCAATTCGGACTAAAATTGACGATTTGGTGGCCAAAACAAATTTCGGTGATCGAAAAAGTTAAGCCTCATCGATCGCGGATACTTTTTGGAAATTGGTGAAAACTTGTCAAAAATGGTTCGCTGTGCCAGATTTTTTTATTTTATCCCCAACTACGGCTCAAGTGGAGCATGCCCACAAAAAAATGAGCCAATTCGGACTAAAATTGACGATTTGGTGGCCAAAACAAAGTTCGGTGATCGAAAAAGTTAAGCCTCATCGAGCGCGGATAGTTTTTTGGAAATTGGTGAAAACTTGTCAAAAATGGTTCGCTGTGCCAGATTTTTTTATTTTATCCCCAACTACGGCTCAAGTGGAGCATGCCCACAAAAAATGAGCCAATTCGGACTAAAATTGACGATTTGGTGGCCAAAACAAAGTTCGGTGATCGAAAAAGTTAAGCCTCATCGAGCGCGGATACTTTTTTGGAAATTGGTAAAAACTTGTCCAAAATGGTTCGCTGTGCCAGATTTTTTTTATTTTATCCCCAACTATGGCTCAAGTGGAGCATGCCCACAAAAAATGAGCCAATTCGGACTAAAATTGACGATTTGGTGGCCAAAACAAAGTTCGGTGATCGAAAAAGTTAAGCCTCATCGAGCGCGGATACTTTTTTGGAAATTGGTGAAAACTTGTCAAAAATGGTTCGCTGTGCCAGATTTTTTTATTTTTTCCCCAACTACGGCTCAAGTGGAGCATGCCCACAAAAAATGAGCCAATTCGGACTAAAATTGACGATTTGGTGGCCAAATTAAAGTTCGGTGATCGAAAAAGTTAAGCCTCATCGAGCGCGGATACTTTTTTGGAAATTGGTGAAAACTTGTCAAAAATGGTTCGCTGTGCCAGATTTTTTTATTTTATCCCCAACTACGGCTCAAGTGGAGCATGCCCACAAAAAATGAGCCAATTCGGACTAAAATGGACGATTTGGTGGCCAAAACAAAGTTCGGTGATCGAAAAAGTTAAGCCTCATCGAGCGCGCATATTTTTTTGGAAATTGGTAAAAACTTGTCCAAAATGGTTCGCTGTGCCAGATTTTTTTTATTTTATCCCCAACTATGGCTCAAGTGGAGCATGCGCACAAAAAATGAGCCAATTCGGACTAAAATTGACGATTTGGTGGCCAAAACAAAGTTCGGTGATCGAAAAAGTTAAGCCTCATCGAGCGCGGATACTTTTTTGGAAATTGGTGAAAACTTGTCAAAAATGGTTCGCTGTGCCAGATTTTTTTATTTTTTCCCCAACTACGGCTCAAGTGGAGCATGCCCGCAAAAAATGAGCCAATTCGGACTAAAATTGACGATTTGGTGGCCAAATTAAAGTTCGGTGATCGAAAAAGTTAAGCCTCATCGAGCGCGGATACTTTTTTGGAAATTGGTGAAAACTTGTCAAAAATGGTTCTCTGTGCCAGATTTTTTTGATTTATCCCCAACTACGGCTCAAGTGGAGCATACCCACAAAAAATGAGCCAATTCGGACTAAAAGTGACGATTTGGTGGCCAAAACAAAGTTCGGTGATCGAAAAAGTTAAGCCTCATCGAGCGCGGATACTTTTTGTAAATGACAATTTCAGCAATAACCATTGCTCCAAGCACACCCCATATACTTGTAAAGGCCATTCTAATATTTCCCCTGCTTGCGTTTACTGTATTTTTGGTATTTGGAACTGTCTCGGAAACATCAATACTAATTGTAAAATTTCCCTTTATTAAACTAACTTTTAAGTTGTGCAAATCGCTGAGTTCCATTCTTTAGGCTGCACTCCGCTAACGCAGAGTGCATTCAAATAAAACTTATCAATTAGAGTTGATACTTACCTATTTAATAAGTTTATCACAACAATTAGGCTAAAAGCAATTGAGCTATGATTTTCCCAAGTACCGGCCTAAACCCACTGAAGTCATGCCTCCGGTTCAATGTCCGGTTGAACAGGTTCCTCGGACCCAATTCATCTCTCCCTTGTTTTGGGGCCGTTCCACTGTATTGTGGAAGGTTGGAAGCAAAAAGTATGTGAGTTAAAGTGATCCTGTATATGAATATAAGACTACAATACACTACTGTTGTATATAAATTCGCCCCCACTTACGCAAATGCCTACGACCATACCATGTTGAATGCACCGGTTCTCGTCCGATCACCGAAATTAAGCAACATTGGGCCTGGTTAGTACTTGGATGGGTGACCGCTTGGAAACACCAGGTGTTGTAGGCTTTTTATTTTGAGTATTCAAACCTCATAGAATACTTTTATTCGATATTTACACATTTTAGAGCCTCAAAAAGCCTCGGTGATCGAAAAAGTTAAGCCTCATCGAGCGCGGATACATTTTTGGAAATTGGTAAAAACTTGTCCAAAATGGTTCGCTGTGCCAGATTTTTTTTATTTAATCCCCAACTATGGCTCAAGTGGAGCATGCCCACAAAAAATGAGCCAATTCGGACTAAAATTGACGATTTGGTGGCCAAAACAAAGTTCGGTGATCGAAAAAGTTAAGCCTCATCGAGCGCGGATACTTTTTTGGAAATTGGTGAAAACTTGTCAAAAATGGTTCGCTGCGCCAGATTTTTTTTATTTTATCCCCAACTACGGCTCAAGTGGAGCATGCCCACAAAAAATGAGCCAATTCGGACTAAAATTGACGATTTGGTGGCCAAAACAAAGTTCGGTGATCGAAAAAGTTAAGCCTCATCGAGCGCGGATACTTTTTTGGAAATTGGTGAAAACTTGTCAAAAATGGTTCGCTGTGCCAGATTTTTTTTATTTTATCCCCAACTACGGCTCAAGTGGAGCATGCCCACAAAAAATGAGCCAATTCGGACTAAAATTGACAATTTGGTGGCCAAAACAAAGTTCGGTGATCGAAAAAGTTAAGCCTCATCGAGCGCGGATACTTTTTTGGAAATTGGTGAAAATTTGTCAAAAATGGTTCGCTGTGCCAGATTTTTTTATTTTATCCCCAACTATGGCTCAAGTGGAGCATGCCCACAAAAAATGAGCCAATTCGGACTGAAATTGACGATTTGGTGGCCAAAACAAAGTTCGGTGATCGAAAAAGTTAAGCCTCATCGAGCGCGGATACTTTTTTGGAAATTGGTAAACACTTGTCCAAAATGGTTCGCTGTGCCAGATTTTTTTTATTTTATCCCCAACTATGGCTCAAGTGGAGCATGCCCACACAAAATGAGCCAATTCGGACTAAAATTGACGATTTGGTGGCCAAAACAAAGTTCGGTGATCGAAAAAGTTAAGCCTCATCGAGCGCGGATACTTTTTTGGAAATTGGTGAAAACTTGTCAAAAATGGTTCGCTGTGCCAGATTTTTTAATTTTTTCCCCAACTACGGCTCAAGTGGAGCATGCCCACAAAAAATGAGCCAATTCGGACTAAAATTGACGATTTGGTGGCCAAAACAAAGTTCGGTGATCGAAAAAGTTAAGCCTCATCGAGCGCGGATACTTTTTTGGAAATTGGTAAAAACTTGTCCAAAATGGTTCGCTGTGCCAGATTTTTTTTTATTTTATCCCCAACTATGGCTCAAGTGGAGCATGCCCACACAAAATGAGCCAATTCGGACTAAAATTGACGATTTGGTGGCCAAAACAAAGTTCGGTGATCGAAAAAGTTAAGCCTCATCGAGCGCGGATACTTTTTTGGAAATTGGTCAAAACTTGTCAAAAATGGTTCGCTGTGCCAGATTTTTTAATTTTTTCCCCAACTACGGCTCAAGTGGAGCATGCCCACAAAAAATGAGCCAATTCGGACTAAAATTGACGATTTGGTGGCCAAAACAAAGTTCGGTGATCGAAAAAGTTAAGCCTCATCGAGCGCGGATACTTTTTTGGAAATTGGTGAAAACTTGTCAAAAATGGTTCGCTGTGCCAGATTTTTTAATTTTTTCCCCAACTACGGCTCAAGTGGAGCATGCCCACAAAAAATGAGCCAATTCGGACTAAAATTGACGATTTGGTGGCCAAAACAAAGTTCGGTGATCGAAAAAGTTAAGCCTCATCGAGCGCGGATACTTTTTTGGAAATTGGTAAAAACTTGTCCAAAATGGTTCGCTGTGCCAGATTTTTTTTATTTTATCCCCAACTATGGCTCAAGTGGAGCATGCCCACACAAAATGAGCCAATTCGGACTAAAATTGACGATTTGGTGGCCAAAACAAAGTTCGGTGATCGAAAAAGTTAAGCCTCATCGAGCGCGGATACTTTTTTGGAAATTGGTCAAAACTTGTCAAAAATGGTTCGCTGTGCCAGATTTTTTAATTTTTTCCCCAACTACGGCTCAAGTGGAGCATGCCCACAAAAAATGAGCCAATTCGGACTAAAATTGACGATTTGGTGGCCAAAACAAAGTTCGGTGATCGAAAAAGTTAAGCCTCATCGAGCGCGGATACTTTTTTGGAAATTGGTAAAAACTTGTCCAAAATGGTTCGCTGTGCCAGATTTTTTTTTATTTTATCCCCAACTATGGCTCAAGTGGAGCATGCCCACACAAAATGAGCCAATTCGGACTAAAATTGACGATTTGGTGGCCAAAACAAAGTTCGGTGATCGAAAAAGTTAAGCCTCATCGAGCGCGGATACTTTTTTGGAAATTGGTCAAAACTTGTCAAAAATGGTTCGCTGTGCCAGATTTTTTAATTTTTTCCCCAACTACGGCTCAAGTGGAGCATGCCCACAAAAAATGAGCCAATTCGGACTAAAATTGACGATTTGGTGGCCAAAACAAAGTTCGGTGATCGAAAAAGTTAAGCCTCATCGAGCGCGGATACTTTTTTGGAAATTGGTGAAAACTTGTCAAAAATGGTTCGCTGTGCCAGATTTTTTAATTTTTCCCCAACTACGGCTCAAGTGGAGCATGCCCACAAAAAATGAGCCAATTCGGACTAAAATTGACGATTTGGTGGCCAAAACAAAGTTCGGTGATCGAAAAAGTTAAGCCTCATCGAGCGCGGATACTTTTTTGGAAATTGGTAAAAACTTGTCCAAAATGGTTCGCTGTGCCAGATTTTTTTTTATTTTATCCCCAACTATGGCTCAAGTGGAGCATGCCCACACAAAATGAGCCAATTCGGACTAAAATTGACGATTTGGTGGCCAAAACAAAGTTCGGTGATCGAAAAAGTTAAGCCTCATCGAGCGCGGATACTTTTTTGGAAATTGGTCAAAACTTGTCAAAAATGGTTCGCTGTGCCAGATTTTTTAATTTTTTCCCCAACTACGGCTCAAGTGGAGCATGCCCACAAAAAATGAGCCAATTCGGACTAAAATTGACGATTTGGTGGCCAAAACAAAGTTCGGTGATCGAAAAAGTTAAGCCTCATCGAGCGCGGATACTTTTATGGAAATTGGTAAAAACTTGTCAAAAATGGTTCACTGTGCCAGATTTTTTTATTTTATCCCCAACTATGGCTCAGGTGGAGCATGCCCACAAAAAATGAGCCAATTCGGACTAAAATTGACGATTTGGTGGCTAAAACAAAGTTCGGTGATCGAAAAAGTTAAGCCTCATCGAGCGCGGATACTTTTTTGGCAATTGTTGAAAACTTGTCAAAAATGGTTCGCTGTGCCAGATTTTTTTATTTTATCCCCAACTACGGCTCAAGTGGAGCATACCCACAAAAAATGAGCCAATTCGGACTAAAATTGACGATTTGGTGGCCAAAACAAAGTTCGGTGATCGAAAAAGTTAAGCCTCATCGAGCGCGGATACTTTTTTGGAAATTGGTGAAAACTTGTCAAAAATGGTTCGCTGTGCCAGATTTTTTTATTTTATCCCCAACTACGGCTCAAGTGGAGCATGCCCACAAAAAATGAGCCAATTCGGACTAAAATGGACGATTTGGTGGCCAAAACAAGGTTCGGTGATCGAAAAAGTTAAGCCTGATCGAGCGCGGATACTTTTTTGGAAATTGGTGAAAACTTGTCAAAAATGGTTCGCTGTGCCAGATTTTTTTTTTTATCCCCAACTATGGCTCAAGTGGAGCATGCCCACAAAAAATGAGCCAATTCGGACTAAAATTGACGATTTGGTGGCCAAAACAAAGTTCGTTGATCGAAAAAGTTAAGCCTCATCGAGCGCGGATACTTTTTTGGAAATTGTTGAAAACTTGTCAAAAATGGTTCGCTGTGCCAGATTTTTTTATTTTATCCCCAACTACGGCATAAGTGGAGCATACCCACAAAAAATGAGCCAATTCGGACTAAAATTGACGATTTGGTGGCCAAAACAAAGTTCGGTGATCGAAAAAGTTAAGCCTCATCGAGCGCGGATACTTTTTTGGAAATTGTTGAAAACTTGTCAAAAATGGTTCGCTGTGCCAGATTTTTTTATTTTATCCCCAACTACGGCTCAAGTGGAGCATGCCCACAAAAAATGAGCCAATTCGGACTAAAATGGACGATTTGGTGGCCAAAACAAGGTTCGGTGATCGAAAAAGTTAAGCCTCATCGAGCGCGGATACTTTTTTGGAAATTGGTGAAAACTTGTCAAAAATGGTTCGCTGTGCCAGATTTTTTTTTTATCCCCAACTATGGCTCAAGTGGAGCATGCCCACAAAAAATGAGCCAATTCGGACTAAAATTGACGATTTGGTGGCCAAAACAAAGTTCGTTGATCGAAAAAGTTAAGCCTCATCGAGCGCGGATACTTTTTTGGAAATTGTTGAAAACTTGTCAAAAATGGTTCGCTGTGCCAGATTTTTTTATTTTATCCCCAACTACGGCATAAGTGGAGCATACCCACAAAAAATGAGCCAATTCGGACTAAAATTGACGATTTGGTGGCCAAAACAAAGTTCGGTGATCGAAAAAGTTAAGCCTCATCGAGCGCGGATACTTTTTGTAAATGACAATTTCAGCAATAACCATTGCTCCAAACACACCCCATATACTTGTAAAGGCCATTCTAATAGTTCCCCTGCTCGCGTTTACTGTATATTTGGTATTTGGAACTGTCTCGGAAACATCAATACTAATTGTAAAATTTCCCTTTATTAAACTAACTTTTATGTTGTGCAAATCGCTGAGTTGCATTCTTTAGGCTGCACTCCGCTAACGCAAAGTGCATTCAAATTAAACTTATCAATTAGAGTTGATACTTACCTATTTAATAGGTTTATCACAACAATTAGGCTAAAAGCAATTGAGCTATGATTTTCCCAAGTACCGGCCTAAACCCACTGAAGTCATGCCTCCGGCTCAATGTCCGGTTGAACAGGTTCCTCGGACCCAATTCATCTCTCCCTTGTTTTGGGGCCGTTCCACTGTATTGTGGAAGGTTGGAAGCAAAAAGTTTGTGCGTTGGTCATAATACACTGTATGGCTACGAATTGCATAAATTATAACACAAACGTGGCTAAAATTGCATGTATTAAGTGACTATTTTGCAAACCGCAAGGCGGCGAGTTAAAGTGATCCTGTATATGAATATAAAACTACAATACAATACTGTTGTATATAAATTCGCCCCCACTTTTGCAAATACCTACGACCATACCATGTTGAATGCAACGGTTCTCGTCCGATCACCGAAGTTAAGCAACATTGGGCCTGGTTAGTACTTGGATGGGTGACCGCTTGGGAACACCAGGTGTTGTAGGCATTTTCTTCTGAGTATTCAAACCTCATAGAATACTTTTATTCGATATTTACACATTTTAGAGCCTCAAAAAGCCTCGGTGATCGAAAAAGTTAAGCCCCATCGAGCGCGGATACTTTTTTGGAAATTGGTAAAAACTTGTCCAAAATGGTTCGCTGTGCCAGATTTTTTTATTTTATCCCCAATCACGGCTCAAGTGGAGCATGCCCACAAAAAATGAGCCAATTCGGACTAAAATTGACGATTTGGTGGCCAAAACAAAGTTCGGTGATCGAAAAAGTTAAGCCTCATCGAGCGCGGATACTTTTTTGGAAATTGGTGAAAACTTGTCAAAAATGGTTCGCTGTGCCAAATTTTTTTATTTTATCCCCAACTATGGCTCAAGTGGAGCATGCCCACAAAAAATGAGCCAATTCGGACTGAAATTGACGATTTGGTGGCCAAAACAAAGTTCGGTGATCGAAAAAGTTAAGCCTCATCGAGCGCGGATACTTTTTGTAAATGACAATTTCAGCAATAACCATTGCTCCAAACACACCCCATATACTTGTAAAGGCCATTCTAATAGTTCCCCTGCTCGCGTTTGCTGTATATTTGGTATTTGGAACTGTCTCGGAAACATCAATACTAATTGTAAAATTTCCCTTTATTAAACTAACTTTTATGTTGTGCAAATCGCTGAGTTGCATTCTTTAGGCTGCACTCCGCTAACGCAGAGTGCATTCAAATTAAACTTATCAATTAGAGTTGATACTTACCTATTTAATAAGTTTATCACAACAATTAGGCTAAAAGCAATTGAGCTATGATTTTCCCAAGCACCGGCCTAAACCCACTGAAGTCATGCCTCCGGTTCAATGTCCGGTTGAACAGGTTCCTCGGACCCAATTCATCTCTCCCTTGTTTTGGGGCCGTTCCACTGTATTGTGGAACGTTGGAAGCAAAAAGTTTGTGCGTTGGTCATAATACACTGTATGGCTACGAATTGCATAAATTATAACACAAACGCGGCTAAAATTGCATGTATTAAGTGACTATTTTGCAAACCGCAAGGCGGCGAGTTAAAGTGATCCTGTATATGAATATAAGACTACAATACAATACTGTTGTATATAAATTCGCCCCCACTTACGCAAATGCCTACGACCATACCATGTTGAATGCAACGGTTCTCGTCCGATCACCGAAGTTAAGCAACATTGGGCCTGGTTAGTACTTGGATGGGTGACCGCTTGGGAACACCAGGTGTTGTAGGCATTTTCTTCTGAGTATTCAAACCTCATAGAATACTTTTATTCGATATTTACACATTTTAGAGCCTCAAAAAGCCTCGGTGATCGAAAAAGTTAAGCCTCATCGAGCGCGGATACTTTTTTGGAAATTGGTAAAAACTTGTCCAAAATGGTTCGCTTTGCCAGATTTTTTTATTTTATCCCCAACTACGGCTCAAGTGGAGCATGCCCACAAAAAATGAGCCAATTCGGACTCAAATTGACGATTTGGTGGCCAAAACAAAGTTCGGTGATCGAAAAAGTTAAGCCTCATCGAGCGCGGATACTTTTTTGGAAATTGGTGAAAACTTGTCAAAAATGGTTCGCTGTGCCAGATTTTTTTATTTTATCCCCAACTAGGGCTCAAGTGGAGCATGCCCACAAAAAATGAGCCAATTCGGACTAAAATTGACGATTTGGTGGCCAAAACAAATTTCGGTGATCGAAAAAGTTAAGCCTCATCGAGCGCGGATACTTTTTTTGGAAATTGGTGAAAACTTGTCAAAAATGGTTCGCTGTGCCAGATTTTTTTATTTTATCCCCAACTATGGCTCAAGTGGAGCATGCCCACAAAAAATGAGCCAATTCGGACTAAAATTGACGATTTGGTGGCCAAAACAAAGTTCGGTGATCGAAAAAGTTAAGCCTCATCGAGCGCGGATACTTTTTTTGGAAATTGTTGAAAACTTGTCAAAAATGGTTCGCTGTGCCAGATTTTTTTATTTTATCCCCAACTATGGCTCAAGTGGAGCATGCCCACAAAAAATGAGCCAATTCGGACTAAAATTGACGATTTGGTGGCCAAAACAAAGTTCGGTGATCGAAAAAGTTAAGCCTCATCGAGCGCGGATACTTTTTTTGGAAATTGTTGAAAACTTGTCAAAAATGGTTCGCTGTGCCAGATTTTTTTATTTTATCCCCAACTACGGCTCAAGTGGAGCATGCCCACAAAAAATGAGCCAATTCGGACTAAAATTGACGATTTGGTGGCCAAAACAAAGTTCGGTGATCGAAAAAGTTAAGCCTCATTGAGCGCGGATACTTTTTTGGAAATTGGTGAAAACTTGTCAAAAATTGTTCACTGTGCCAGATTTTTTTACTTTATCCCCAACTACGGCTCAAGTGGAGCATGCCCACAAAAAATGAGCCAATTCGGACTAAAATTGACGATTTGGTGGCCAAAACAAAGTTCGGTGATCGAAAAAGTTAAGCCTCATCGAGCGCGGATACTTTTTTGGAAATTGGTGAAAACTTGTCAAAAATGGTTCGCTGTGCCGAATTTTTTTATTTTATCCCCAATTATGGCTCAAGTGGAGCATGCCCACAAAAAATGAGCCAATTCGGACTAAAATTGACGATTTGGTGGCCAAAACAAAGTTCGGTGATCGAAAAAGTTAAGCCTCATCGAGCGCGGATACTTTTTTGGAAATTGGTGAAAACTTGTCAAAAATGGTTCGCTGTGCCAGATTTTTTTATTTTATCCCCAACTACGGCTCAAGTGGAGCATGCCCACAAAAAATGAGTCAATTCGGACTAAAATTGACGATTTGGTGGCCAAAACAAAGTTCGGTGATCGAAAAAGTTAAGCCTCATCGAGCGCGGATACTTTTTTGGAAATTGGTGAAAACTTGTCAAAAATGGTTCGCTGTGCCAAATTTTTTTATTTTATCCCCAACTATGGCTCAATTGGAGCATGCCCACAAAAAATGAGCCATTTCGGACTAAAATTGACGATTTGGTGGCCAAAACAAAGTTCGGTGATCGAAAAAGTTAAGCCTCATCGAGCGCGGATACTTTTTTGGAAATTGGTGAAAACTTGTCAAAAATGGTTCGCTGTGCCAGATTTTTTTATTTTATCCCCAACTATGGCTCAAGTGGAGCATGCCCACAAAAAATGAGCCAATTCAGACTAAAATTGACGATTTGGTGGCCAAAACAAAGTTCGGTGATCGAAAAAGTTAAGCCTCATCGAGCGCGGATACTTTTTTGGAAATTGGTGAAAACTTGTCAAAAATGGTTCGCTGTGCCAGATTTTTTTATTTTATCCCCAACTATGGCTCAAGTGGAGCATGCCCACAAAAAATGAGCCAATTCGGACTAAAATTGACGATTTGGTGGCCAAAACAAAGTTCGGTGATCGAAAAAGTTAAGCCTCATCGAGCGCGGATACTTTTTTGGAAATTGTTGAAAACTTGTCAAAAATGGTTCGCTGTGCCAGATTTTTTTATTTTATCCCCAACTACGGCTCAAGTGGAGCATACCCACAAAAAATGAGCCAATTCGGACTAAAATTGACGATTTGGTGGCCAAAACAAAGTTCGGTGATCGAAAAAGTTAAGCCTCATCGAGCGCTGATACTTTTTTGGAAATTGGTGAAAACTTGTCAAAAATGGTTCGCTGTGCCAGATTTTTTTATTTTATCCCCAACTATGGCTCAAGTGGAGCATGCCCACAAAAAATTAGCCATTTCGGACTAAAATTGACGATTTGGTGGCCAAAACAAACTTCGGTGATCGAAAAAGTTAAGCCTCATCGAGCGCGGATACTTTTTTGGAAATTGGTGAAAACTTGTCAAAAAGGGTTCGCTGTGCCAGATTTTTTTATTTCATCCCCAACTATGGCTCAAGTGGAGCATGCCCACAAAAAATGAGCCAATTCGGACTAAAATTGACGATTTGTTGGTGGCCAAAACAAAGTTCGGTGATCGAAAAAGTTAAGCCTCATCGAGCGCGGATACTTTTTTGGAAATTGGTGAAAACTTGTTAAAAATGGTTCGCTGTGCCAGATTTTTTTATTTTATCCCCAACTATGGCTCAAGTGGAGCATGCCGACAAAAAATGAGCCAATTCGGACTAAAATTGACGATTTGGTGGCCAAAACAAAGTTCGGTGATCGAAAAAGTTAAGCCTCATCGAGCGCGGATACTTTTTTGGAAATTGTTGAAAACTTGTCAAAAATGGTTCGCTGTGCCAGATTTTTTTATTTTATCCCCAACTATGGCTCAAGTGGAGCATGCCCACAAGAAATGAGCCATTTCGGACTAAAATTGACGATTTGGTGGCCAAAACAAAGTTCGGTGATCGAAAAAGTTAAGCCTCATCGAGCGCGGATACTTTTTTGGAAATTGGTGAAAACTTGTCAAAAATGGTTCGCTGTGCCAGATTTTTTTATTTTATCCCCAATTATGGCTCAAGTGGAGCATGCCCACAAAAAATGAGCCAATTCGGACTAAAATTGACGATTTGGTGGCCAAAACAAAGTTCGGTGATCGAAAAAGTTAAGCCTCATCGAGCGCGGATACTTTTTTGGAAATTGGTGAAAACTTGTCAAAAATGGTTCGCTGTGCCAGATTTTTTTATTTTATCCCCAACTATGGCTCAAGTGGAGCATTCCCACAAAAAATGAGCCAATTCGGACTAAAATTGACGATTTGGTGGCCAAAACAAAGTTCGGTGATCGAAAAAGTTAAGCCTCATCGAGCGCGGATACTTTTTTGGAAATTGTTGAAAACTTGTCAAAAATGGTTCGCTGTGCCAGATTTTTTTATTTTATCCCCAACTACGGCTCAAGTGGAGCATACCCACAAAAAATGAGCCAATTCGGACTAAAATTGACGATTTGGTGGCCAAAACAAAGTTCGGTGATCGAAAAAGTTAAGCCTCATCGAGCGCGGATACTTTTTTGGAAATTGGTGAAAACTTGTCAAAAATGGTTCGCTGTGCCAGATTTTTTTATTTTATCCCCAACTATGGCTCAAGTGGAGCATGCCCACAAAAAATGAGCTATTTCGGACTAAAATTGACGATTTGGTGGCCAAAACAAAGTTCGGTGATCGAAAAAGTTAAGCCTCATCGAGCGCGGATACTTTTTTGGAAATTGGTGAAAACTTGTCAAAAATGGTTCGCTGTGCCAGATTTTTTTATTTTATCCCCAATTATGGCTCAAGTGGAGCATGCCCACAAAAAATGAGCCAATTCGGACTAAAATTGACGATTTGGTGGCCAAAACAAAGTTCGGTGATCGAAAAAGTTAAGCCTCATCGAGCGCGGATACTTTTTTGGAAATTGGTGAAAACTTGTCAAAAATGGTTCACTGTGCCAGATTTTTTTATTTTATCCCCAACTATGGCTCAAGTGGAGCATGCCCACAAAAAATGAGCCATTTCGGACTAAAATTGACGATTTGGTGGCCAAAACAAAGTTCGGTGATCGAAAAAGTTAAGCCTCATCGAGCGCGGATACTTTTTTGGAAATTGGTGAAAATTTGTCAAAAATGGTTCGCTGTGCCAGATTTTTTTATTTTATCCCCAATTATGGCTCAAGTGGAGCATGCCCACAAAAAATGAGCCAATTCGGACTAAAATTGACGATTTGGTGGCCAAAACAAAGTTCGGTGATCGAAAAAGTTAAGCCTCATCGAGCGCGGATACTTTTTTGGAAATTGTTGAAAACTTGTCAAAAATGGTTCGCTGTGCCAGATTTTTTTATTTTATCCCCAACTACGGCTCAAGTGGAGCATACCCACAAAAAATGAGCCAATTCGGACTAAAATTGACGATTTGGTGGCCAAAACAAAGTTCGGTGATCGAAAAAGTTAAGCCTCATCGAGCGTGGATACTTTTTTGGAAATTGGTGAAAACTTGTCAAAAATGGTTCGCTGTGCCAGATTTTTTTATTTTATCCCCTAACTATGGCTCAAGTGGAGCATTCCCACAAAAAATGAGCCAATTCGGACTAAAATTGACGATTTGGTGGCCAAAACAAAGTTCGGTGATCGAAAAAGTTAAGCCTCATCGAGCGCGGATACTTTTTTGGAAATTGGTGAAAACTTGTCAAAAATGGTTCGCTGTGCCAGATTTTTTTATTTTATCCCCAATTATGGCTCAAGTGGAGCATGCCCACAAAAAATGAGCCAATTCGGACTAAAATTGACGATTTGGTGGCCAAAACAAAGTTCGGTGATCGAAAAAGTTAAGCCTCATCGAGCGCGGATACTTTTTTGGAAATTGGTGAAAACTTGTCAAAAATGGTTCGCTGTGCCAGATTTTTTTTAATTTATCCCCAACTACGGCTCAAGTGGAGCATACCCACAAAAAATGAGCCAATTCGGACCAAAATTGACGATTTGGTGGCCAAAACAATGTTCGGTGATCGAAAAAGTTAAGCCTCATCGAGCGCGGATACTTTTTTGGAAATTGGTGAAAACTTGTCAAAAATGGTTCGCTGTGCCAGATTTTTTTATTTTATCCCCAACTAGGGCTTAAGTGGAGCATTCCCACAAAAAATGAGCCAATTCGGACTAAAATTGACGATTTGGTGGCCAAAACAAAGTTCGGTGATCGAAAAAGTTAAGCCTCATCGAGCGCGGATACTTTTTTGGAAATTGCTGAAAACTTGTCAAAAATGGTTCGCTGTGCCAGATTTTTTTATTTTATCCCCAATTATGGCTCAAGTGGAGCATGCCCACAAAAAATGAGCCAATTCGGACTAAAATTGACGATTTGGTGGCCAAAACAAAGTTCGGTGATCGAAAAAGTTAAGCCTCATCGAGCGCGGATACTTTTTTGGAAATTGGTGAAAACTTGTCAAAAAGGGTTCGCTGTGCCAGATTTTTTTATTTTATCCCCAACTATGGCTCAAGTGGAGCATTCCCACAAAAAATGAGCCAATTCGGACTAAAATTGACGATTTGGTGGCCAAAACAAAGTTCGGTGATCGAAAAAGTTAAGCCTCATCGAGCGCGGATACTTTTTTGGAAATCGGTAAAAACTTGTGCAAAATGGTTCGCTGTGCCAGATTTTTGTTTTATCCCAAACTATGGCTCAAGTGGAGCATTCCCACAAAAAATGAGCCAATTCGGACTAAAATTGACGATTTGGTGGCCAAAACAAAGTTCGGTGATCGAAAAAGTTAAGCCTCATCGAGCGCGGATACTTTTTTGGAAATTGGTGAAAACTTGTCAAAAATGGTTCGCTGTGCCAGATTTTTTTATTTTATCCCCAATTATGGCTCAAGTGGAGCATGCCCACAAAAAATGAGCCAATTCGGACTAAAATTGACGATTTGGTGGCCAAAACAAAGTTCGGTGATCGAAAAAGTTAAGCCTCATCGAGCGCGGATACTTTTTTGGAAATTGGTGAAAACTTGTCAAAAAGGGTTCGCTGTGCCAGATTTTTTTATTTTATCCCCAACTATGGCTCAAGTGGAGCATTCCCACAAAAAATGAGCCAATTCGGACTAAAATTGACGATTTGGTGGCCAAAACAAAGTTCGGTGATCGAAAAAGTTAAGCCTCATCGAGCGCGGATACTTTTTTGGAAATTGTTGAAAACTTGTCAAAAATGGTTCGCTGTGCCAGATTTTTTTATTTTATCCCCAACTATGGCTCAAGTGGAGCATTCCCACAAAAAATGAGCCAATTCGGACTAAAATTGACGATTTGGTGGCCAAAACAAAGTTCGGTGATCGAAAAAGTTAAGCCTCATCGAGCGCGGATACTTTTTTGGAAATTGTTGAAAACTTGTCAAAAATGGTTCGCTGTGCCAGATTTTTTTATTTTATCACCAACTATGGCTCAAGTTGAGCATTCCCACAAAAAATGAGCCAATTCGGACTAAAATTGACGATTTGGTGGCCAAAACAATGTTCGGTGATCGAAAAAGTTAAGCCTCATCGAGCGCGGATACTTTTTTGGAAATTGTTGAAAACTTGTCAAAAATGGTTCGCTGTGCCAGATTTTTTTATTTTATCCCCAACTATGGCTCAAGTGGAGCATTCCCACAAAAAATGAGCCAATTCGGACTAAAATTGACGATTTGGTGGCCAAAACAAAGTTCGGTGATCGAAAACGTTAAGCCTCATCGAGCGCGGATACTTTTTTGGAAATTGTTGAAAACTTGTCAAAAATGGTTCGCTGTGCCAGATTTTTTTATTTTATCCCCAACTATGGCTCAAGTGGAGCATTCCCACAAAAAATGAGCCAATTCGGACTAAAATTGACGATTTGGTGGCCAAAACAAAGTTCGGTGATCGAAAAAGTTAAGCCTCATCGAGCGCGGATACTTTTTTGGAAATTGGTGAAAACTTGTCAAAAATGGTTCGCTGTGCCAGATTTTTTTATTTTATCCCCAACTATGGCTCAAGTGGAGCATTCCCACAAAAAATGAGCCAATTCGGACTAAAATTGACGATTTGGTGGCCAAAACAAAGTTCGGTGATCGAAAAAGTTAAGCCTCATCGAGCGCGGATACTTTTTTGGAAATTGTTGAAAACTTGTCAAAAATGGTTCGCTGTGCCAGATTTTTTTTATTTTATCCCCAACTATGGCTCAAGTGGAGCATTCCCACAAAAAATGAGCCAATTCGGACTAAAATTGACGATTTGGTGGCCAAAACAAAGTTCGGTGATCGAAAAAGTTAAGCCTCATCGAGCGCGGATACTTTTTTGGAAATTGGTGAAAACTTGTCAAAAATGGTTCGCTGTGCCAGATTTTTTTTATTTTATCCCCAACTATGGCTCAAGTGGAGCATTCCCACAAAAAATGAGCCAATTCGGACTAAAATTGACGATTTGGTGGCCAAAACAAAGTTCGGTGATCGAAAAAGTTAAGCCTCATCGAGCGAGGATACTTTTTTGGAAATTGTTGAAAACTTGTCAAAAATGGTTCGCTGTGCCAGATTTTTTTATTTTATCCCCAAATACGGCTCAAGTGGAGCATACCCACAAAAAATGAGCCAATTCGGACTAAAATTGACGATTTGGTGGCCAAAACAAAGTTCGGTGATCGAAAAAGTTAAGCCTCATCGAGCGCGGATACTTTTTTGGAAATTGTTGAAAACTTGTCAAAAATGGTTCGCTGTGCCAGATTTTTTTATTTTATCCCCAACTACGGCTCAAGTGGAGCATTCCCACAAAAAATGAGCCAATTCGGACTAAACTTGACGATTTGGTGGCCAAAACAATGTTCGGTGATCGAAAAAGTTAAGCCTCATCGAGCGCGGATACTTTTTTGGAAATTGTTGAAAACTTGTCAAAAATGGTTCGCTGTGCCAGATTTTTTTATTTTATCCCCAACTATGGCTCATGTGGAGCATGCCCACAAAAATGAGCCAATTCGGACTAAAATTGACGATTTGGTGGCCAAAACAAAGTTCGGTGATCGAAAAAGTTAAGCCTCATCGAGCGCGGATACTTTTTTGGAAATTGGTGAAAACTTGTCAAAAATGGTTCGCTGTGCCAGATTTTTTTACTTTATCCCCAACTATGGCTCAAGTGGAGCATTCCCACAAAAAATGAGCCAATTCGGACTAAAATTGACGATTTGGTGGCCAAAACAAAGTTCGGTGATCGAAAAAGTTAAGCCTCATCGAGCGCGGATACTTTTTTGGAAATTGTTGAAAACTTGTCAAAAATGGTTCGCTGTGCCAGATTTTTTTATTTTATCACCAACTATGGCTCAAGTGGAGCATTCCCACAAAAAATGAGCCAATTCGGACTAAAATTGACGATTTGGTGGCCAAAACAAGGTTCGGTGATCGAAAAAGTTAAGCCTCATCGAGCGCGGATACTTTTTTGGAAATTGTTGAAAACTTGTCAAAAATGGTTCGCTGTGCCAGATTTTTTTATTTTATCCCCAACTATGGCTCAAGTGGAGCATTCCCACAGAAAATGAGCCAATTCGGACTAAAATTGACGATTTGGTGGCCAAAACAAAGTTCGGTGATCGAAAAAGTTAAGCCTCATCGAGCGCGGATACTTTTTTGGAAAATGGTGAAAACTTGTCAAAAATGGTTCGCTGTGCCAGATTTTTTTATTTTATCCCCAACTATGGCTCAAGTGGAGCATTCCCACAAAAAATGAGCCAATTCGGACTAAAATTGACGATTTGGTGGCCAAAACAAAGTTCGGTGATCGAAAAAGTTAAGCCTCATCGAGCGCGGATACTTTTTTGGAAATTGTTGAAAACTTGTCAAAAATGGTTCGCTGTGCCAGATTTTTTTATTTTATCCCCAACTACGGCTCAAGTGGAGCATACCCACAAAAAATGAGCCAATTCGGACTAAAATTGACGATTTGGTGGCCAAAACAAAGTTCGGTGATCGAAAAAGTTAAGCCTCATCGAGCGCGGATACTTTTTTGGAAATTGTTGAAAACTTGTCAAAAATGGTTCGCTGTGCCAGATTTTTTTATTTTATCCCTAACTACGGCTCAAGTGGAGCATTCCCACAAAAAATGAGCCAATTCGGACTAAACTTGACGATTTGGTGGCCAAAACAAAGTTCGGTGATCGAAAAAGTTAAGCCTCATCGAGCGCGGATACTTTTTTGGAAATTGTTGAAAACTTGTCAAAAATGGTTCGCTGTGCCAGATTTTTTTATTTTATCCCCAACTACGGCTCAAGTGGAGCATGCCCACAAAAATGAGCCAATTCGGACTAAAATTGACGATTTGGTGGCCAAAACAAAGTTCGGTGATCGAAAAAGTTAAGCCTCATCGAGCGCGGATACTTTTTTGGAAATTGGTGAAAACTTGTCAAAAATGGTTCGCTGTGCCAGATTTTTTTACTTTATCCCCAACTATGGCTCAAGTGGAGCATGCCCACAAAAAAATGAGCCAATTCGGACTAAAATTGACGATTTGGTGGCCAAAACAAAGTTCGGTGATCGAAAAAGTTAAGCCTCATCGAGCGCGGATACTTTTTTGGAAATTGGTGAAAACTTGCAAAAAATGGTTCGCTGTGCCAGATTTTTTTACTTTATCCCCAACTATGGCTCAAGTGGAGCATGCCCACAAAAAAATGAGCCAATTCGGACTAAAATTGACGATTTGGTGGCCAAAACAATGTTCGGTGATCGAAAAAGTTAAGCCTCATCGAGCGCGGATACTTTTTTGGAAATTGGTGAAAACTTGTCAAAAATGGTTCGCTGTGCCAGATTTTTTTATTTTATCCCCAACTATGGCTCAAGTGGAGCATTCCCACAAATAATGAGCCAATTCGGACTAGAATTGACGATTTGGTGGCCAAAACAATGTTCGGTGATCGAAAAAGTTAAGCCTCATCGAGCGCGGATACTTTTTTGGAAATTGTTGAAAACTTGTCAAAAATGGTTCGCTGTGCCAGATTTTTTTATTTTATCCCCAATTACGGCTCAAGTGGAGCATACCCACAAAAAATGAGCCAATTCGGACTAAAATTGACGATTTGGTGGCCAAAACAAAGTTCGGTGATCGAAAAAGTTAAGCCTCATCGAGCGCGGATACTTTTTTGGAAATTGGTGAAAACTTGTCAAAAATGAAAAATGGTTCGCTGTGCCAGATTTTTTTATTTTATCCCCAACTACGGCTCAAGTGGAGCATGCCCACAAAAAATGAGCCAATTCGGACTAAAATTGACGATTTGGTGGCCAAAACAAAGTTCGGTGATCGAAAAAGTTAAGCCTCATCGAGCGCGGATACTTTTTTGGAAATTGGTGAAAACTTGTCAAAAATGGTTCGCTGTGCCAGATTTTTTTATTTTATCCCCAACTATGGCTCAAGTGAAGCATGCCCACAAAAAATGAGCCATTTCGGACTAAAATTGGCGATTTGGTGGCCAAAACAATGTTCGGTGATCGAAAAAGTTAAGCCTCATCGAGCGCGGATACTTTTTTGGAAATTGGTGAAAACTTGTCAAAAATGGTTCGCTGTGCCAGATTTTTTTATTTTATCCCCAACTAAGGCTCAAGTGGAGCATGCCCACAAAAAATGAGCCAATTCGGACTAAAATTGACGATTTGGTGGCCAAAACAAAGTTCGGTGATCGAAAAAGTTAAGCCTCATCGAGCGCGGATACTTTTTGGAAATTGTTGAAAACTTGTCAAAAGTGGTTCGCTGTGCCAGATTTTTTTATTTTATCCCCAACTACGGCTCAAGTGGAGCATACCCACAAAAAATGAGCCAATTCGGACTAAAATTGACGATTTGGTGGCCAAAACAAAGTTCGGTGATCGAAAAAGTTAAGCCTCATCGAGCGCGGATACTTTTTTGGAAATTGGTGAAAACTTGTCAAAAATGGTTCGCTGTGCCAGATTTTTTTATTTTATCCCCAACTATGGCTCAAGTGGAGCATTCCCACAAAAAATGAGCCAATTCGGACTAAAATTGACGATTTGGTGGCCAAAACAATGTTCGGTGATCGAAAAAGTTAAGCCTCATCGAGCGCGGATACTTTTTTGGAAATTGTTGAAAACTTGTCAAAAATGGTTCGCTGTGCCAGATTTTTTTATTTTATCCCCAACTACGGCTCAAGTGGAGCATACCCACAAAAAATGAGCCAATTCGGACTAAAATTGACGATTTGGTGGCCAAAACAAAGTTCGGTGATCGAAAAAGTTAAGCCTCATCGAGCGCGGATACTTTTTTGGAAATTGGTGAAAACTTGTCAAAAATGGTTCGCTGTGCCAGATTTTTTTATTTTATCCCCAACTATGGCTCAAGTGGAGCATTCCCACAAAAAATGAGCCAATTCGGACTAAAATTGACGATTTGGTGGCCAAAACAAAGTTCGGTGATCGAAAAAGTTAAGCCTCATCGAGCGCGGATACTTTTTTGGAAATTGTTGAAAACTTGTCAAAAATGGTTCGCTGTGCCAGTTTTTTTTATTTTATCCCCAACTACGGCTCATGTGGAGCATGCCCACAAAAAATGAGCCAATTCGGACTAAAATTGACGATTTGGTGGCCAAAACAAAGTTCGGTGATCGAAAAAGTTAAGCCTCATCGAGCGCGGATACTTTTTTGGAAATTGGTGAAAACTTGTCAAAAATGGTTCGCTGTGCCAGATTTTTTTATTTTATCCCCAACTATGGCTCAAGTGGAGCATTCCCACAAAAAATGAGCCAATTCGGACTAAAATTGACGATTTGGTGGCCAAAACAATGTTCGGTGATCGAAAAAGTTAAGCCTCATCGAGCGCGGATACTTTTTTGGAAATTGTTGAAAACTTGTCAAAAATGGTTCGCTGTGCCAGATTTTTTTATTTTATCCCCAACTACGGCTCAAGTGGAGCATACCCACAAAAAATGAGCCAATTCGGACTAAAATTGACGATTTGGTGGCCAAAACAAAGTTCGGTGATCGAAAAAGTTAAGCCTCATCGAGCGCGGATACTTTTTTGGAAATTGGTGAAAACTTGTCAAAAATGGTTCGCTGTGCCAGATTTTTTTATTTTATCCCCAACTATGGCTCAAGTGGAGCATTCCCACAAAAAATGAGCCAATTCGGACTAAAATTGACGATTTGGTGGCCAAAACAAAGTTCGGTGATCGAAAAAGTTAAGCCTCATCGAGCGCGGATACTTTTTTGGAAATTGTTGAAAACTTGTCAAAAATGGTTCGCTGTGCCAGTTTTTTTTATTTTATCCCCAACTACGGCTCATGTGGAGCATGCCCACAAAAAATGAGCCAATTCGGACTAAAATTGACGATTTGGTGGCCAAAACAAAGTTCGGTGATCGAAAAAGTTAAGCCTCATCGAGCGCGGATACTTTTTTGGAAATTGGTGAAAACTTGTCAAAAATGGTTCGCTGTGCCAGATTTTTTTATTTTATCCCCAACTATGGCTCAAGTGGAGCATGCCCACAAAAAAATGAGCCAATTCGGACTAAAATTGACGATTTGGTGGCCAAAACAAAGTTCGGTGATCGAAAAAGTTAAGCCTCATCGAGCGCGGATACTTTTTTGGAAATTGTTGAAAACTTGTCAAAAATGGTTCGCTGTGCCAGATTTTTTTATTTTATCACCAACTACGGCTCAAGTGGAGCATACCCACAGAAAATGAGCCAATTCGGACTAAAATTGACGATTTGGTGGCCAAAACAAAGTTCGGTGATCGAAAAAGTTAAGCCTCATCGAGCGCGGATACTTTTTTGGAAATTGTTGAAAACTTGTCAAAAATGGTTCGCTGTGCCAGATTTTTTTATTTTATCCCCAACTACGGCTCAAGTGGAGCATGCCCACAAAAAATGAGCCAATTCGGACTAAAATTGACGATTTGGTGGCCAAAACAAAGTTCGGTGATCGAAAAAGTTAAGCCTCATCGAGCGCGGATACTTTTTTGGAAATTGGTGAAAACTTGTCAAAAATGGTTCGCTGTGCCAGATTTTTTTATTTTATCCCCAACTATGGCTCAAGTGGAGCATGCCCACAAAAAATGAGCCAATTCGGACTAAAATTGACGATTTGGTGGCCAAAACAAAGTTCGGTGATCGAAAAAGTTAAGCCTCATCGAGCGCGGATACTTTTTTGGAAATTGTTGAAAACTTGTCAAAAATGGTTCGCTGTGCCAGATTTTTTTATTTTATCCCCAACTACGGCTCAAGTGGAGCATGCCCACAAAAAATGAGCCAATTCGGACTAAAATTGACGATTTGGTGGCCAAAACAAAGTTCGGTGATCGAAAAAGTTAGGCCTCATCGAGCGCGGATACTTTTTTGGAAATTGGTGAAAACTTGTCAAAAATGGTTCGCTGTGCCAGATTTTTTTATTTTATCCCCAACTATGGCTCAAGTGGAGCATGCCCACAAAAAATGAGCCAATTCGGACTAAAATTGACGATTTGGTGGCCAAAACAAAGTTCGGTGATCGAAAAAGTTAAGCCTCATCGAGCGCGGATACTTTTTTGGAAATTGTTGAAAACTTGTGAAAAATGGTTCGCTGTGCCAGATTTTTTTATTTTATCCCCAACTACGGCTCAAGTGGAGCATGCCCACAAAAAATGAGCCAATTCGGACTAAAATTGACGATTTGGTGGCCAAAACAAAGTTCGGTGATCGAAAAAGTTAAGCCTCATCGAGCGCGGATACTTTTTTGGAAATTGTTGAAAACTTGTCAAAAATGGTTCGCTGTGCCAGATTTTTTTTATTTTATCCCCAACTACGGCTCAAGTGGAGCATACCCACAAAAAATGAGCCAATTCGGACTAAAATTGACGATTTGGTGGCCAAAACAAAGTTCGGTGATCGAAAAAGTTAAGCCTCATCGAGCGCGGATACTTTTTTGGAAATTGGTGAAAACTTCTCAAAAATGGTTCGCTGTGCCAGATTTTTTTATTTTATCCCCAACTACGGCTCAAGTGGAGCATGCCCACAAAAAATGAGCCAATTCGGACTAAAATTGACGATTTGGTGGCC
Source organism: Convolutriloba macropyga (assembly GCF_964194025.1). NCBI lineage: Eukaryota > Metazoa > Xenacoelomorpha > Acoela > Convolutidae > Convolutriloba > Convolutriloba macropyga. The sequence continues at coordinate 63,877,859 of NC_134476.1, forward strand.
AAAACAAAGTTCGGTGATCGAAAAAGTTAAGCCTCATCGAGCGCGGATACTTTTTTGGAAATTGGTGAAAACTTGTCAAAAATGGTTCGCTGTGCCAGATTTTTTTATTTTATCCCAAGCTATGGCTCAAGTGGAGCATGCCCACAAAAAAATGAGCCAATTCGGACTAAAATTGACGATTTGGTGGCCAAAACAAAGTTCGGTGATCGAAAAAGTTAAGCCTCATCGAGCGCGGATACTTTTTTGGAAATTGGTGAAAACTTGTCAAAAATGGTTCGCTGTGCCAGATTTTTTTATTTTATCCCAAGCTATGGCTCAAGTGGAGCATGCCCACAAAAAAATGAGCCAATTCGGACTAAAATTGACGATTTGGTGGCCAAAACAAAGTTCGGTGATCGAAAAAGTTAAGCCTCATCGAGCGCGGATACTTTTTTGGAAATTGTTGAAAACTTGTCAAAAATGGTTCGCTGTGCCAGATTTTTTTATTTTATCCCCAACTACGGCTCAAGTGGAGCATGCCCACAAGAAATGAGCCAATTCGGACTAAAATTGACGATTTGGTGGCCAAAACAAAGTTCGGTGATCGAAAAAGTTAAGCCTCATCGAGCGCGGATACTTTTTTGGAAATTGTTGAAAACTTGTCAAAAATGGTTCGCTGTGCCAGATTTTTTTATTTTATCCCCAACTACGGCTCAAGTGGAGCATACCCACAAAAAATGAGCCAATTCGGACTAAAATTGACGATTTGGTGGCCAAAACAAAGTTCGGTGATCGAAAAAGTTAAGCCTCATCGAGCGCGGATACTTTTTTGGAAATTGGTGAAAACTTGTCAAAAATGGTTCGCTGCGCCAGATTTTTTTATTTTATCCCCAACTATGGCTCAAGTGGAGCATGCCCACAAAAAATGAGCCAATTCGGACTAAAATTGACGATTTGGTGGCCAAAACAAAGTTCGGTGATCGAAAAAGTTAAGCCTCATCGAGCGCGGATACTTTTTTTGGAAATTGTTGAAAACTTGTCAAAAATGGTTCGCTGTGCCAGATTTTTTTATTTTATCCCCAACTACGGCTCAAGTGGAGCATACCCACAAAAAATGAGCCAATTCGGACTAAAATTGACGATTTGGTGGCCAAAACAAAGTTCGGTGATCGAAAAAGTTAAGCCTCATCGAGCGCGGATACTTTTTTGGAAATTGTTGAAAACTTGTCAAAAATGGTTCGCTGTGCCAGATTTTTTTATTTTATCCCCAGCTGTGGCTCAAGTGGAGCATGCCCACAAAAAAATGAGCCAATTCGGACTAAAATTGACGATTTGGTGGCCAAAACAAAGTTCGGTGATCGAAAAAGTTAAGCCTCATCGAGCGCGGATACTTTTTTGGAAATTGTTGAAAACTTGTCAAAAATGGTTCGCTGTGCCAGATTTTTTTATTTTATCCCCAACTACGGCTCAAGTGGAGCATGCCCACAAGAAATGAGCCAATTCGGACTAAAATTGACGATTTGGTGGCCAAAACAAAGTTCGGTGATCGAAAAAGTTAAGCCTCATCGAGCGCGGATACTTTTTTGGAAATTGTCGAAAACTTGTCAAAAATGGTTCGCTGTGCCAGATTTTTTTATTTTATCCCCAACTACGGCTCAAGTGGAGCATACCCACAAAAAATGAGCCAATTCGGACTAAAATTGACGATTTGGTGGCCAAAACAAAGTTCGGTGATCGAAAAAGTTAAGCCTCATCGAGCGCGGATACTTTTTTGGAAATTGGTGAAAACTTGTCAAAAATGGTTCGCTGCGCCAGATTTTTTTATTTTATCCCCAACTATGGCTCAAGTGGAGCATGCCCACAAAAAATGAGCCAATTCGGACTAAAATTGACGATTTGGTGGCCAAAACAAAGTTCGGTGATTGAAAAAGTTAAGCCTCATCGAGCGCGGATACTTTTTTTGGAAATTGTTGAAAACTTGTCAAAAATGGTTCGCTGTGCCAGATTTTTTTATTTTATCCCCAACTACGGCTCAAGTGGAGCATACCCACAAAAAATGAGCCAATTCGGACTAAAATTGACGATTTGGTGGCCAAAACAAAGTTCGGTGATCGAAAAAGTTAAGCCTCATCGAGCGCGGATACTTTTTTGGAAATTGTTGAAAACTTGTCAAAAATGGTTCGCTGTGCCAGATTTTTTTATTTTATCCCCAACTACGGCTCAAGTGGAGCATACCCACAAAAAATGAGCCAATTCGGACTAAAATTGACGATTTGGTGGCCAAAACAAAGTTCGGTGATCGAAAAAGTTAAGCCTCATCGAGCGCGGATACTTTTTTGGAAATTGTTGAAAACTTGTCAAAAATGGTTCGCTGTGCCAGATTTTTTTATTTTATCCCCAACTACGGCTCAAGTGGAGCATACCCACTAAAAATGAGACAATTCGGACTAAAATTGACGATTTGGTGGCCAAAACAAAGTTCGGTGATCGAAAAAGTTAAGCCTCATCGAGCGCGGATACTTTTTTGGAAATTGGTGAAAACTTGTCAAAAATGGTTCGCTGTGCCAGATTTTTTTATTTTATCCCCAACTCTGGCTCAAGTGGAGCATGCCCACAAAAAATGAGCCAATTCGGACTAAAATTGACGATTTGGTGGCCAAAACAAAGTTCGGTGATCGAAAAAGTTAAGCCTCATCGAGCGCGGATACTTTTTTGGAAATTGTTGAAAACTTGTCAAAAATGGTTCGCTGTGCCAGATTTTTTAGTTTTATCCCCAACTACGGCTCAAGTGGAGCATACCCACAAAAAATGAGCCAATTCGGACTAAAATTGACGATTTGGTGGACAAAACAAAGTTCGGTGATCGAAAAAGTTAAGCCTCATCGAGCGCGGATACTTTTTTGGAAATTGGTGAAAACTTGTCAAAAGTGGTTCGCTGTGCCAGATTTTTTTATTTTATCCCCAACTATGGCTCAAGTGGAGCATGCCCACAAAAAATGAGCCAATTCGGACTAAAATTGACGATTTGGTGGCCAAAACAAAGTTCGGTGATCGAAAAAGTTAAGCCTCATCGAGCGCGGATACTTTTTTGGAAATTGTTGAAAACTTGTCAAAAATGGTTCGCTGTGCCAGATTTTTTTATTTTATCCCCAACTACGGCTCAAGTGGAGCATACCCACAAAAAATGAGCCAATTCGGACTAAAATTGACGATTTGGTGGCCAAAACAAAGTTCGGTGATCGAAAAAGTTAAGCCTCATCGAGCGCGGATACTTTTTTGGAAATCGGTAAAAACTTGTCCAAAATGGTTCGCTGTGCCAGATTTTTTTATTTTATCCCCAACTATGGCTCAAGTGGAGCATGCCCACAAAAAATGAGCCAATTCGGACTAAAATTGACGATTTGGTGGCCAAAACAAAGTTCGGTGATCGAAAAAGTTAAGCCTCATCGAGCGCGGATACTTTTTTGGAAATTGTTGAAAACTTGTCAAAAATGGTTCGCTGTGCCAGATTTTTTAGTTTTATCCCCAACTACGGCTCAAGTGGAGCATACCCACAAAAAATGAGCCAATTCGGACTAAAATTGACGATTTGGTGGACAAAACAAAGTTCGGTGATCGAAAAAGTTAAGCCTCATCGAGCGCGGATACTTTTTTGGAAATCGGTAAAAACTTGTCCAAAATGGTTCGCTGTGCCAGATTTTTTTATTTTATCCCCAACTATGGCTCAAGTGGAGCATGCCCACAAAAAATGAGCCAATTCGGACTAAAATTGACGATTTGGTGGCCAAAACAATGTTCGGTGATCGAAAAAGTTAAGCCTCATCGAGCGCGGATACTTTTTTGGAAATTGGTGAAAACTTGTCAAAAATGGTTCGCTGTGCCAGATTTTTTTATTTTATCCCCAACTATGGCTCAAGTGGAGCATGCCCACAAAAAATGAGCCAATTCGGACTAAAATTGACGATTTGGTGGCCAAAACAAAGTTCGGTGATCGAAAAAGTTAGGCCTCATCGAGCGCGGATACTTTTTTGGAAATTGTTAAAAACTTGTCAAAAATGGTTCGCTGTGCCAGATTTTTTTATTTTATCCCCAACTACGGCTCAAGTGGAGCATATCCACAAAAAATGAGCCAATTCGGACTAAAACTGACGATTTGGTGGCCAAAACAAAGTTCGGTGATCGAAAAAGTTAAGCCTCATCGAGCGCGGATACTTTTTTGGAAATTGTTGAAAACTTGTCAAAAATGGTTCGCTGTGCCAGATTTTTTTATTTTATCCCCAACTACGGCTCAAGTGGAGCATACCCACAAAAAATGAGCCAATTCGGACTAAAGTTGACGATTTGGTGGCCAAAACAAAGTTCGGTGATCGAAAAAGTTAAGCCTCATCGAGCGCGGATACTTTTTTGGAAATTGGTGAAAACTTGTCAAAAATGGTTCGCTGTGCCAGATTTTTTTATTTTATCCCCAACTATGGCTCAAGTGGAGCATGCCCACAAAAAATGAGCCAATTCGGACTAAAATTGACGATTTGGTGGCCAAAACAAAGTTCGGTGATCGAAAAAGTTAAGCCTCATCGAGCGCGGATACTTTTTTGGACATTGTTGAAAACTTGTCAAAAATGGTTCGCTGTGCCAGATTTTTTTATTTTATCCCCAACTACGGCTCAAGTGGAGCATACCCACAAAAAATGAGCCAATTCGGACTAAAATTGACGATTTGGTGGCCAAAACAAAGTTCGGTGATCGAAAAAGTTAAGCCTCATCGAGCGCGGATACTTTTTTGGAAATCGGTAAAAACTTGTCCAAAATGGTTCGCTGTGCCAGATTTTTTTATTTTATCCCCAACTATGGCTCAAGTGGAGCATGCCCACAAAAAATGAGCCAATTCGGACTAAAATTGACGATTTGGTGGCCAAAACAAAGTTCGGTGATCGAAAAAGTTAAGCCTCATCGAGCGCGGATACTTTTTTGGAAATTGTCAAAAACTTGTCAAAAATGGTTCGCTGTGCCAGATTTTTTTATTTTATCCCCAACTACGGCTCAAGTGGAGCATATCCACAAAAAATGAGCCAATTCGGACTAAAACTGACGATTTGGTGGCCAAAACAAAGTTCGGTGATCGAAAAAGTTAAGCCTCATCGAGCGCGGATACTTTTTTGGAAATTGTTGAAAACTTGTCAAAAATGGTTCGCTGTGCCAGATTTTTTTATTTTATCCCCAACTACGGCTCAAGTGGAGCATACCCACAAAAAATGAGCCAATTCGGACTAAAGTTGACGATTTGGTGGCCAAAACAAAGTTCGGTGATCGAAAAAGTTAAGCCTCATCGAGCGCGGATACTTTTTTGGAAATTGGTGAAAACTTGTCAAAAATGGTTCGCTGTGCCAGATTTTTTTATTTTATCCCCAACTATGGCTCAAGTGGAGCATGCCCACAAAAAATGAGCCAATTCGGACTAAAATTGACGATTTGGTGGCCAAAACAAAGTTCGGTGATCGAAAAAGTTAAGCCTCATCGAGCGCGGATACTTTTTTGGACATTGTTGAAAACTTGTCAAAAATGGTTCGCTGTGCCAGATTTTTTTATTTTATCCCCAACTATGGCTCAAGTGGAGCATGCCCACAAAAAATGAGCCATTTCGGACTAAAATTGACGATTTGGTGGCCAAAACAAAGTTCGGTGATCGAAAAAGTTAAGCCTCATCGAGCGCGGATACTTTTTTGGAAATTGGTGAAAACTTGTCAAAAATGGTTCGCTGTGCCAGATTTTTTTATTTTATCCCCAACTATGGCTCAAGTGGAGCATGCTCACAAAAAATGAGCCAATTCGGACTAAAATTGACGATTTGGTGGCCAAAACAAAGTTCGGTGATCGAAAAAGTTAAGCCTCATCGAGCGCGGATACTTTTTTGGAAATTGTTGAAAACTTGTCAAAAATGGTTCGCTGTGCCAAATTTTTTATTTTATCCCCAACTACGGCTCAAGTGGAGCATACCCACAAAAAATGAGCCAATTCGGACTAAAATTGACGATTTGGTGGCCAAAACAAAGTTCGGTGATCGAAAAAGTTAAGCCTCATCGAGCGCGGATACTTTTTTGGAAATTGGTGAAAACTTGTCAAAAATGGTTCGCTGTGCCAGATTTTTTTTATTTTATCCCCAACTATGGTTCAAGTGGAGCATGCCCACAAAAAATGAGCCATTTCGGACTAAAATTGACGATTTGGTGGCCAAAACAAAGTTCGGTGATCGAAAAAGTTAAGCCTCATCGAGCGCGGATACTTTTTTGGAAATTGGTGAAAACTTGTCAAAAATGGTTCGCTGTGCCAGATTTTTTTATTTTATCCCCAACTATGGCTCAAGTGGAGCATGCCCACAAAAAATGAGCCAATTCGGACTAAAATTGACGATTTGGTGGCCAAAACAAAGTTCGGTGATCGAAAAAGTTAAGCCTCATCGAGCGCGGATACTTTTTTGGAAATTGGTGGAAACTTGTCAAAAATGGTTCGCTGTGCCAGATTTTTTTTGTTTTATCCGCAACTATGGCTCAAGTGGAGCATGCCCACAAAAAATGAGCCAATTCGGACTAAAATTGACGATTTGGTGGCCAAAACAAAGTTCGGTGATCGAAAAAGTTAAGCCTCATCGAGCGCGGATACTTTTTTGGAAATTGGTGAAAACTTGTCAAAAATGGTTCGCTGTGCCAGATTTTTTTTATTTTATCCCCAACTATGGTTCAAGTGGAGCATGCCCACAAAAAATGAGCCATTTCGGACTAAAATTGACGATTTGGTGGCCAAAACAAAGTTCGGTGATCGAAAAAGTTAAGCCTCATCGAGCGCGGATACTTTTTTGGAAATTGGTGAAAACTTGTCAAAAATGGTTCGCTGTGCCAGATTTTTTTATTTTATCCCCAACTATGGCTCAAGTGGAGCATGCCCACAAAAAATGAGCCAATTCGGACTAAAATTGACGATTTGGTGGCCAAAACAAAGTTCGGTGATCGAAAAAGTTAAGCCTCATCGAGCGCGGATACTTTTTTGGAAATTGGTGGAAACTTGTCAAAAATGGTTCGCTGTGCCAGATTTTTTTTGTTTTATCCGCAACAATGGCTCAAGTGGAGCATGCCCACAAAAAATGAGCCAATTCGGACTAAAATTGACGATTTGGTGGCCAAAACAAAGTTCGGTGATCGAAAAAGTTAAGCCTCATCGAGCGCGGATACTTTTTTGGAAATTGTTGAAAACTTGTCAAAAATGGTTCGCTGTGCCAGATTTTTTTATTTTATCCCCAACTACGGCTCAAGTGGAGCATACCCACAAAAAATGAGCCAATTCGGACTAAAATTGACGATTTGGTGGCCAAAACAAAGTTCGGTGATCGAAAAAGTTAAGCCTCATCGTGCGCGGATACTTTTTTGGAAATTGGTGAAAACTTGTCAAAAATGGTTCGCTGTGCCAGATTTTTTTATTTTATCCCCAACTATGGCTCAAGTGGAGCATTCCCACAAAAAATGAGCCAATTCGGACTAAAATTGACAATTTGGTGGCCAAAACAAAGTTCGGTGATCGAAAAAGTTAAGCCTCATCGAGCGCGGATACTTTTTTGGAAATTGGTGAAAACTTGTCAAAAATGGTTCGCTGTGCCAGATTTTTTTATTTTATCCCCAACTATGGCTCAAGTGGAGCATTCCCACAAAAATGAGCCAATTCGGACTAAAATTGACGATTTGGTGGCCAAAACAAAGTTCGGTGATCGAAAAAGTTAAGCCTCATCGAGCGCGGATACTTTTTTGGAAATTGTTGAAAACTTGTCAAAAATGGTTCGCTTTGCCAGATTTTTTTATTTTATCCCCAACTACGGCTCAAGTGGAGCATACCCACAAAAAATGAGCCAATTCGGACTAAAATTGACGATTTGGTGGCCAAAACAAAGTTCGGTGATCGAAAAAGTTAAGCCTCATCGAGCGCGGATACTTTTTTGGAAATTGGTTAAAACTTGTCAAAAATGGTTCGCTGTGCCAGATTTTTTTATTTTATCCCCAACTACGGCTCAAGTGGAGCATACCCACAAAAAATGAGCCAATTCGGACTAAAATTGACGATTTGGTGGCCAAAACAAAGTTCGGTGATCGAAAAAGTTAAGCCTCATCGAGCGCGGATACTTTTTTGGAAATTGGTGAAAACTTGTCAAAAATGGTTCGCTGTGCCAGATTTTTTTTTATCCCCAACTATGGCTCAAGTGGAGCATTTCCACAAAAAATGAGCCAATTCGGACTAAAATTGACGATTTGGTGGCAAAAACAAAGTTCGGTGATCGAAAAGTTAAGCCTCATCGAGCGCGGATACTTTTTTGGAAATTGTTAAAAACTTGTCAAAACTGGTTCGCTGTGCCAGATTTTTTTACTTTATCCCCAACTACGGCTCAAGTGGAGCATGCCCACAAAAAATGAGCCAATTCGGACTAAAATTGACGATTTGGTGGCCAAAACAAAGTTCGGTGATCGAAAAAGTTAAGCCTCATCGAGCGCGGATACTTTTTTGGAAATTGGTGAAAACTTGTCAAAAATGGTTCGCTGTGCCAGATTTTTTTATTTTATCCCCAACTATGGCTCAAGTGGAGCATGCCCACAAAAAAAGGAGCCAATTCGGACTAAAATTGACGATTTGGTGGCCAAAACAAAGTTCGGTTATCGAAAAAGTTAAGCCTCATCGAGCGCGGATACTTTTTTGGAAATTGTTGAAAACTTGTCAAAAATGGTTCGCTGTGCCAGATTTTTTTATTTTATCACCAACTATGGCTCAAGTGGAGCATTCCCACAAAAAATGAGCCAATTCGGACTAAAATTGACGATTTGGTGGCCAAAACAAAGTTCGGTGATCGAAAAAGTTAAGCCTCATCGAGCGCGGATACTTTTTTGGAAATTGTTGAAAACTTGTCAAAAATGGTTCGCTGTGCCAGATTTTTTTATTTTATCCCCAACTACGGCTCAAGTGGAGCATGCCCACAAAAAATGAGCCAATTCGGACTAAAATTGACGATTTGGTGGCCAAAACAAAGTTCGGTGATCGAAAAAGTTAAGCCTCATCGAGCGCGGATACTTTTTTGGAAATTGTTGAAAACTTGTCAAAAATGGTTCGCTGTGCCAGATTTTTTTTATTTTATCCCCAACTACGGCTCAAGTGGAGCATACCCACAAAAAATGAGCCAATTCGGACTAAAATTGACGATTTGGTGGCCAAAACAAAGTTCGGTGATCGAAAAAGTTAAGCCTCATCGAGCGCGGATACTTTTTTGGAAATTGGTGAAAACTTCTCAAAAATGGTTCGCTGTGCCAGATTTTTTTATTTTATCCCCAACTACGGCTCAAGTGGAGCATGCCCACAAAAAATGAGCCAATTCGGACTAAAATTGACGATTTGGTGGCCAAAACAAAGTTCGGTGATCGAAAAAGTTAAGCCTCATCGAGCGCGGATACTTTTTTGGAAATTGGTGAAAACTTGTCAAAAATGGTTCGCTGTGCCAGATTTTTTTTTAGTTTATCCCCAACTATGGCTCAAGTGGAGCATGCCCACAAAAAATGAGCCATTTCGGACTAAAATTGACGATTTGGTGGCCAAAACAAAGTTCGGTGATCGAAAAAGTTAAGCCTCATCGAGCGCGGATACTTTTTTGGAAATTGGTGAAAACTTGTCAAAAATGGTTCGCTGTGCCAGATTTTTTTATTTTATCCCCAACTATGGCTCAAGTGGAGCATGCCCACAAAAAATGAGCCAATTCGGACTAAAATTGACGCTTTGGTGGCCAAAACAAAGTTCGGTGATCGAAAAAGTTAAGCCTCATCGAGCGCGGATACTTTTTTGGAAATTGGTGAAAACTTGTCAAAAATGGTTCGCTGTGCCCGATTTTTTTATTTTATCCCCAACTATGGCTCAAGTAGAGCATGCCCACAAAAAATGAGCCAATTCGGACTAAAATTGACGATTTGGTGGCCAAAACAAAGTTCGGTGATCGAAAAAGTTAAGCCTCATCGAGCGCGGATACTTTTTTGGAAATTGTTGAAAACTTGTCAAAAATGGTTCGCTGTGCCAGATTTTTTTATTTTATCCCCAACTACGGCTCAAGTGGAGCATACCCACAAAAAATGAGCCAATTCGGACTAAAATTGACGATTTGGTGGCCAAAACAAAGTTCGGTGATCGAAAAAGTTAAGCCTCATCGAGCCCGGATACTTTTTTGGAAATTGGTAAAAACTTGTCGAAAATGGTTCGCTGTGCCAGATTTTTTTATTTTATCCCCAACTATGGCTCAAGTGGAGCATTCCCACAAAAAATGAGCCAATTCGGACTAAAATTGACGATTTGGTGGCCAAAACAAAGTTCGGTGATCGAAAAAGTTAAGCCTCATCGAGCGCGGATACTTTTTTGGAAATTGTTGAAAACTTGTCAAAAATGGTTCGCTGTGCCAGATTTTTTTATTTTATCCCCAACTACGGCTCAAGTGGAGCATACCCACAAAAAATGAGCCAATTCGGACTAAAATTGACGATTTGGTGGCCAAAACAAAGTTCGGTGATCGAAAAAGTTAAGCCTCATTGAGCGCGGATACTTTTTTGGAAATTGGTGAAAACTTGTCAAAAATGGTTCGCTGTGCCAGATTTTTTTATTTTATCCCCAACTATGGCTCAATTGGAGCATTCCCACAAAAAATGAGCCAATTCGGACTAAAATTGACGATTTGGTGGCCAAAACAAAGTTCGGTGATTGAAAAAGTTAAGCCTCATCGAGCGCGGATATTTTTTTGGAAATTGGTGAAAACTTGTCAAAAATGGTTCGCTGTGCCAGATTTTTTTATTTTATCCCCTACTATGGCTCAAGTGGAGCATGCCCACAAAAAAATGAGCCAATTCGGACTAAAATTGACGATTTGGTGGCCAAAGCAAAGTTCGGTGATCGAAAAAGTTAAGCCTCATCGAGCGCGGATACTTTTTTGGAAATTGTTGAAAACTTGTCAAAAATGGTTCGCTGTGCCAGATTTTTTTATTTTATCCCCAACTACGGCTCAAGTGGAGCATACCCACAAAAAATGAGCCAATTCGGACTAAAATTGACGATTTGGTGGCCAAAACAAAGTTCGGTGATCGAAAAAGTTAAGCCTCATCGAGCGCGGATACTTTTTTGGAAATTGTTGAAAACTTGTCAAAAATGGTTCGCTGTGCCAGATTTTTTTATTTTATCCCCAACTACGGCTCAAGTGGAGCATACCCACAAAAAATGAGCCAATTCGGACTAAAATTGACGATTTGGTGGCCAAAACAAAGTTCGGTGATCGAAAAAGTTAAGCCTCATCGAGCGCGGATATTTTTTTGGAAATTGGTGAAAACTTGTCAAAAATGGTTCGCTGTGCCAGATTTTTTATTTTATCCCCAACTATGGCTCAAGTGGAGCATGCCCACAAAAAAATGAGCCAATTCGGACTAAAATTGACGATTTGGTGGCCAAAGCAAAGTTCGGTGATCGAAAAAGTTAAGCCTCATCGAGCGCGGATACTTTTTTGGAAATTGTTGAAAACTTGTCAAAAATGGTTCGCTGTGCCAGATTTTTTTATTTTATCCCCAACTATGGCTCAAGTGGAGCATGCCCACAAAAAATGAGCCAATTCGGACTAAAATTGACGATTTGGTGGCCAAAACAAAGTTCGGTGATCGAAAAAGTTAAGCCTCATCGAGCGCGGATATTTTTTTGGAAATTGGTGAAAACTTGTCAAAAATGGTTCGCTGTGCCAGATTTTTTTATTTTATCCCCAACTATGGCTCAAGTGGAGCATGCCCACAAAAAATGAGCCAATTCGGACTAAAATTGACGATTTGGTGGCCAAAACAAAGTTCGGTGATCGAAAAAGTTAAGCCTCATCGAGCGCGGATATTTTTTTGGAAATTGGTGAAAACTTGTCAAAAATGGTTCGCTGTGCCAGATTTTTTTATTTTATCCCCAACTATGGCTCAAGTGGAGCATGCCCACAAAAAAATGAGCCAATTCGGACTAAAATTGACGATTTGGTGGCCAAAGCAAAGTTCGGTGATCGAAAAAGTTAAGCCTCATCGAGCGCGGATACTTTTTTGGAAATTGTTGAAAACTTGTCAAAAATGGTTCGCTGTGCCAGATTTTTTTATTTTATCCCCAACTACGGCTCAAGTGGAGCATACCCACAAAAAATGAGCCAATTCGGACTAAAATTGACGATTTGGTGGCCAAAACAAAGTTCGGTGATCGAAAAAGTTAAGCCTCATCGAGCGCGGATACTTTTTTGGAAATTGTTGAAAACTTGTCAAAAATGGTTCGCTGTGCCAGATTTTTTTAATTTATCCCCAACTACGGCTCAAGTGGAGCATACCCACAAAAAATCAGCCAATTCGGACTAAAATTGACGATTTGGTGGCCAAAACAAAGTTCGGTGATCGAAAAAGTTAAGCCTCATCGAGCGCGGATACTTTTTTGGAAATTGGTGAAAACTTGTCAAAAATGGTTCGCTGTGCCAGATTTTTTTATTTTATCCCCAACTATGGCTCAAGTGGAGCATTCCCACAAAAAATGAGCCAATTCGGACTAAAATTGACAATTTGGTGGCCAAAACAAAGTTCGGTGATCGAAAAAGTTAAGCCTCATCGAGCGCGGATACTTTTTTGGAAATTGTTGAAAACTTGTCAAAAATGGTTCGCTGTGCCAGATTTTTTTATTTTATCCCCAACTACGGCTCAAGTGGAGCATGCCCACAAAAAATGAGCCAATTTGGACTAAAATTGACGATTTGGTGGCCAAAACAAAGTTCGGTGATCGAAAAAGTTAAGCCTCATCGAGCGCGGATACTTTTTTGGAAATTGGTGAAAACTTGTCAAAAATGGTTCGCTGTGCCAGATTTTTTTATTTTATCACCAACTACGGCTCAAGTGGAGCATACCCACAAAAAATGAGCCAATTCGGACTAAAATTGACGATTTGGTGGCCAAAACAAAGTTCGGTGATCGAAAAAGCTAAGCCTCATCGAGCGCGGATACTTTTTTGGAAACTGTTGAAAACTTGTCAAAAATGGTTCGCTGTGCCAGATTTTTTTATTTTATCCCCAACTACGGCTCAAGTGGAGCATGCCCACAAAATATGAGCCAATTCGGACTAAAATTGACGATTTGGTGGCCAAAACAAAGTTCGGTGATCGAAAAAGTTAAGCCTCATCGAGCGCGGATACTTTTTTGGAAATTGGTGAAAACTTGTCAAAAAGGGTTCGCTGTACCAGATTTTTTTATTTTATCCCCAACTATGGCTCAAGTGGAGCATGCCCACAAAAAAATGAGCCAATTCGGACTAAAATTGACGATTTGGTGGCCAAAACAAAGTTCGGTGATCGAAAAAGTTAAGCCTCATCGAGCGCGGATACTTTTTTGGAAATTGTTGAAAACTTGTCAAAAATGGTTCGCTGTGCCAGATTTTTTTATTTTATCACCAATTACGGCTCAAGTGGAGCATACCCACAAAAAATGAGCCAATTCGGACTAAAATTGACGATTTGGTGGCCAAAACAAAGTTCGGTGATCGAAAAAGTTAAGCCTCATCGAGCGCGGATACTTTTTTGGAAATTGGTGAAAACTTGTCAAAAAGGGTTCGCTGTACCAGATTTTTTTATTTTATCCCCAACTATGGCTCAAGTGGAGCATGCCCACAAAAAAATGAGCCAATTCGGACTAAAATTGACGATTTGGTGGCCAAAACAAAGTTCGGTGATCGAAAAAGTTAAGCCTCATCGAGCGCGGATACTTTTTTGGAAATTGTTGAAAACTTGTCAAAAATGGTTCGCTGTGCCAGATTTTTTTATTTTATCACCAATTACGGCTCAAGTGGAGCATACCCACAAAAAATGAGCCAATTCGGACTAAAATTGACGATTTGGTGGCCAAAACAAAGTTCGGTGATCGAAAAAGTTAAGCCTCATCGAGCGCGGATACTTTTTTGGAAATTGTTGAAAACTTGTCAAAAATGGTTCGCTGTGCCAAATTTTTTTATTTTATCCCCAACTACGGCTCAAGTGGAGCATGCCCACAAAAAATGAGCCAATTCGGACTAAAATTGACGATTTGGTGGCCAAAACAACGTTCAGTGATCGAAAAAGTTAAGCCTCATCGAGCGCGGATACTTTTTTGGAAATTGTTGAAAACTTGTCAAAAACGGTTCGCTGTGCCAGATTTTTTTATTTTATCCCCAACTATGGCTCAAGTGGAGCATGCCCACAAAAAATGAGCCAATTCGGACTAAAATTGATGATTTGGTGGCCAAAACAAAGTTCGGTGATCGAAAAAGTTAAGCCTCATCGAGCGCGGATACTTTTTTGGAAATTGTTGAAAACTTGTTAAAAATGGTTCGCTGTGCCAGATTTTTTTATTTTATCCCCAACTACGGCTCAAGTGGAGCATACCCACAAAAATGAGCCAATTCGAACTAAAATTGACGATTTGGTGGCCAAAACAAAGTTCGGTGATCGAAAAAGTTAAGCCTCATCGAGCGCGGATACTTTTTTGGAAATTGTTGAAAACTTGTCAAAAATGGTTCGCTGTGCCAGATTTTTTTATTTTATCCCCAACTACGGCTCAAGTGGAGCATGCCCACAAAAAATCAGCCAATTCGGACTAAAATTGACGATTTGGTGGCCAAAACAAAGTTCAGTGATCGAAAAAGTTAAGCCTCATCGAGCGCGGATACTTTTTTGGAAATTGTTGAAAACTTGTCAAAAACGGTTCGCTGTGCCAGATTTTTTTATTTTATCCCCAACTATGGCTCAAGTGGAGCATGCCCACAAAAAATGAGCCAATTCGGACTAAAATTGATGATTTGGTGGCCAAAACAAAGTTCGGTGATCGAAAAAGTTAAGCCTCATCGAGCGCGGATACTTTTTTGGAAATTGTTGAAAACTTGTTAAAAATGGTTCGCTGTGCCAGATTTTTTTATTTTATCCCCAACTACGGCTCAAGTGGAGCATACCCACAAAAAATGAGCCAATTCTGACTAAAATTGACGATTTGGTGGCCAAAACAAAGTTCGGTGATCGAAAAAGTTAAGCCTCATCGAGCGCGGATACTTTTTTGGAAATTGTTGAAAACTTGTCAAAAATGGTTCGCTGTGCCAGATTTTTTTATTTTATCCCCAACTACGGCTCAAGTGGAGCATACCCACAAAAAATGAGCCAATTCGGACTAAAATTGACGATTTGGTGGCCAAAACAAAGTTCGGTGATCGAAAAAGTTAAGCCTCATCGAGCGCGGATACTTTTGGAAATTGTTGAAAACTTGTCAAAAATGGTTCGCTGTGCCAGATTTTTTTATTTTATCCCCAACTACGGCTCAAGTGGAGCATACCCACAAAAAATGAGCCAATTCGGACTAAAATTGACGATTTGGTGGCCAAAACAAAGTTCGGTGATCGAAAAAGTTAAGCCTCATCGGAGCGCGGATACTTTTTTGGAAATTGTTGAAAAACTTGTCAAAAATGGTTCGCTGTGCCAGATTTTTTTATTTTATCCCCAACTACGGCTCAAGTGGAGCATACCCACAAAAAATGAGCCAATTCGGACTAAAATTGACGATTTGGTGGCCAAAACAAAGTTCGGTGATCGAAAAAGTTAAGCCTCATCGAGCGCGGATACTTTTTTGGAAATTGGTGAAAACTTGTCAAAAACTGGTTTCGCTGTGCCAGATTTTTTTCTTTTATCCCCAACTATGGCTCAAGTGGAGCATGCCCACAAAAAAATGAGCCAATTCGGACTAAAATTGACGATTTGGTGGCCAAAACAATGTTCGGTGATCGAAAAAGTTAAGCCTCATCGAGCGCGGATACTTTTTTGGAAATTATTGAAAACTTGTCAAAAATGGTTCGCTGTGCCAGATTTTTTTATTTTATCCCCAACTACGGCTCAAGTGGAGCATACCCACAAAAAATGAGCCAATTCGGACTAAAATTGACGATTTGGTGGCCAAAACAAAGTTCGGTGATCGAAAAAGTTAAGCCTCATCGAGCGCGGATACTTTTTGGAAATTGGTGAAAACTTGTCAAAAATGGTTCGCTGTGCCAGATTTTTTTATTTTATCCCCAACTATGGCTCAAGTGGAGCATGCCCACAAAAAATGAGCCAATTCGGACTAAAATTAACGATTTGGTGGCCAAAACAAAGTTCGGTGATCGAAAAAGTTAAGCCTCATCGAGCGCGGATACTTTTTTGGAAATTGTTGAAAACTTGTCAAACATGGTTCGCTGTGCCAGATTTTTTTATTTTATCCCCAACTACGGCTCAAGTGGAGCATACCCACAAAAAATGAGCCATTTCGGACTAAAATTGACGATTTGGTGGCCAAAACAAAGTTCGGTGATCGAAAAAGTTAAGCCTCATCGAGCGCGGATACTTTTTTGGAAATTGGTGAAAACTTGTCAAAAATGGTTCGCTGTGCCAGATTTTTTTATTTTATCCCCAACTATGGCTCAGTGGAGCATGCCCACAAAAAATGAGCCAATTCGGACTAAAATTGACGATTTGGTGGCCAAAACAAAGTTCGGTGATCGAAAAAGTTAAGCCTCATCGAGCGCGGACACTTTTTTGGAAATTGTTGAAAACTTGTCAAAAATGGTTCGCTGTGCCAGATTTTTTTTATTTTATCCCCAACTACGGCTCAAGTGGAGCATACCCACAAAAAAATGAGCCAATTGGGACTAAAATTGACGATTTGGTGGCCAAAACAAAGTTCGGTGATCGAAAAAGTTAAGCCTCATCGAGCGCGGATACTTTTTTGGAAATTGGTGAAAACTTGTCAAAAATGGTTCGCTGTGCCAGATTTTTTTGTTTTATCCCTAACTATGGCTCAAGTGGAGCATGCCCACAAAAAATGAGCCAATTCGGACTAAAATTAACGATTTGGTGGCCAAAACAAAGTTCGGTGATCGAAAAAGTTAAGCCTCATCGAGCGCGGATACTTTTTTGGAAATTGTTGAAAACTTGTCAAACATGGTTCGCTGTGCCAGATTTTTTTATTTTATCCCCAACTACGGCTCAAGTGGAGCATACCCACAAAAAATGAGCCATTTCGGACTAAAATTGACGATTTGGTGGCCAAAACAAAGTTCGGTGATCGAAAAAGTTAAGCCTCATCGAGCGCGGATACTTTTTTGGAAATTGGTGAAAACTTGTCAAAAATGGTTCGCTGTGCCAGATTTTTTTATTTTATCCCCAACTATGGCTCAGTGGAGCATGCCCACAAAAAATGAGCCAATTCGGACTAAAATTGACGATTTGGTGGCCAAAACAAAGTTCGGTGATCGAAAAAGTTAAGCCTCATCGAGCGCGGACACTTTTTTGGAAATTGTTGAAAACTTGTCAAAAATGGTTCGCTGTGCCAGATTTTTTTTATTTTATCCCCAACTACGGCTCAAGTGGAGCATACCCACAAAAAAATGAGCCAATTGGGACTAAAATTGACGATTTGGTGGCCAAAACAAAGTTCGGTGATCGAAAAAGTTAAGCCTCATCGAGCGCGGATACTTTTTTGGAAATTGGTGAAAACTTGTCAAAAATGGTTCGCTGTGCCAGATTTTTTTATTTTATCCCCAACTACGGCTCAAGTGGAGCATGCCCACAAAAAAATGAGCCAATTCGGACTAAAATTGACGATTTGGTGGCCAAAACAAAGTTCGGTGATCGAAAAAGTTAAGCCTCATCGAGCGCGGATACTTTTTTGGAAATTGTTGAAAACTTGTCAAAAATGGTTCGCTGTGCCAGATTTTTTTATTTTATCCCCAACTACGGCTCAAGTGGAGCATACCCACAAAAAATGAGCCAATTCGGACTAAAATTGACGATTTGGTGGCCAAAACAATGTTCGGTGATCGAAAAAGTTAAGCCTCATCGAGCGCGGATACTTTCTTGGAAATTGTTGAAAACTTGTCAAAAATGGTTCGCTGTGCCAGATTTCTTTATTTTATCCCCAACTACGGCTCAAGTGGAGCATACCCACAAAAAATGAGCCAATTCGGACTAAAATTGACGATTTGGTGGCCAAAACAAAGTTCGGTGATCGAAAAAGTTAAGCCTCATCGAGCGCGGATACTTTCTTGGAAATTGTTGAAAACTTGTCAAAAATGGTTCGCTGTGCCAGATTTTTTTATTTTGTCCCCAACTACGGCTCAAGTGGAGCATACCCACAAAAAATGAGCCAATTCGGACTAAAATTGACGATTTGGTGGCCAAAACAAAGTTCGGTGATCGAAAAAGTTAAGCCTCATCGAGCGCGGATACTTTTTTGGAAATGGTGAAAACTTGTCAAAAATGGTTCACTGTGCCAGATTTTTTATTTTATCCCCAACTATGGCTCAAGTGGAGCATGCTCACAAAAAATGAGCCAATTCGGACTAAAATTGACGATTTGGTGGCCAAAACAAGGTTCGGTGATCGAAAAAGTTAAGCCTCATCGAGCGCGGATACTTTTTTGGAAATTGTTGAAAACTTGTCAAAAATGGTTCGCTGTGCCAGATTTTTTTATTTTATCCCCAACTACGGCTCAAGTGGAGCATACCCACAAAAAATGAGCCAATTCGGACTAAAATTGACGATTTGGTGGCCAAAACAAAGTTCGGTGATCGAAAAAGTTAAGCCTCATCGAGCGCGGATACTTTTTTGGAAATTGTTGAAAACTTGTCAAAAATGGTTCGCTGTGCCAGATTTTTTTATTTTATCCCCAACTACGGCTCAAGTGGAGCATACCCACAAAATATGAGCCAATTGGGACTAAAATTGACGATTTGGTGGCCAAAACAAAGTTCGGTGATCGAAAAAGTTAAGCCTCATCGAGCGCGGATACTTTTTTGGAAATTGGTGAAAACTTGTCAAAAATGGTTCGCTGTGCCAGATTTTTTTATTTTATCCCCAACTATGGCTCAAGTGGAGCATGCCCACAAAAAATGAGCCAATTCGGACTAAAATTAACGATTTGGTGGCAAAACAAAGTTCGGTGATCGAAAAAGTTAAGCCTCATCGAGCGCGGATACTTTTTTGGAAATTGTTGAAAACTTGTCAAAAATGGTTCGCTGTGCCAGATTTTTTTATTTTATCCCCAACTACGGCTCAAGTGGAGCATACCCACAAAAAATGAGCCAATTCGGACTAAAATTGACGATTTGGTGGCCAAAACAAAGTTCGGTGATCGAAAAAGTTAAGCCTCATCGAGCGCGGATACTTTTTTGGAAATTGGTGAAAACTTGTCAAAAATGGTTCGCTGTGCCAGATTTTTTTATTTTATCCCCAACTATGGCTCAGTGGAGCATGCCCACAAAAAATGAGCCAATTCGGACTAAAATTGACGATTTGGTGGCCAAAACAAAGTTCGGTGATCGAAAAAGTTAAGCCTCATCGAGCGCGGACACTTTTTTGGAAATTGTTGAAAACTTGTCAAAAATGGTTCGCTGTGCCAGATTTTTTTTATTTTATCCCCAACTACGGCTCAAGTGGAGCATACCCACAAAAAAATGAGCCAATTGGGACTAAAATTGACGATTTGGTGGCCAAAACAAAGTTCGGTGATCGAAAAAGTTAAGCCTCATCGAGCGCGGATACTTTTTTGGAAATTGGTGAAAACTTGTCAAAAATGGTTCGCTGTGCCAGATTTTTTTTATTTTATCCCCAACTACGGCTCAAGTGGAGCATGCCCACAAAAAATGAGCCAATTCGGACTAAAATTGACGATTTGGTGGCCAAAACAAAGTTCGGTGATCGAAAAAGTTAAGCCTCATCGAGCGCGGATACTTTTTTGGAAATTGTTGAAAACTTGTCAAAAATGGTTCGCTGTGCCAGATTTTTTTATTTTATCCCCAACTACGGCTCAAGTGGAGCATACCCACAAAAAATGAGCCAATTCGGACTAAAATTGACGATTTGGTGGCCAAAACAATGTTCGGTGATCGAAAAAGTTAAGCCTCATCGAGCGCGGATACTTTCTTGGAAATTGTTGAAAACTTGTCAAAAATGGTTCGCTGTGCCAGATTTTTTTATTTTATCCCCAACTACGGCTCAAGTGGAGCATACCCACAAAAAATGAGCCAATTCGGACTAAAATTGACGATTTGGTGGCCAAAACAAAGTTCGGTGATCGAAAAAGTTAAGCCTCATCGAGCGCGGATACTTTCTTGGAAATTGTTGAAAACTTGTCAAAAATGGTTCGCTGTGCCAGATTTTTTTATTTTATCCCCAACTACGGCTCAAGTGGAGCATACCCACAAAAAATGAGCCAATTGGGACTAAAATTGACGATTTGGTGGCCAAAACAAAGTTCGGTGATCGAAAAAGTTAAGCCTCATCGAGCGCGGATACTTTTTTGGAAATTGGTGAAAACTTGTCAAAAATGGTTCGCTGTGCCAGATTTTTTTTATTTTATCCCCAACTATGGCTCAAGTGGAGCATGCCCACAAAAAATGAGCCAATTCGGACTAAAATTAACGATTTGGTGGCCAAAACAAAGTTCGGTGATCGAAAAAGTTAAGCCTCATCGAGCGCGGATACTTTTTTGGAAATTGTTGAAAACTTGTCAAAAATGGTTCGCTGTGCCAGATTTTTTTATTTTATCCCCAACTACGGCTCAAGTGGAGCATACCCACAAAAAATGAGCCAATTCGGACTAAAATTGACGATTTGGTGGCCAAAACAAAGTTCGGTGATCGAAAAAGTTAAGCCTCATCGAGCGCGGATACTTTTTTGGAAATTGGTGAAAACTTGTCAAAAATGGTTCGCTGTGCCAGATTTTTTTATTTTATCCCCAACTACGGCTCAAGTGGAGCATACCCACAAAAAATGAGCCAATTCGGACTAAAATTGACGATTTGGTGGCCAAAACAAAGTTCGGTGATCGAAAAAGTTAAGCCTCATCGAGCGCGGATACTTTTTTGGAAATTGGTGAAAACTTGTCAAAAATGGTTCGCTGTGCCAGATTTTTTTATTTTATCCCCAACTACGGCTCAAGTGGAGCATACCCACAAAAAATGAGCCAATTCGGACTAAAATTGACGATTTGGTGGCCAAAACAAAGTTCGGTGATCGAAAAAGTTAAGCCTCATCGAGCGCGGATACTTTCTTGGAAATTGTTGAAAACTTGTCAAAAATGGTTCGCTGTGCCAGATTTTTTTATTTTATCCCCAACTACGGCTCAAGTGGAGCATACCCACAAAAAATGAGCCAATTGGGACTAAAATTGACGATTTGGTGGCCAAAAAAAAAAGTTCGGTGATCGAAAAAGTTAAGCCTCATCGAGCGCGGATACTTTTTTGGAAATTGGTGAAAACTTGTCAAAAATGGTTCGCTGTGCCAGATTTTTTTATTTTATCCCCAACTATGGCTCAAGTGGAGCATGCCCACAAAAAATGAGCCAATTCGGACTAAAATTAACGATTTGGTGGCCAAAACAAAGTTCGGTGATCGAAAAAGTTAAGCCTCATCGAGCGCGGATACTTTTTTGGAAATTGTTGAAAACTTGTCAAAAATGGTTCGCTGTGCCAGATTTTTTTATTTTATCCCCAGCTGTGGCTCAAGTGGAGCATGCCCACAAAAAAATGAGCCAATTCGGACTAAAATTGACGATTTGGTGGCCAAAACAATGTTCGGTGATCGAAAAAGTTAAGCCTCATCGAGCGCGGATACTTTCTTGGAAATTGTTGAAAACTTGTCAAAAATGGTTCGCTGTGCCAGATTTTTTTATTTTATCCCCAACTACGGCTCAAGTGGAGCATACCCACAAAAAATGAGCCAATTCGGACTAAAATTGACGATTTGGTGGCCAAAACAAAGTTCGGTGATCGAAAAAGTTAAGCCTCATCGAGCGCGGATACTTTCTTGGAAATTGTTGAAAACTTGTCAAAAATGGTTCGCTGTGCCAGATTTTTTTATTTTATCCCCAACTACGGCTCAAGTGGAGCATACCCACAAAAAATGAGCCAATTGGGACTAAAATTGACGATTTGGTGGCCAAAACAAAGTTCGGTGATCGAAAAAGTTAAGCCTCATCGAGCGCGGATACTTTTTTGGAAATTGGTGAAAACTTGTCAAAAATGGTTCGCTGTGCCAGATTTTTTTATTTTATCCCCAACTATGGCTCAAGTGGAGCATGCCCACAAAAAATGAGCCAATTCGGACTAAAATTAACGATTTGGTGGCCAAAACAAAGTTCGGTGATCGAAAAAGTTAAGCCTCATCGAGCGCGGATACTTTTTTGGAAATTGTTGAAAACTTGTCAAAAATGGTTCGCTGTGCCAGATTTTTTTATTTTATCCCCAACTACGGCTCAAGTGGAGCATACCCACAAAAAATGAGCCAATTCGGACTAAAATTGACGATTTGGTGGCCAAAACAAAGTTCGGTGATCGAAAAAGTTAAGCCTCATCGAGCGCGGATACTTTTTTGGAAATTGGTGAAAACTTGTCAAAAATGGTTCGCTGTGCCAGATTTTTTTATATTTTATCCCCAACTACGGCTCAAGTGGAGCATACCCACAAAAAATGAGCCAATTCGGACTAAAATTGACGATTTGGTGGCCAAAACAAAGTTCGGTGATCGAAAAAGTTAAGCCTCATCGAGCGCGGATACTTTTTTGGAAATTGGTGAAAACTTGTCAAAAATGGTTCGCTGTGCCAGATTTTTTTATTTTATCCCCAACTACGGCTCAAGTGGAGCATACCCACAAAAAATGAGCCAATTCGGACTAAAATTGACGATTTGGTGGCCAAAACAAAGTTCGGTGATCGAAAAAGTTAAGCCTCATCGAGCGCGGATACTTTCTTGGAAATTGTTGAAAACTTGTCAAAAATGGTTCGCTGTGCCAGATTTTTTTATTTTATCCCCAACTACGGCTCAAGTGGAGCATACCCACAAAAAATGAGCCAATTGGGACTAAAATTGACGATTTGGTGGCCAAAAAAAAAAGTTCGGTGATCGAAAAAGTTAAGCCTCATCGAGCGCGGATACTTTTTTGGAATTGGTGAAACTTGTCAAAAATGGTTCGCTGTGCCAGATTTTTTTATTTTATCCCCAACTATGGCTCAAGTGGAGCATGCCCACAAAAAATGAGCCAATTCGGACTAAAATTAACGATTTGGTGGCCAAAACAAAGTTCGGTGATCGAAAAAGTTAAGCCTCATCGAGCGCGGATACTTTTTTGGAAATTGTTGAAAACTTGTCAAAAATGGTTCGCTGTGCCAGATTTTTTTATTTTATCCCCAACTACGGCTCAAGTGGAGCATACCCACAAAAAATGAGCCAATTCGGACTAAAATTGACGATTTGGTGGCCAAAACAAAGTTCGGTGATCGAAAAAGTTAAGCCTCATCGAGCGCGGATACTTTTTTGGAAATTGGTGAAAACTTGTCAAAAATGGTTCGCTGTGCCAGATTTTTTTATTTTATCCCCAACTATGGCTCAGTGGAGCATGCCCACAAAAAATGAGCCAATTCGGACTAAAATTGACGATTTGGTGGCCAAAACAAAGTTCGGTGATCGAAAAAGTTAAGCCTCATCGAGCGCGGACACTTTTTTGGAAATTGTTGAAAACTTGTCAAAAATGGTTCGCTGTGCCAGATTTTTTTTATTTTATCCCCAACTACGGCTCAAGTGGAGCATACCCACAAAAAAATGAGCCAATTGGGACTAAAATTGACGATTTGGTGGCCAAAACAAAGTTCGGTGATCGAAAAAGTTAAGCCTCATCGAGCGCGGATACTTTTTTGGAAATTGGTGAAAACTTGTCAAAAATGGTTCGCTGTGCCAGATTTTTTTATTTTATCCCCAACTACGGCTCAAGTGGAGCATGCCCACAAAAAATGAGCCAATTCGGACTAAAATTGACGATTTGGTGGCCAAAACAAATTTCGGTGATCGAAAAAGTTAAGCCTCATCGAGCGCGGATACTTTTTTGGAAATTGTTGAAAACTTGTCAAAAATGGTTCGCTGTGCCAGATTTTTTTATTTTATCCCCAACTACGGCTCAAGTGGAGCATACCCACAAAAAGTGAGCCAATTCGGACTAAAATTGACGATTTGGTGGCCAAAACAATGTTCGGTGATCGAAAAAGTTAAGCCTCATCGAGCGCGGATACTTTCTTGGAAATTGTTGAAAACTTGTCAAAAATGGTTCGCTGTGCCAGATTTTTTTATTTTATCCCCAACTACGGCTCAAGTGGAGCATACCCACAAAAAATGAACCAATTCGGACTAAAATTGACGATTTGGTGGCCAAAACAAAGTTCGGTGATCGAAAAAGTTAAGCCTCATCGAGCGCGGATACTTTCTTGGAAATTGTTGAAAACTTGTCAAAAATGGTTCGCTGTGCCAGATTTTTTTATTTTATCCCCAACTACGGCTCAAGTGGAGCATACCCACAAAAAATGAGCCAATTCGGACTAAAATTGACGATTTGGTGGCCAAAACAAAGTTCGGTGATCGAAAAAGTTAAGCCTCATCGAGCGCGGATACTTTTTTGGAAATTGTTGAAAACTTGTCAAAAATGGTTTGCTGTGCCAGATTTTTTTATTTTATCCCCAACTACGGCTCAAGTGGAGCATACCCACAAAAAATGAGCCATTTCGGACTAAAATTGACAATTTGTGGCCAAAACAAAGTTCGGTGATCGAAAAAGTTAAGCCTCATCGAGCGCGGATACTTTTTTGGAAATTGGTGAAAACTTTTCAAAAATGGTTCGCTGTGCCAGATTTTTTTATTTTATCCCCAACTATGGCTCAAGTGGAGCATGCCCACAAAAAATGAGCCAATTCGGACTAAAATTGACGATTTGGTGGCCAAAACAAAGTTCGGTGATCGAAAAAGTTAAGCCTCATCGAGCGCGGATACTTTTTTGGAAATTGTTGAAAACTTGTCAAAAATGGTTTGCTGTGCCAGATTTTTTTATTTTATCCCAAACTACGGCTCAAGTGGAGCATACCCACAAAAAATGAGCCATTTCGGACTAAAATTGACAATTTGGTGGCCAAAACAAAGTTCGGTGATCGAAAAAGTTAAGCCTCATCGAGCGCGGATACTTTTTTGGAAATTGGTGAAAACTTGTCAAAAATGGTTTGCTGTGCCAGATTTTTTTTTATCCCCAACTATGGCTCAAGTGGAGCATGCCCACAAAAAATGAGCCAATTCGGACTGAAATTGACGATTTGGTGGCTAAAACAAAGTTCGGTGATCGAAAAAGTTAAGCCTAATCGAGCGCGGATACTTTTTTAGAAATTGTTGAAAACTTGTCAAAAATGGTTTGCTGTGCCAGATTTTTTTATTTTATCCCCAACTACGGCTCAAGTGGAGCATACCCACAAAAAATGAGCCAATTCGGACTAAAATTGACGATTTGGTGGCCAAAACAAAGTTCGGTGATCGAAAAAGTTAAGCCTCATCGAGCGCGGATACTTTTTTGGAAATTGTTGAAAACTTGTCAAAATGGTCCGCTGTGCCAGATTTTTTTTATTTATCCCCAACTACGGCTCAAGTGGAGCATACCAACAAAAAATGAGCCAATTCGGACTAAAATTGACGATTTGGTGGCCAAAACAAAGTTCGGTGATCGAAAAAGTTAAGCCTCATCGAGCGCGGATACTTTTTTGGAAATTGGTGAAAACTTGTCAAAAATGGTTCGCTGTGCCAGATTTTTTTTATTTTATCGCCAACTATGGTTCAAGTGGAGCATGCCCACAAAAAATGAGCCAATTCGGACTAAAATTGACGATTTGGTGGCCAAAACAAAGTTCGGTGATCGAAAAAGTTAAGCCTCATCGAGCGCGGATACTTTTTTGGAAATTGTTCAAAAACTTGTCAAAAATGGTTCGCTGTGCCAGATTTTTTTATTTTATCGCCAACTATGGTTCAAGTGGAGCATGCCCACAAAAAATGAGCCAATTCGGACTAAAATTGACGATTTGGTGGCCAAAACAAAGTTCGGTGATCGAAAAAGTTAAGCCTCATCGAGCGCGGATACTTTTTTAGAAATTGTTGAAAACTTGTCAAAAATGGTTTGCTGTGCCAGATTTTTTTATTTTATCCCCAACTACGGCTCAAGTGGAGCATACCCACAAAAAATGAGCCAATTCGGACTAAAATTGACGATTTGGTGGCCAAAACAAAGTTCGGTGATCGAAAAAGTTAAGCCTCATCGAGCGCGGATACTTTTTTGGAAATTGTTGAAAACTTGTCAAAATGGTCCGCTGTGCCAGATTTTTTTTATTTATCCCCAACTACGGCTCAAGTGGAGCATACCAACAAAAAATGAGCCAATTCGGACTAAAATTGACGATTTGGTGGCCAAAACAAAGTTCGGTGATCGAAAAAGTTAAGCCTCATCGAGCGCGGATACTTTTTTGGAAATTGGTGAAAACTTGTCAAAAATGGTTCGCTGTGCCAGATTTTTTTATTTTATCGCCAACTATGGTTCAAGTGGAGCATGCCCACAAAAAATGAGCCAATTCGGACTAAAATTGACGATTTGGTGGCCAAAACAAAGTTCGGTGATCGAAAAAGTTAAGCCTCATCGAGCGCGGATACTTTTTTGGAAATTGTTCAAAAACTTGTCAAAAATGGTTCGCTGTGCCAGATTTTTTTATTTTATCCCCAACTACGGCTCAATTGGAGCATGCCCACAAAAAATGAGCCACTTCGGACTAAAATTGACGATTTGGTGGCCAAAACAAAGTTCGGTTATCGAAAAAGTTAAGCCTCATCGAGCGCGGATACTTTTTTGGAAATTAGTGAAAACTTGTCAAAAATGGTTCGCTGTGCCAGATTTTTTTATTTTATCCCCAACTATGGCTCAAGTGGAGCATGCCCACAAAAAATGAGCCAATTCGGACTAAAATTGACGATTTGGTGGCCAAAACAAAGTTCGGTGATCGAAAAAGTTAAGCCTCATCGAGCGCGGATACTTTTTTGGAAATTGTTGAAAACTTGTCAAAAATGGTTCGCTGTGCCAGATTTTTTTATCTTATCCCCAACTACGGCTCACGTGGAGCATACCCACAAAAAATGAGCCAATTCGGACTAAAATTGACGATTTGGTGGCCAAAACAAAGTTCGGTGATCGAAAAAGTTAAGCCTCATCGAGCGCGGATACTTTTTTGGAAAAAGGTGAAAACTTGTCAAAAATGGTTCGCTGTGCCAGATTTTTTTATTTTATCCCCAACTATGGCTCAAGTGGAGCATGCCCACAAAAAATGAGACAATTCGGACTAAAATTGACGATTTGGTGGCCAAAACAAAGTTCGGTGATCGAAAAAGTTAAGCCTCATCGAGCGCGGATACTTTTTTGGAAATTGTTCAAAAACTTGTCAAAAATGGTTCGCTGTGCCAGATTTTTTTATTTTATCCTCAACTACGGCTCACGTGGAGCATACCCACAAAAATGAGCCAATTCGGACTAAAATTGACGATTTGGTGGCCAAAACAAAGTTCGGTGATCGAAAAAGTTAAGCCTCATCGAGCGCGGATACTTTTTTGGAAATTGGTGAAAACTTGTCAAAAATGGTTCGCTGTGCCAGATTTTTTTATTTTATCCCCAACTATGGCTCAAGTGGAGCATACCCACAAAAAATGAGCCAATTCGGACTAAAATTGACGATTTGGTGGCCAAAACAAAGTTCGGTGATCGAAAAAGTTAAGCCTCATCGAGCGCGGATACTTTTTTGGAAATTGGTGAAAACTTGTCAAAAATGGTTCGCTGTGCCAGATTTTTTTATTTTATCCCCAACTATGGCTCAAGTGGAGCATGCCCACAAAAAATGAGCCAATTCGGACTAAAATTGACGATTTGGTGGCCAAAACAAAGTTCGGTGATCGAAAAAGTTAAGCCTCATCGAGCGCGGATACTTTTTTGGAAATTGGTGAAAACTTGTCAAAAATGGTTCGCTGTGCCAGATTTTTTTATTTTATCCCCAACGATGGCTCAAGTGGAGCATGCCCACGAAAAATGAGCCAATTCGGACTAAAATTGACGATTTGGTGGCCAAAACAATGTTCGGTGATCGAAAAAGTTAAGCCTCATCGAGCGCGGATACTTTTTTGGAAATTGGTGAAAACTTGTCAAAAATGGTTCGCTGTGCCAGATTTTTTTATTTTATCCCCAACTACGGCTCAATTGGAGCATGCCCACAAAAAATGAGCCAATTCGGACTAAAATTGACGATTTGGTGGCCAAAACAAAGTTCGGTGATCGAAAAAGTTAAGCCTCATCGAGCGCGGATACTTTTTTGGAAATTGGTGAAAACTTGTCAAAAATGGTTCGCTGTGCCAGATTTTTTTATTTTATCCCCAACTATGTCTCAAGTGGAGCATGCCCACAAAAAATGAGCCATTTCGGACTAAAATTGACGATTTGGTGGCCAAAACAAAGTTCGGTGATCGAAAAAGTTAAGCCTCATCGAGCGCGGATACTTTTTTGGAAATTGGTGAAAACTTGTCAAAAATGGTTCGCTGTGCCAGATTTTTTTATTTTATCCCCAACTATGGCTCAAGTGGAGCATGCCCACAAAAAGTGAGCCAATTCGGACTAAAATTGACGATTTGGTGGCCAAAACAAAGTTCGGTGATCGAAAAAGTTAAGCCTCATCGAGCGCGGATACTTTTTTGGAAATTGTTGAAAACTTGTCAAAAATGGTTCGCTGTTCCAGATTTTTTTATTTTATCCCCAACTATGGCTCATGTGGAGCATGCCCACAAAAAATGAGCCATTTCGGACTAAAATTGACGATTTGGTGGCCAAAACAAAGTTCGGTGATCGAAAAAGTTAAGCCTCATCGAGCGCGGATACTTTTTTGGAAATTGGTGAAAACTTGTCAGAAATGGTTCGCTGTGCCAGATTTTTTTATTTTATCGCTAACTACGGCTCAAGTGGAGCATACCCACAAAAAATGAGCCAATTCGGACTAAAATTGACGATTTGGTGGCCAAAACAAAGTTCGGTGATCGAAAAAGTTAAGCCTCATCGAGCGCGGATGCTTTTTTGGAAATTGGTGAAAACTTGTCAAAAATGGTTCGCTGTGCCAGATTTTTTTATTTTATCCCCAACTCTGGCTCAAGTGGAGCATGCCCACAAAAAATGAGCCAATTCGGACTAAAATTGACGATTTGGTGGCCAAAACAAAGTTCGGTGATCGAAAAAGTTAAGCCTCATCGAGCGCGGATACTTTTTTGGAAATTGGTGAAAACTTGTCAAAAATGGTTCGCTGTGCCAGATTTTTTTATTTTATCCCCAACTATGGCTCAAGTGGAGCAAGCCCACAAAAAATGAGCCAATTCGGACTAAAATTGACGATTTGGTGGCCAAAACAAAGTTCGGTGATCGAAAAAGTTAAGCCTCATCGAGCGCGGATACTTTTTTGGAAATCGGTGAAAACTTGTCCAAAATGGTTCGCTGTGCCAGATTTTTTTATTTTATCCCTAACTATGGCTCAAGTGGTGCATGCCCACAAAAAATGAGCCAATTCGGACTAAAATTGACGATTTGGTGGCCAAAACAAAGTTCGGTGATCGAAAAAGTTAAGCCTCATCGAGCGCGGATACTTTTTTGGAAATCGGTAAAAACTTGTCCAAAATGGTTCGCTGTGCCAGATTTTTTTGTTTTATCCCCAACTATGGCTCAAGTGGAGCATGCCCACAAAAAATGAGCCAATTCGGACTAAAATTGACGATTTGGTGGCCAAAACAAAGTTCGGTGATCGAAAAAGTTAAGCCTCATCGAGCGCGGATACTTTTTTGGAAATCGGTGAAAACTTGTCCAAAGTGGTTCGCTGTGCCAGATTTTTTTATTTTATCCCTAACTATGGCTCAAGTGGAGCATGCCCACAAAAAATGAGCCAATTCGGACTAAAATTGACGATTTGGTGACCAAAACAAAGTTCGGTGATCGAAAAAGTTAAGCCTCATCGAGCGCGGATACTTTTTTGGAAATCGGTAAGAACTTGTCCAAAATGGTTCGCTGTGCCAGATTTTTTTGTTTTATCCCCAACTATGGCTCAAGTGGAGCATGCCCACAAAAAATGAGCCAATTCGGACCAAAATTGACGATTTGGTGACCAAAACAAAGTTCGGTGATCGAAAAAGTTAAGCCTCATCGAGCGCGGATACTTTTTTGGAAATCGGTGAAAACTTGTCCAAAGTGGTTCGCTGTGCCAGATTTTTTTATTTTATCCCTAACTATGGCTCAAGTGGAGCATGCCCACAAAAAATGAGCCAATTCGGACTAAAATTGACGATTTGGTGACCAAAACAAAGTTCGGTGATCGAAAAAGTTAAGCCTCATCGAGCGCGGATACTTTTTTGGAAATCGGTGAAAACTTGTCCAAAGTGGTTCGCTGTGCCAGATTTTTTTATTTTATCCCTAACTATGGCTCAAGTGGAGCATGCCCACAAAAAATGAGCCAATTCGGACTAAAATTGACGATTTGGTGACCAAAACAAAGTTCGGTGATCGAAAAAGTTAAGCCTCATCGAGCGCGGATACTTTTTTGGAAATCGGTAAGAACTTGTCCAAAATGGTTCGCTGTGCCAGATTTTTTTGTTTTATCCCCAACTATGGCTCAAGTGGAGCATGCCCACAAAAAATGAGCCAATTCGGACCAAAATTGACGATTTGGTGACCAAAACAAAGTTCGGTGATCGAAAAAGTTAAGCCTCATCGAGCGCGGATACTTTTTTGGAAATCGGTGAAAACTTGTCCAAAGTGGTTCGCTGTGCCAGATTTTTTTATTTTATCCCTAACTATGGCTCAAGTGGAGCATGCCCACAAAAAATGAGCCAATTCGGACTAAAATTGACGATTTGGTGACCAAAACAAAGTTCGGTGATCGAAAAAGTTAAGCCTCATCGAGCGCGGATACTTTTTTGGAAATTGGTAAGAACTTGTCCAAAATGGTTCGCTGTGCCAGATTTTTTTGTTTTATCCCCAACTATGGCTCAAGTGGAGCATGCCCACAAAAAATGAGCCAATTCGGACTAAAATTGACGATTTGGTGACCAAAACAAAGTTCGGTGATCGAAAAAGTTAAGCCTCATCGAGCGCGGATACTTTTTTGGAAATCGGTAGAAACTTGTCCAAAATGGTTCGCTGTGCCAGATTTTTTTATTTTATCCCCAACTATGGCTCAAGTGGAGCATGCCCACAAAAAATGAGCCAATTCGGACTAAAATTGACGATTTGGCGACCAAAACAAAGTTCGGTGATCGAAAAAGTTAAGCCTCATCGAGCGCGGATACTTTTTTGGAAATCGGTAAAAACTTGTCCAAAATGGTTCGCTGTGCCAGATTTTTTTGTTTTATCCCTAACTATGGCTCAAGTGGAGCATGCCCACAAAAAATGAGCCAATTCGGACTAAAATTGACGATTTGGTGGCCAAAACAAAGTTCGGTGATCGAAAAAGTTAAGCCTCATCGAGCGCGGATACTTTTTTGGAAATCGGTAAAAACTTGTCCAAAATGGTTCGCTGTGCCAGATTTTTTTGTTTTATCCCCAATTATGGCTCAAGTGGAGCATGCCCACAAAAAATGAGCCAATTCGGACTAAAATTGACGATTTGGTGGCCAAAACAAAGTTCGGTGATCGAAAAAGTTAAGCCTCATCGAGCGCGGATACTTTTTTGGAAATCGGTGAAAACTTGTCCAAAGTGGTTCGCTGTGCCAGATTTTTTTATTTTATCCCTAACTATGGCTCAAGTGGAGCATGCCCACAAAAAATGAGCCAATTCGGACTAAAATTGACGATTTGGTGACCAAAACAAAGTTCGGTGATCGAAAAAGTTAAGCCTCATCGAGCGCGGATACTTTTTTGGAAATCGGTAAGAACTTGTCCAAAATGGTTCGCTGTGCCAGATTTTTTTGTTTTATCCCCAACTATGGCTCAAGTGGAGCATGCCCACAAAAAATGAGCCAATTCGGACTAAAATTGACGATTTGGTGACCAAAACAAAGTTCGGTGATCGAAAAAGTTAAGCCTCATCGAGCGCGGATACTTTTTTGGAAATCGGTGAAAACTTGTCCAAAGTGGTTCGCTGTGCCAGATTTTTTTATTTTATCCCTAACTCTGGCTCAAGTGGAGCATGCCCACAAAAAATGAGCCAATTCGGACTAAAATTGACGATTTGGTGACCAAAACAAAGTTCGGTGATCGAAAAAGTTAAGCCTCATCGAGCGCGGATACTTTTTTGGAAATCGGTAAAAACTTGTCCAAAATGGTTCGCTGTGCCAGATTTTTTTATTTTATCCCCAACTATGGCTCAAGTGGAGCATGCCCACAAAAAATGAGCCAATTCGGACTAAAATTGACGATTTGGCGACCAAAACAAAGTTCGGTGATCGAAAAATTTAAGCCTCATCGAGCGCGGATACTTTTTTGGAAATCGGTAAAAACTTGTCCAAAATGGTTCGCTGTGCCAGATTTTTTTATTTTATCCCCAATTATGGCTCAAGTGGAGCATGCCCACAAAAAATGAGCCAATTCGGACTAAAATTGACGATTTGGTGACCAAAACAAAGTTCGGTGATCGAAAAAGTTAAGCCTCATCGAGCGCGGATACTTTTTTGGAAATCGGTAAGAACTTGTCCAAAATGGTTCGCTGTGCCAGATTTTTTTTTTTATCCCCAACTATGGCTCAAGTGGAGCATGCCCACAAAAAATGAGCCAATTCGGACTAAAATTGACGATTTGGTGACCAAAACAATGTTCGGTGATCGAAAAAGTTAAGCCTCATCGAGCGCGGATACTTTTTTGGAAATCGGTAAAAACTTGTCCAAAATGGTTCGCTGTGCCAGATTTTTTTATTTTATCCCCAACTATGGCTCAAGTGGAGCATGCCCACAAAAAATGAGCCAATTCGGACTAAAATTGACGATTTGGTGGCCAAAACAAAGTTCGGTGATCGAAAAAGTTAAGCCTCATCGAGCGCGGATACTTTTTTGGAAATTGGTGAAAACTTGTCAAAAATGGTTCGCTGTGACAGATTTTTTTTATTTTATCCCCAACTATGGCTCAAGTGGAGCATGCCCACAAAAAATGAGCCAATTCGGACTAAAATTGACGATTTGGTGGCCAAAACAAAGTTCGGTGATCGAAAAAGTTAAGCCTCATCGAGCGCGGATACTTTTTTGGAAATCGGTAAAAACTTGTCCAAAATGGTTCGCTGTGCCAGTTTTTTTTATTTTATCCCTAACTATGGCTCAAGTGGAGCATGCCCACAAAAAATGAGCCAATTCGGACTAAAATTGACGATTTGGTGGCCAAAACAAAGTTCGGTGATCGAAAAAGTTAAGCCTCATCGAGCGCGGATACTTTTTTGGAAATCGGTAAAAACTTGTCCAAAATGGTTCGCTGTGCCAGATTTTTTTGTTTTATCCCCAACTATGGCTCAAGTGGAGCATGCCCACAAAAAATGAGCCAATTCGGACTAAAATTGACGATTTGGTGGCCAAAACAAAGTTCGGTGATCGAAAAAGTTAAGCCTCATCGAGCGCGGATACTTTTTTGGAAATCGGTGAAAACTTGTCCAAAATGGTTCGCTGTGCCAGATTTTTTTATTTTATCCCTAACTATGGCTCAAGTGGAGCATGCCCACAAAAAATGAGCCAATTCGGACTAAAATTGACGATTTGGTGACCAAAACAAAGTTCGGTGATCGAAAAAGTTAAGCCTCATCGAGCGCGGATACTTTTTTGGAAATCGGTAAGAACTTGTCCAAAATGGTTCGCTGTGCCAGATTTTTTTGTTTTATCCCCAACTATGGCTCAAGTGGAGCATGCCCACAAAAAATGAGCCAATTCGGACTAAAATTGACGATTTGGTGACCAAAACAAAGTTCGGTGATCGAAAAAGTTAAGCCTCATCGAGCGCGGATACTTTTTTGGAAATCGGTGAAAACTTGTCCAAAATGGTTCGCTGTGCCAGATTTTTTTGTTTTATCCCTAACTATGGCTCAAGTGGAGCATGCCCACAAAAAATGAGCCAATTCGGACTAAAATTGACGATTTGGCGACCAAAACAAAGTTCGGTGATCGAAAAAGTTAAGCCTCATCGAGCGCGGATACTTTTTTGGAAATCGGTAAAAACTTGTCCAAAATGGTTTGCTGTGCCAGATTTTTTTGTTTTATCCCCAACTATGGCTCAAGTGGAGCATGCCCACAAAAAATGAGCCAATTCGGACTAAAATTGACGATTTGGTGACCAAAACAAAGTTCGGTGATCCAAAAAGTTAAGCCTCATCGAGCGCGGATACTTTTTTGGAAATCGGTAAAAACTTGTCCAAAATGGTTCGCTGTGCCAGATGTTTTTGTTTTATCCCTAACTATGGCTCAAGTGGAGCATGCCCACAAAAAATGAGCCAATTCGGACTAAAATTGACGATTTGGTGACCAAAACAAAGTTCAGTGATCGAAAAAGTTAAGCCTCATCGAGCGCGGATACTTTTTTGGAAATCGGTAAAAACTTGTCCAAAATGGTTCGCTGTGCCAGATTTTTTTGTTTTATCCCCAACTATGGCTCAAGTGGAGCATGCCCACAAAAAATGAGCCAATTCGGACTAAAATTGACGATTTGGTGGCCAAAACAAAGTTCGGTGATCGAAAAAGTTAAGCCTCATCGAGCGCGGATACTTTTTTGGAAATCGGTAAAAACTTGTCCAAAATGGTTCGCTGTGCCAGATTTTTTTGTTTTATACCCAACTATGGCTCAAGTGGAGCATGCCCACAAAAAATGAGCCAATTCGGACTAAAATTGACGATTTGGCGACCAAAACAAAGTTCGGTGATCGAAAAAGTTAAGCCTCATCGAGCGCGGATACTTTTTTGGAAATCGGTAAAGACTTGTCCAAAATGGTTTGCTGTGCCAGATTTTTTTGTTTTATCCCCAACTATGGCTCAAGTGGAGCATGCCCACAAAAAATGAGCCAATTCGGACTAAAATTGACGATTTGGTGACCAAAACAAAGTTCGGTGATCCAAAAAGTTAAGCCTCATCGAGCGCGGATACTTTTTTGGAAATCGGTAAAAACTTGTCCAAAATGGTTCGCTGTGCCAGATTTTTTTGTTTTATCCCTAACTATGGCTCAAGTGGAGCATGCCCACAAAAAATGAGCCAATTCGGACTAAAATTGACGATTTGGTGACCAAAACAAAGTTCGGTGATCGAAAAAGTTAAGCCTCATCGAGCGCGGATACTTTTTTGGAAATCGGTAAAAACTTGTCCAAAATGGTTCGCTGTGCCAGATTTTTTTGTTTTATCCCCAACTACGGCTCAAGTGGAGCATGCCCACAAAAAATGAGCCAATTCGGACTAAAATTGACGATTTGGTGGCCAAAACAAAGTTCGGTGATCGAAAAAGTTAAGCCTCATCGAGCGCGGATACTTTATTGGTAATCGGTAAAAACTTGTCCAAAATGGTTCGCTGTGCCAGATTTTTTTATTTTATCCCCAACTATGGCTCAAGTGGAGCATGCCCACAAAAAATGAGCCAATTCGGACTAAAATTGACGATTTGGTGGCCAAAACAAAGTTCGGTGATCGAAAAAGTTAAGCCTCATCGAGCGCGGATACTTTTTTGGAAATTGGTGAAAACTTGTCAAAAATGGTTCGCTGTGCCAGATTTTTTTATTTTATCCCCAACTCTGGCTCAAGTGGAGCATGCCCACAAAAAATGAGCCATTTCGGACTAAAATTGACGATTTGGTGGCCAAAACAAACTTCGGTGATCGAAAAAGTTAAGCCTCATCGAGCGCGGATACTTTTTTGGAAATTGGTGAAAACTTGTCAAAAATGGTTCGCTGTGCCAGATTTTTTTATTTTATCCCCAACTATGACTCAAGTGGAGCATGCCCACAAAAAATGAGCCAATTCGGACTAAAATTGACGATTTGGTGGCCAAAACAAAGTTCGGTGATCGAAAAAGTTAAGCCTCATCGAGCGCGGATACTTTTTTGGAAATTGGTGAAAACTTGTCAAAAATGGTTCGCTGTGCCAGATTTTTTTATTTTATCCCCAACTATGGCTCAAGTGGAGCATGCCCACAAAAAATGAGCCAATTTGGACTAAAATTGACGATTTGGTGACCAAAACAAAGTTCGGTGATCGAAAAAGTTAAGCCTCATCGAGCGCGGATACTTTTTTGGAAATTGGTGGAAACTTGTCAAAAATGGTTCGCTGTGCCAGATTTTTTTATTTTATCCCCAACTATGGCTCAAGTGGAGCATGCCCACAAAAAATGAGCCAATTCGGACTAAAATTGACGATTTGGTGGCCAAAACAAAGTTCGGTGATCGAAAAAGTTAAGCCTCATCGAGCGCGGATACTTTTTTGGAAATCGGTAAAAACTTGTCCAAAATGGTTCGCTGTGCCAGATTTTTTTGTTTTATCCCTAACTATGGCTCAAGTGGAGCATGCCCACAAAAAATGAGCCAATTCGGACTAAAATTGACGATTTGGTGACCAAAACAAAGTTCGGTGATCGAAAAAGTTAAGCCTCATCGAGCGCGGATACTTTTTTGGAAATCGGTAAAAACTTGTCCAAAATGGTTCGCTGTGCCAGATTTTTTTGTTTTATCCCCAACTATGGCTCAAGTGGAGCATGCCCACAAAAAATGAGCCAATTCGGACTAAAATTGACGATTTGGTGGCCAAAACAAAGTTCGGTGATCGAAAAAGTTAAGCCTCATCGAGCGCGGATACTTTTTTGGAAATCGGTAAAAACTTGTCCAAAATGGTTCGCTGTGCCAGATTTTTTTATTTTATCCCCAACAATGGCTCAAGTGGAGCATGCCCACAAAAAATGAGCCAATTCGGACTAAAATTGACGATTTGGTGGCCAAAACAAAGTTCGGTGATCGAAAAAGTTAAGCCTCATCGAGCGCGAATACTTTTTTGGAAATTGGTGAAAACTTGTCAAAAATGGTTCGCTGTGCCAGATTTTTTTATTTTATCCCCAACTCTGGCTCAAGTGGAGCATGCCCACAAAAAATGAGCCATTTCGGACTAAAATTGACGATTTGGTGGCCAAAACAAACTTCGGTGATCGAAAAAGTTAAGCCTCATCGAGCGCGGATACTTTTTTTGGAAATTGGTGAAAACTTGTCCAAAATGGTTCGCTGTGCCAGATTTTTTTGTTTTATCCCTAACTATGGCTCAAGTGGAGCATGCCCACAAAAAATGAGCCAATTCGGACTAAAATTGACGATTTGGTGACCAAAACAAAGTTCGGTGATCGAAAAAGTTAAGCCTCATCGAGCGCGGATACTTTTTTGGAAATCGGTAAAAACTTGTCCAAAATGGTTCGCTGTGCCAGATTTTTTTGCTTTATCCCCAACTATGGCTCAAGTGGAGCATGCCCACAAAAAATGAGCCAATTCGGACTAAAATTGACGATTTGGTGACCAAAACAAAGTTCGGTGATCGAAAAAGTTAAGCCTCATCGAGCGCGGATACTTTTTTGGAAATCGGTAAAAACTTGTCCAAAATGGTTCTCTGTGCCAGATTTTTTTGTTTTATCCCCAACTATGGCTCAAGTGGAGCATGCCCACAAAAAATGAGCCAATTCGGACTAAAATTGACGATTTGGTGACCAAAACAAAGTTCGGTGATCGAAAAAGTTAAGCCTCATCGAGCGCGGATACTTTTTTGGAAATTGGTGAAAACTTGTCAAAAATGGTTCGCTGTGCCAGATTTTTTTATTTTATCCCCAACTATGGCTCAAGTGGAGCATGCCCACAAAAAATGAGCCAATTCGGACTAAAATTGACGATTTGGTGGCCAAAACAAAGTTCGGTGATCGAAAAAGTTAAGCCTCATCGAGCGCGGATACTTTTTTGGAAATTGGTGAAAACTTGTCAAAGATGTTTCGCTGTGCCAGATTTTTTTATTTTATCCCCAACTATGGCTCAAGTGGAGCATGCCCACAAAAAATGAGCCAATTCGGACTAAAATTGACGATTTGGCGACCAAAACAAAGTTCGGTGATCGAAAAAGTTAAGCCTCATCGAGCGCGGATACTTTTTTGGAAATCGGTAAAAACTTGTCCAAAATGGTTCGCTGTGCCAGATTGTTTTGTTTTATCCCCAACTATGGCTCAAGTGGAGAATGCCCACAAAAAATGAGCCAATTCGGACTAAAATTGACGATTTGGTGACCAAAACAAAGTTCGGTGATCGAAAAAGTTAAGCCTCATCGAGCGCGGATACTTTTTTGGAAATCGGTAAAAACTTGTCCAAAATGGTTCGCTGTGCCAGATTTTTTTGCTTTATCCCCAACTATGGCTCAAGTGGAGCATGCCCACAAAAAATGAGCCAATTCGGACTAAAATTGACGATTTGGTGACCAAAACAAAGTTCGGTGATCGAAAAAGTTAAGCCTCATCGACCGCGGATACTTTTTTGGAAATCGGTAAAAACTTGTCCAAAATGGTTCTCTGTGCCAGATTTTTTTGTTTTATCCCCAACTATGGCTCAAGTGGAGCATGCCCACAAAAAATGAGCCAATTCGGACTAAAATTGACGATTTGGTGACCAAAACAAAGTTCGGTGATCGAAAAAGTTAAGCCTCATCGAGCGCGGATACTTTTTTGGAAATTGGTGAAAACTTGTCAAAAATGGTTCGCTGTGCCAGATTTTTTTATTTTATCCCCAACTATGGCTCAAGTGGAGCATGCCCACAAAAAATGAGCCAATTCGGACTAAAATTGACGATTTGGTGGCCAAAACAAAGTTCGGTGATCGAAAAAGTTAAGCCTCATCGAGCGCGGATACTTTTTTGGAAATTGGTGAAAACTTGTCAAAGATGGTTCGCTGTGCCAGATTTTTTTATTTTATCCCCAACTATGGCTCAAGTGGAGCATGCCCACAAAAAATGAGCCAATTCGGACTAAAATTGACGATTTGGCGACCAAAACAAAGTTCGGTGATCGAAAAAGTTAAGCCTCATCGAGCGCGGATACTTTTTTGGAAATCGGTAAAAACTTGTCCAAAATGGTTCGCTGTGCCAGATTGTTTTGTTTTATCCCCAACTATGGCTCAAGTGGAGCATGCCCACAAAAAATGAGCCAATTCGGACTAAAATTGACGATTTGGTGACCAAAACAAAGTTCGGTGATCGAAAAAGTTAAGCCTCATCGAGCGCGGATACTTTTTTGGAAATCGGTAAAAACTTGTCCAAAATGGTTCGCTGTGCCAGATTTTTTTGTTTTATCCCCAACTTTGGCTCAAGTGGAGCATGCCCACAAAAAATGAGCCAATTCGGACTAAAATTGACGATTTGGCGACCAAAACAAAGTTCGGTGATCGAAAAAGTTAAGCCTCATCGAGCGCGGATACTTTTTTGGAAATCGGTAAAAACTTGTCCAAAATGGTTCGCTGTGCCAGATTTTTTTATTTTATCCCTAACTATGGCTCAAGTGGAGCATGCCCACAAAAAATGAGCCAATTCGGACTAAAATTGACGATTTGGTGACCAAAACAAAGTTCGGTGATCGAAAAAGTTAAGCCTCATCGAGCGCGGATACTTTTTTGGAAATCGGTAAAAACTTGCCCAAAATGGTTCGCTGTGCCAGATTTTTTTGTTTTATCCCTAACTATGGCTCAAGTGGAGCATGCCCACAAAAAATGAGTCAATTCGGACTAAAATTGACGATTTGGTGGCCAAAACAAAGTTCGGTGATCGAAAAAGTTAAGCCTCATCGAGCGCGGATACTTTTTTGGAAATTGGTGAAAACTTGTCAAAAATGGTTCGCTGTGCCAGATTTTTTTATTTTATCCCCAACTTTGGCTCAAGTGGAGCATGCCCACAAAAAATGAGTCAATTCGGACTAAAATTGACGATTTGGCGACCAAAACAAAGTTCGGTGATCGAAAAAGTTAAGCCTCATCGAGCGCGGATACTTTTTTGGAAATTGGTGAAAACTTGTCAAAAATGGTTCGCTGTGCCAGATTTTTTTTATTTTATCCCCAACTTTGGCTCAAGTGGAGCATGCCCACAAAAAATGAGCCAATTCGGACTAAAATTGACGATTTGGTGGCCAAAACAAAGTTCGGTGATCGAAAAAGTTAAGCCTCATCGAGCGCAGATACTTTTTTGGAAATTGGTGAAAACTTGTCAAAAATGGTTCGCTGTGCCAGATTTTTTTATTTTATCCCCAACTATGGCTCAAGTGGAGCATGCCCACAAAAAATGAGCCAATTCGGACTAAAATTGACGATTTGGTGGCCAAAACAAAGTTCGGTGATCGAAAAAGTTAAGCCTCATCGAGCGCGGATACTTTTTTGGAAATTGGTGAAAACTTGTCAAAAATGGTTCGCTGTGCCAGATTTTTTTATTTTATCCCCAATTATGGCTCAAGTGGAGCATGCCCACAAAAAATGAGCCAATTCGGACTAAAATTGACGATTTGGTGGCCAAAACAAAGTTCGGTGATCGAAAAAGTTAAGCCTCATCGAGCGCGGATACTTTTTTGGAAATCGGTGAAAACTTGTCCAAAATGGTTCGCTGTGCCAGATTTTTTTGTTTTATCCCTAACTATGGCTCAAGTGGAGCATGCCCACAAAAAAAGAGCCAATTCGGACTAAAATTGACGATTTGGTGACCAAAACAATGTTCGGTGATCGAAAAAGTTAAGCCTCATCGAGCGCGGATACTTTTTTGGAAATCGGTAAAAACTTGTCCAAAATGGTTCGCTGTGCCATATTTTTTTGTTTTATCCCCAACTATGGCTCAAGTGGAGCATGCCCACAAAAAATGAGCCAATTCGGACTAAAATTGACGATTTGGTGACCAAAACAAAGTTCGGTGATCGAAAAAGTTAAGCCTCATCGAGCGCGGATACTTTTTTGGAAATTGGTGAAAACTTGTCAAAAATGGTTCGCTGTGCCAGATTTTTTTATTTTATCCCCAACTATGGCTCAAGTGGAGCATGCCCACAAAAAATGAGCCAATTCGGACTAAAATTGACGATTTGGTGGCCAAAACAAAGTTCGGTGATCGAAAAAGTTAAGCCTCATCGAGCGCGGATACTTTTTTGGAAATTGGTGAAAACTTGTCAAAAATGGTTCGCTGTGCCAGATTTTTTTATTTTATCCCCAACTATGGCTCAAGTGGAGCATGCCCACAAAAAATGAGCCAATTCGGACTATAATTGACGATTTGGTGGCCAAAACAAAGTTCGGTGATCGAAAAAGTTAAGCCTCATCGAGCGCGGACACTTTTTTGGAAATTGGTGAAAACTTGTCAAAGATGGTTCGCTGTGCCAGATTTTTTTATTTTATCCCCAACTATGGCTCAAGTGGAGCATGCCCACAAAAAATGGCCAATTCGGACTAAAATTGACGATTTGGTGGCCAAAACAAAGTTCGGTGATCGAAAAAGTTAAGCCTTATCGAGCGCGGATACTTTTTTGGAAATTGGTGAAAACTTGTCAAAAATGGTTCGCTGTGCCAGATTTTTTTATTTTTTCCCCAACTATGGCTCAAGTGGAGCATGCCCACAAAAAAGGAGCCAATTCGGACTAAAATTGACGATTTGGTGGCCAAAACAAAGTTCGGTGATCGAAAAAGTTAAGCCTCATCGAGCGCAGATACTTTTTTTGGAAATTGGTGAAAACTTGTCAAAAATGGTTCGCTGTGCCAGATTTTTTTATTTTATCCCCAACTATTGCTCAAGTGGAGCATGCCCACAAAAAATGAGCCAATTCGGACTAAAATTGACGATTTGGTGGCCAAAACAAAGTTCGGTGATCGAAAAAGTTAAGCCTCATCGAGCGCGGATACTTTTTTGGAAATTGGTGAAAACTTGTCAAAAATGGTTCGCTGTGCCAGATTTTTTTATTTTATCCCCAACTATGGCTCAAGTGGAGCATGCCCACAAAAAATGAGCCAATTCGG
The DNA here is from genome assembly GCF_964194025.1 of Convolutriloba macropyga. Lineage (NCBI taxonomy): Eukaryota > Metazoa > Xenacoelomorpha > Acoela > Convolutidae > Convolutriloba > Convolutriloba macropyga. Next base: position 63,919,779 of record NC_134476.1, read on the forward strand.
ACTAAAATTGAAGATTTGGTGGCCAAAACAAAGTTCGGTGATCGAAAAAGTTAAGCCTCATCGAGCGCGGATACTTTTTTGGAAATCGGTGAAAACTTGTCCAAAATGGTTCGCTGTGCCAGATTTTTTTGTTTTATCCCTAACTATGGCTCAAGTGGAGCATGCCCACAAAAAAAGAGCCAATTCGGACTAAAATTGACGATTTGGTGACCAAAACAATGTTCGGTGATCGAAAAAGTTAAGCCTCATCGAGCGCGGATACTTTTTTGGAAATCGGTAAAAACTTGTCCAAAATGGTTCGCTGTGCCATATTTTTTTGTTTTATCCCCAACTATGGCTCAAGTGGAGCATGCCCACAAAAAATGAGCCAATTCGGACTAAAATTGACGATTTGGTGACCAAAACAAAGTTCGGTGATCGAAAAAGTTAAGCCTCATCGAGCGCGGATACTTTTTTGGAAATTGGTGAAAACTTGTCAAAAATGGTTCGCTGTGCCAGATTTTTTTATTTTATCCCCAACTATGGCTCAAGTGGAGCATGCCCACAAAAAATGAGCCAATTCGGACTAAAATTGACGATTTGGTGGCCAAAACAAAGTTCGGTGATCGAAAAAGTTAAGCCTCATCGAGCGCGGATACTTTTTTGGAAATTGGTGAAAACTTGTCAAAAATGGTTCGCTGTGCCAGATTTTTTTATTTTATCCCCAACTATGGCTCAAGTGGAGCATGCCCACAAAAAATGAGCCAATTCGGACTAAAATTGACGATTTGGTGGCCAAAACAAAGTTCGGTGATCGAAAAAGTTAAGCCTCATCGAGCGCGGACACTTTTTTGGAAATTGGTGAAAACTTGTCAAAGATGGTTCGCTGTGCCAGATTTTTTTATTTTATCCCCAACTATGGCTCAAGTGGAGCATGCCCACAAAAAATGGCCAATTCGGACTAAAATTGACGATTTGGTGGCCAAAACAAAGTTCGGTGATCGAAAAAGTTAAGCCTTATCGAGCGCGGATACTTTTTTGGAAATTGGTGAAAACTTGTCAAAAATGGTTCGCTGTGCCAGATTTTTTTATTTTTTCCCCAACTATGGCTCAAGTGGAGCATGCCCACAAAAAAGGAGCCAATTCGGACTAAAATTGACGATTTGGTGGCCAAAACAAAGTTCGGTGATCGAAAAAGTTAAGCCTCATCGAGCGCAGATACTTTTTTTGGAAATTGGTGAAAACTTGTCAAAAATGGTTCGCTGTGCCAGATTTTTTTATTTTATCCCCAACTATTGCTCAAGTGGAGCATGCCCACAAAAAATGAGCCAATTCGGACTAAAATTGACGATTTGGTGGCCAAAACAAAGTTCGGTGATCGAAAAAGTTAAGCCTCATCGAGCGCGGATACTTTTTTGGAAATTGGTGAAAACTTGTCAAAAATGGTTCGCTGTGCCAGATTTTTTTATTTTATCCCCAACTATGGCTCAAGTGGAGCATGCCCACAAAAAATGAGCCAATTCGGACTAAAATTGACGATTTGGTGGCCAAAACAAAGTTCGGTGATCGAAAAAGTTAAGCCTCATCGAGCGCGGATACTTTTTTGGAAATCGGTGAAAACTTGTCCAAAATGGTTCGCTGTGCCAGATTTTTTTATTTTATCCCTAACTATGGCTCAAGTGGAGCATGCCCACAAAAAATGAGCCAATTCGGACTAAAATTGACGATTTGGTGGCCAAAACAAAGTTCGGTGATCGAAAAAGTTAAGCCTCATCGAGCGCGGATACTTTTTTGGAAATTGGTGAAAACTTGTCAAAAATGGTTCGCTGTGCCAGATTTTTTTATTTTATCCCCAACTATGGCTCAAGTGGAGCATGCCCACAAAAAATGAGCCAATTCGGACTAAAATTGACGATTTGGTGGCCAAAACAATGTTCGGTGATCGAAAAAGTTAAGCCTCATCGAGCGCGGATACTTTTTTGGAAATCGGTGAAAACTTGTCCAAAATGGTTCGCTGTGCCAGATTTTTTTATTTTATCCCTAACTATGGCTCAAGTGGAGCATGCCCACAAAAAATGAGCCAATTCGGACTAAAATTGACGATTTGGTGACCAAAACAAAGTTCGGTGATCGAAAAAGTTAAGCCTCATCGAGCGCGGATACTTTTTTGGAAATCGGTAAAAACTTGTCCAAAATGGTTCGCTGTGCCAGATTTTTTTGTTTTATCCCTAACTATGGCTCAAGTGGAGCATGCCCACAAAAAAAGAGCCAATTCGGACTAAAATTGACGATTTGGTGACCAAAACAATGTTCGGTGATCGAAAAAGTTAAGCCTCATCGAGCGCGGATACTTTTTTGGAAATCGGTAAAAACTTGTCCAAAATGGTTCGCTGTGCCATATTTTTTTGTTTTATCCCCAACTATGGCTCAAGTGGAGCATGCCCACAAAAAATGAGCCAATTGGGACTAAAATTGACGATTTGGTGACCAAAACAAAGTTCGGTGATCGAAAAAGTTAAGCCTCATCGAGCGCGGATACTTTTTTGGAAATTGGTGAAAACTTGTCAAAAATGGTTCGCTATGCCAGATTTTTTTATTTTATCCCCAACTATGGCTCAAGTGGAGCATGCCCACAAAAAATGAGCCAATTCGGACTAAAATTGACGATTTGGTGGCCAAAACAAAGTTCGGTGATCGAAAAAGTTAAGCCTCATCGAGCGCGGATACTTTTTTGGAAATTGGTGAAAACTTGTCAAAAATGGTTCGCTGTGCCAGATTTTTTTATTTTATCCCCAACTATGGCTCAAGTGGAGCATGCCCACAAAAAATGAGCCAATTCGGACTAAAATTGACGATTTGGTGGCCAAAACAAAGTTCGGTGATCGAAAAAGTTAAGCCTCATCGAGCGCGGATACTTTTTTGGAAATTGGTGAAAACTTGTCAAAAATGGTTCGCTGTGCCAGATTTTTTTATTTTATCCCCAACTCTGGCTCAAGTGGAGCATGCCCACAAAAAATGAGCCATTTCGGACTAAAATTGACGATTTGGTGGCCAAAACAAAGTTCGGTGATCGAAAAAGTTAAGCCTCATCGAGCGCGGATACTTTTTTGGAAATTGGTGAAAACTTGTCAAAAATGGTTCGCTGTGCCAGATTTTTTTATTTTATCCCCAACTATGGCTCAAGTGGAGCATGCCCACAAAAAATGAGCCAATTCGGACTAAAATTGACGATTTGGTGGCCAAAACAAAGTTCGGTGATCGAAAAAGTTAAGCCTCATCGAGCGCGGATACTTTTTTGGAAATTGGTGAAAACTTGTCAAAAATGGTTCGCTGTGCCAGATTTTTTTATTTTATCCCCAACTCTGGCTCAAGTGGAGCATGCCCACAAAAAATGAGCCATTTCGGACTAAAATTGACGATTTGGTGGCCAAAACAAAGTTCGGTGATCGAAAAAGTTAAGCCTCATCGAGCGCGGATACTTTTTTGGAAATTGGTGAAAACTTGTCAAAAATGGTTCGCTGTGCCAGGTTTTTTTATTTTATCCCTAACTACGGCTCAAGTGGAGCATGCCCACAAAAAATGAGCCAATTCGGACTAAAATTGACGATTTGGTGACCAAAACAAAGTTCGGTGATCGAAAAAGTTAAGCCTCATCGAGCGCGGATACTTTTTTGGAAATCGGTAAAAACTTGTCCAAAATGGTTCGCTGTGCCAGATTTTTTTGTTTTATCCCCAACTATGGCTCAAGTGGAGCATGCCCACAAAAAATGAGCCAATTCGGACTAAAATTGACGATTTGGTGACCAAAACAAAGTTCGGTGATCGAAAAAGTTAAGCCTCATCGAGCGCGGATACTTTTTTGGAAATTGGTGAAAACTTGTCAAAAATGGTTCGCTGTGCCAGATTTTTTTGTTTTATCCCTAACTATGGCTCAAGTGGAGCATGCCCACAAAAAATGAGCCAATTCAGACTAAAATTGACGATTTGGTGACCAAAACAAAGTTCGGTGATCGAAAAAGTTAAGCCTCATCGAGCGCGGATACTTTTTTGGAAATCGGTAAAAACTTGTCCAAAATGGTTCGCTGTGCCAGATTTTTTTGTTTTATCCCCAACTATGGCTCAAGTGGAGCATGCCCACAAAAAATGAGCCAATTCGGACTAAAATTGACGATTTGGTGACCAAAACAAAGTTCGGTGATCGAAAAAGTTAAGCCTCATCGAGCGCGGATACTTTTTTGGAAATCGGTAAAAACTTGTCCAAAATGGTTCGCTGTGCCAGATTTTTTTGTTTTATCCCTAACTATGGCTCAAGTGGAGCATGCCCACAAAAAATGAGCCAATTCGGACTAAAATTGACGATTTGGTGATTAAAACAAAGTTCGATGATCGAAAAAGTTAAGCCTCATCGAGCGCGGATACTTTTTTGGAAATCGGTAAAAACTTGTCCAAAATGGTTCGCTGTGCCAGATTTTTTTGTTTTATCCCCAACTATGGCTCAAGTGGAGCATGCCCACAAAAAATGAGCCAATTCGGACTAAAATTGACGATTTGGTGGCTAAAACAAAGTTCGGTGATCGAAAAAGTTAAGCCTCATCGAGCGCGGATACTTTTTTGGAAATCGGTAAAAACTTGTCCAAAATGGTTCGCTGTGCCAGATTTTTTTGTTTTATCCCTAACTATGGCTCAAGTGGAGCATGCCCACAAAAAATGAGCCAATTCGGACTAAAATTGACGATTTGGTGACCAAAACAATGTTCGGTGATCGAAAAAGTTAAGCCTCATCGAGCGCGGATACTTTTTTGGAAATTGGTGAAAAATTGTCAAAAATGGTTCGCTGTGCCAGATTTTTTTGTTTTATCCCTAACTATGGCTCAAGTGGAGCATGCCCACAAAAAATGAGCCAATTCGGACTAAAATTGACGATTTGGTGACCAAAACAATGTTCGGTGATCGAAAAAGTTAAGCCTCATCGAGCGCGGATACTTTTTTGGAAATTGGTGAAAACTTGTCAAAAATGGTTCGCTGTGCCAGATTTTTTTGTTTTATCCCTAACTATGGCTCAAGTGGAGCATGCCCACAAAAAATGAGCCAATTCGGACTAAAATTGACGATTTGGTGACCAAAACAATGTTCGGTGATCGAAAAAGTTAAGCCTCATCGAGCGCGGATACTTTTTTGGAAATTGGTGAAAACTTGTCAAAAATGGTTCGCTGTGCCAGATTTTTTTGTTTTATCCCTAACTATGGCTCAAGTGGAGCATGCCCACAAAAAATGAGCCAATTCGGACTAAAATTGACGATTTGGTGACCAAAACAAAGTTCGGTGATCGAAAAAGTTAAGCCTCATCGAGCGCGGATACTTTTTTGGAAATTGGTGAAAACTTGTCAAAAATGGTTCGCTGTGCCAGATTTTTTTGTTTTATCCCTAACTATGGCTCAAGTGGAGCATGCCCACAAAAAATGAGCCAATTCGGACTAAAATTGACGATTTGGTGACCAAAACAAAGTTCGGTGATCGAAAAAGTTAAGCCTCATCGAGCGCGGATACTTTTTTGGAAATCGGTAAAAACTTGTCCAAAATGGTTCGCTGTGCCAGATTTTTTTGTTTTATCCCCAACTATGGCTCAAGTGGAGCATGCCCACAAAAAATGAGCCAATTCGGACTAAAATTGACGATTTGGTGACCAAAACAAAGTTCGGTGATCGAAAAAGTTAAGCCTCATCGAGCGCGGATACTTTTTTGGAAATCGGTAAAAACTTGTCCAAAATGGTTCGCTGTGCCAGATTTTTTTGTTTTATCCCTAACTATGGCTCAAGTGGAGCATGCCCACAAAAAATGAGCCAATTCGGACTAAAATTGACGATTTGGTGACCAAAACAATGTTCGGTGATCGAAAAAGTTAAGCCTCATCGAGCGCGGATACTTTTTTGGAAATTGGTGAAAAATTGTCAAAAATGGTTCGCTGTGCCAGATTTTTTTGTTTTATCCCTAACTATGGCTCAAGTGGAGCATGCCCACAAAAAATGAGCCAATTCGGACTAAAATTGACGATTTGGTGACCAAAACAATGTTCGGCGATCGAAAAAGTTAAGCCTCATCGAGCGCGGATACTTTTTTGGAAATTGGTGAAAACTTGTCAAAAATGGTTCGCTGTGCCAGATTTTTTTGTTTTATACCTAACTATGGCTCAAGTGGAGCATGCCCACAAAAAATGAGCCAATTCGGACTAAAATTGACGATTTGGTGACCAAAACAATGTTCGGTGATCGAAAAAGTTAAGCCTCATCGAGCGCGGATACTTTTTTGGAAATTGGTGAAAACTTGTCAAAAATGGTTCGCTGTGCCAGATTTTTTTGTTTTATCCCTAACTATGGCTCAAGTGGAGCATGCCCACAAAAAATGAGCCAATTCGGACTAAAATTGACGATTTGGTGACCAAAACAAAGTTCGGTGATCGAAAAAGTTAAGCCTCATCGAGCGCGGATACTTTTTTGGAAATTGGTGAAAACTTGTCAAAAATGGTTCGCTGTGCCAGATTTTTTTGTTTTATCCCTAACTATGGCTCAAGTGGAGCATGCCCACAAAAAATGAGCCAATTCGGACTAAAATTGACGATTTGGTGACCAAAACAAAGTTCGGTGATCGAAAAAGTTAAGCCTCATCGAGCGCGGATACTTTTTTGGAAATCGGTAAAAACTTGTCCAAAATGGTTCGCTGTGCCAGATTTTTTTGTTTTATCCCCAACTATGGCTCAAGTGGAGCATGCCCACAAAAAATGAGCCAATTCGGACTAAAATTGACGATTTGGTGACCAAAACAAAGTTCGGTGATCGAAAAAGTTAAGCCTCATCGAGCGCGGATACTTTTTTGGAAATCGGTAAAAACTTGTCCAAAATGGTTCGCTGTGCCAGATTTTTTTGTTTTATCCCTAACTATGGCTCAAGTGGAGCATGCCCACAAAAAATGAGCCAATTCGGACTAAAATTGACGATTTGGTGATTAAAACAAAGTTCGATGATCGAAAAAGTTAAGCCTCATCGAGCGCGGATACTTTTTTGGAAATCGGTAAAAACTTGTCCAAAATGGTTCGCTGTGCCAGATTTTTTTGTTTTATCCCCAACTATGGCTCAAGTGGAGCATGCCCACAAAAAATGAGCCAATTCGGACTAAAATTGACGATTTGGTGGCCAAAACAAAGTTTGGTGATCGAAAAAGTTAAGCCTCATCGAGCGCGGATACTTTTTTGGAAATCGGTAAAAACTTGTCCAAAATGGTTCGCTGTGCCAGATTTTTTTGTTTTATCCCTAACTATGGCTCAAGTGGAGCATGCCCACAAAAAATGAGCCAATTCGGACTAAAATTGACGATTTGGTGACCAAAACAATGTTCGGTGATCGAAAAAGTTAAGCCTCATCGAGCGCGCATACTTTTTTGGAAATTGGTGAAAACTTGTCAAAAATGGTTCGCTGTGCCAGATTTTTTTGTTTTATCCCTAACTATGGCTCAAGTGGAGCATGCCCACAAAAAATGAGCCAATTCGGACTAAAATTGACGATTTGGTGACCAAAACAATGTTCGGTGATCGAAAAAGTTAAGCCTCATCGAGCGCGGATACTTTTTTGGAAATTGGTGAAAACTTGTCAAAAATGGTTCGCTGTGCCAGATTTTTTTGTTTTATCCCTAACTATGGCTCAAGTGGAGCATGCCCACAAAAAATGAGCCAATTCGGACTAAAATTGACGATTTGGTGACCAAAACAAAGTTCGGTGATCGAAAAAGTTAAGCCTCATCGAGCGCGGATACTTTTTTGGAAATCGGTAAAAACTTGTCCAAAATGGTTCGCTGTGCCAGATTTTTTTGTTTTATCCCCAACTATGGCTCAAGTGGAGAATGCCCACAAAAAATGAGCCAATTCGGACTAAAATTGACGATTTGGTGACCAAAACAAAGTTCGGTGATCGAAAAAGTTAAGCCTCATCGAGCGCGGATACTTTTTTGGAAATCGGTAAAAACTTGTCCAAAATGGTTCGCTGTGCCAGATTTTTTTGTTTTATCCCTAACTATGGCTCAAGTGGAGCATGCCCACAAAAAATGAGCCAATTCGGACTAAAATTGACGATTTGGTGACCAAAACAATGTTCGGTGATCGAAAAAGTTAAGCCTCATCGAGCGCGCATACTTTTTTGGAAATTGGTGAAAACTTGTCAAAAATGGTTCGCTGTGCCAGATTTTTTTGTTTTATCCCTAACTATGGCTCAAGTGGAGCATGCCCACAAAAAATGAGCCAATTCGGACTAAAATTGACGATTTGGTGACCAAAACAAAGTTCGGTGATCGAAAAAGTTAAGCCTCATCGAGCGCGGATACTTTTTTGGAAATCGGTAAAAACTTGTCCAAAATGGTTCGCTGTGCCAGATTTTTTTGTTTTATCCCCAACTACGGCTCAAGTGGAGCATGCCCACAAAAAATGAGCCAATTCGGACTAAAATTGACGATTTGGTGACCAAAACAAAGTTCGGTGATCGAAAAAGTTAAGCCTCATCGAGCGCGGATACTTTTTTGGAAATCGGTAAAAACTTGTCCAAAATGGTTCGCTGTGCCAGATTTTTTTGTTTTATCCCTAACTATGGCTCAAGTGGAGCATGCCCACAAAAAATGAGCCAATTCGGACTAAAATTGACGATTTGGTGACCAAAACAATGTTCGGTGATCGAAAAAGTTAAGCCTCATCGAGCGCGGATACTTTTTTGGAAATTGGTGAAAAATTGTCAAAAATGGTTCGCTGTGCCAGATTTTTTTGTTTTATCCCTAACTATGGCTCAAGTGGAGCATGCCCACAAAAAATGAGCCAATTCGGACTAAAATTGACGATTTGGTGACCAAAACAATGTTCGGTGATCGAAAAAGTTAAGCCTCATCGAGCGCGGATACTTTTTTGGAAATTGGTGAAAACTTGTCAAAAATGGTTCGCTGTGCCAGATTTTTTTGTTTTATCCCTAACTATGGCTCAAGTGGAGCATGCCCACAAAAAATGAGCCAATTCGGACTAAAATTGACGATTTGGTGACCAAAACAATGTTCGGTGATCGAAAAAGTTAAGCCTCATCGAGCGCGGATACTTTTTTGGAAATTGGTGAAAACTTGTCAAAAATGGTTCGCTGTGCCAGATTTTTTTGTTTTATCCCTAACTATGGCTCAAGTGGAGCATGCCCACAAAAAATGAGCCAATTCGGACTAAAATTGACGATTTGGTGACCAAAACAAAGTTCGGTGATCGAAAAAGTTAAGCCTCATCGAGCGCGGATACTTTTTTGGAAATTGGTGAAAACTTGTCAAAAATGGTTCGCTGTGCCAGATTTTTTTGTTTTATCCCTAACTATGGCTCAAGTGGAGCATGCCCACAAAAAATGAGCCAATTCGGACTAAAATTGACGATTTGGTGACCAAAACAAAGTTCGGTGATCGAAAAAGTTAAGCCTCATCGAGCGCGGATACTTTTTTGGAAATCGGTAAAAACTTGTCCAAAATGGTTCGCTGTGCCAGATTTTTTTGTTTTATCCCCAACTTTGGCTCAAGTGGAGCATGCCCACAAAAAATGAGCCAATTCGGACTAAAATTGACGATTTGGTGACCAAAACAAAGTTCGGTGATCGAAAAAGTTAAGCCTCATCGAGCGCGGATACTTTTTTGGAAATCGGTAAAAACTTGTCCAAAATGGTTCGCTGTGCCAGATTTTTTTGTTTTATCCCTAACTATGGCTCAAGTGGAGCATGCCCACAAAAAATGAGCCAATTCGGACTAAAATTGACGATTTGGTGATTAAAACAAAGTTCGATGATCGAAAAAGTTAAGCCTCATCGAGCGCGGATACTTTTTTGGAAATCGGTAAAAACTTGTCCAAAATGGTTCGCTGTGCCAGATTTTTTTGTTTTATCCCCAACTATGGCTCAAGTGGAGCATGCCCACAAAAAATGAGCCAATTCGGACTAAAATTGACGATTTGGTGGCCAAAACAAAGTTTGGTGATCGAAAAAGTTAAGCCTCATCGAGCGCGGATACTTTTTTGGAAATCGGTAAAAACTTGTCCAAAATGGTTCGCTGTGCCAGATTTTTTTGTTTTATCCCTAACTATGGCTCAAGTGGAGCATGCCCACAAAAAATGAGCCAATTCGGACTAAAATTGACGATTTGGTGACCAAAACAATGTTCGGTGATCGAAAAAGTTAAGCCTCATCGAGCGCGCATACTTTTTTGGAAATTGGTGAAAACTTGTCAAAAATGGTTCGCTGTGCCAGATTTTTTTGTTTTATCCCTAACTATGGCTCAAGTGGAGCATGCCCACAAAAAATGAGCCAATTCGGACTAAAATTGACGATTTGGTGACCAAAACAATGTTCGGTGATCGAAAAAGTTAAGCCTCATCGAGCGCGGATACTTTTTTGGAAATTGGTGAAAACTTGTCAAAAATGGTTCGCTGTGCCAGATTTTTTTGTTTTATCCCTAACTATGGCTCAAGTGGAGCATGCCCACAAAAAATGAGCCAATTCGGACTAAAATTGACGATTTGGTGACCAAAACAAAGTTCGGTGATCGAAAAAGTTAAGCCTCATCGAGCGCGGATACTTTTTTGGAAATCGGTAAAAACTTGTCCAAAATGGTTCGCTGTGCCAGATTTTTTTGTTTTATCCCCAACTATGGCTCAAGTGGAGCATGCCCACAAAAAATGAGCCAATTCGGACTAAAATTGACGATTTGGTGACCAAAACAAAGTTCGGTGATCGAAAAAGTTAAGCCTCATCGAGCGCGGATACTTTTTTGGAAATCGGTAAAAACTTGTCCAAAATGGTTCGCTGTGCCAGATTTTTTTGTTTTATCCCTAACTATGGCTCAAGTGGAGCATGCCCACAAAAAATGAGCCAATTCGGACTAAAATTGACGATTTGGTGACCAAAACAATGTTCGGTGATCGAAAAAGTTAAGCCTCATCGAGCGCGCATACTTTTTTGGAAATTGGTGAAAACTTGTCAAAAATGGTTCGCTGTGCCAGATTTTTTTGTTTTATCCCTAACTATGGCTCAAGTGGAGCATGCCCACAAAAAATGAGCCAATTCGGACTAAAATTGACGATTTGGTGACCAAAACAATGTTCGGTGATCGAAAAAGTTAAGCCTCATCGAGCGCGGATACTTTTTTGGAAATTGGTGAAAACTTGTCAAAAATGGTTCGCTGTGCCAGATTTTTTTGTTTTATCCCTAACTATGGCTCAAGTGGAGCATGCCCACAAAAAATGAGCCAATTCGGACTAAAATTGACGATTTGGTGACCAAAACAAAGTTCGGTGATCGAAAAAGTTAAGCCTCATCGAGCGCGGATACTTTTTTGGAAATCGGTAAAAACTTGTCCAAAATGGTTCGCTGTGCCAGATTTTTTTGTTTTATCCCCAACTACGGCTCAAGTGGAGCATGCCCACAAAAAATGAGCCAATTCGGACTAAAATTGACGATTTGGTGACCAAAACAAAGTTCGGTGATCGAAAAAGTTAAGCCTCATCGAGCGCGGATACTTTTTTGGAAATCGGTAAAAACTTGTCCAAAATGGTTCGCTGTGCCAGATTTTTTTGTTTTATCCCTAACTATGGCTCAAGTGGAGCATGCCCACAAAAAATGAGCCAATTCGGACTAAAATTGACGATTTGGTGATTAAAACAAAGTTCGATGATCGAAAAAGTTAAGCCTCATCGAGCGCGGATACTTTTTTGGAAATCGGTAAAAACTTGTCCAAAATGGTTCGCTGTGCCAGATTTTTTTGTTTTATCCCCAACTATGGCTCAAGTGGAGCATGCCCACAAAAAATGAGCCAATTCGGACTAAAATTGACGATTTGGTGGCCAAAACAAAGTTCGGTGATCGAAAAAGTTAAGCCTCATCGAGCGCGGATACTTTTTTGGAAATCGGTAAAAAATTGTCCAAAATGGTTCGCTGTGCCAGATTTTTTTGTTTTATACCTAACTATGGCTCAAGTGGAGCATGCCCACAAAAAATGAGCCAATTCGGACTAAAATTGACGATTTGGTGACCAAAACAATGTTCGGTGACCGAAAAAGTTAAGCCTCATCGAGCGGGGATACTTTTTTGGAAATTGGTGAAAACTTGTCAAAAATGGTTCGCTGTGCCAGATTTTTTTATTTTATCGCCAACTATGGCTCAAGTGGAGCATGCCCACAAAAAATGAGCCAATTCGGACTAAAATTGACGATTTGGTGGCCAAAACAAAGTTCGGTGATCGAAAAAGTTAAGCCTCATCGAGCGCGGATACTTTTTTGGAAATCGCTAAAAACTTGTCCAAAATGGTTCGCTGTGCCAGATTTTTTTGTTTTATCCCGAACTATGGCTCAAGTGGAGCATGCCCACAAAAAATGAGCCAATTCGGACTAAAATTGACGATTTGGTGACCAAAACAAAGTTCGGTGATCGAAAAAGTTAAGCCTCATCGAGCGCGGATACTTTTTTGGAAATTGGTGAAAACTTGTCAAAAATGGTTCGCTGTGCCAGATTTTTTTATTTTATCCCCAACTATGGCTCAAGTGGAGCATGCCCACAAAAAATGAGCCAATTCGGACTAAAATTGACGATTTGGTGGCCAAAACAAAGTTCGGTGATCGAAAAAGTTAAGCCTCATCGAGCGCGGATACTTTTTTGCAAATTGGTGAAAACTTGTCAAAAATGGTTCGATGTGCCAGATTTTTTTATTTTATCCCCAACTCTGGCTCAAGTGGAGCATGCCCACAAAAAATGAGCCATTTCGGACTAAAATTGACGATTTGGTGGCCAAAACAAAGTTCGGTGATCGAAAAAGTTAAGCCTCATCGAGCGCGGATACTTTTTTGGAAATTGGTGAAAACTTGTCAAAAATGGTTCGCTGTGCCAGATTTTTTTATTTTATCCCCAACTCTGGCTCAATTGGAGCATGCCCACAAAAAATGAGCCATTTCGGACTAAAAATGACGATTTGGTGGCCAAAACAAAGTTCGGTGATCGAAAAAGTTAAGCCTCATCGAGCGCGGATACTTTTTTGGAAATTGGTGAAAACTTGTCAAAAATGGTTCGCTGTGCCAGATTTTTTTATTTTATCCCCAACTATGGCTCAAGTGGAGCATGCCCACAAAAAATGAGCCAATTCGGACTAAAATTGACGATTTGGTGGCCAAAACAAAGTTCGGTGATCGAAAAAGTTAAGCCTCATCGAGCGCGGATACTTTTTTGGAAATTGGTGAAAACTTGTCGAAAATGGTTCGCTGTGCCAGATCTTTTTATTTTATCCCGAACTATGGCTCAAGTGGAGCATGCCCACAAAAAATGAGCCAATTCGGACTAAAATTGACGATTTGGTGGCCAAAACAAAGTTCGGTGATCGAAAAAGTTAAGCCTCATCGAGCGCGGATACTTTTTTGGAAATTGGTAAAAACTTGTCAAAAATGGTTCGCTGTGCCAGATTTTTTTATTTTATCCCCATTTCTGGCTCAAGTGGAGCATGCCCACAAAAAATGAGCCATTTCGGACTAAAATTGACGATTTGGTGGCCAAAACAAAGTTCGGTGATCGAAAAAGTTAAGCCTCATCGAGCGCGGATACTTTTTTGGAAATTGGTGAAAACTTGTCAAAAATGGTTCGCTGTGCCAGATTTTTTTATTTTATCCCCAACTATGGCTCAAGTGGAGCATGCCCACAAAAAATGAGCCAATTCGGACTAAAATTGACGATTTGGTGGCCAAAACAAAGTTCGGTGATCGAAAAAGTTAAGCCTCATCGAGCGCGGATACTTTTTTGGAAATTGGTGAAAACTTGTCAAAAATGGTTCGCTGTGCCAGATCTTTTTATTTTATCCCGAACAATGGCTCAAGTGGAGCATGCCCACGAAAAATGAGCCAATTCGGACTAAAATTGACGATTTGGTGGCCAAAACAAAGTTCGGTGATCGAAAAAGTTAAGCCTCATCGAGCGCGCATACTTTTTTGGAAATTGGTGAAAACTTGTCAAAAATGGTTCGCTGTGCCAGATTTTTTTATTTTATCCCCAACTACGGCTCAAGTGGAGCATGCCCACAAAAAATGAGCCAATTCGGACTAAAATTGACGATTTGGTGGCCAAAACAAAGTTCGGTGATCGAAAAAGTTAAGCCTCATCGAGCGCGGATACTTTTTTGGAAATTGGTGAAAACTTGTCAAAAATGGTTCACTGTGCCAGATTTTTTTTATTTTATCCCCAACTATGGCTCAAGTGGAGCATGCCCACAAAAAATGAGCCATTTCGGACTAAAATTGACGATTTGGTGGCCAAAACAAAGTTCGGTGATCGAAAAAGTTAAGCCTCATCGAGCGCGGATACTTTTTTGGAAATTGGTGAAAACTTGTCAAAAATGGTTCGCTGTGCCAGATTTTTTTATTTTATCCCCAACTATGGCTCAAGTGGAGCATGCCCACAAAAAATGAGCCAATTCGGACTAAAATTGACGATTTGGTGGCCAAAACAAAGTTCGGTGATCGAAAAAGTTAAGCCTCATCGAGCGCGGATACTTTTTTGGAAATTGCTGAAAACTTGTCAAAAATGGTTCGCTGTGCCAGCTTTTTTTATTTTATCCCCAACTATGGCTCAAGTGGAGCATGCCCACAAAAAATGAGCCAATTCGGACTAAAATTGACGATTTGGTGGCCAAAACAAAGTTCGGTGATCGAAAAAGTTAAGCCTCATCGAGCGCGGATACTTTTTTGGAAATTGGTGAAAACTTGTCAAAAATGGTTCGCTGTGCCAGATTTTTTTATTTTATCCCCAACTATGGCTCAAGTGGAGCATGCCCACAAAAAATGAGCCAATTCGGACTAAAATTGACGATTTGGTGGCCAAAACAACGTTCGGTGATCGAAAAAGTTAAGCCTCATCGAGCGCGGATACTTTTTTGGAAATTGGTGAAAACTTGTCAAAAATGGTTCACTGTGCCAGATTTTTTTATTTTATCCCCAACTATGGCTCAAGTGGAGCATGCCCACGAAAAATGAGCCAATTCGGACTAAAATTGACGATTTGGTGGCCAAAACAAAGTTCGGTGATCGAAAAAGTTAAGCCTCATCGAGCGCGGATACTTTTTTGGAAATTGGTGAAAAGTTGTCAAAAATGGTTCGCTGTGCCAGATTTTTTTATTTTATCCCCAACTACGGCTCAAGTGGAGCATGCCCACAAAAAATGAGCCAATTCGGACTAAAATTGACGATTTGGTGGCCAAAACAAAGTTCGGTGATCGAAAAAGTTAAGCCTCATCGAGCGCGGATACTTTTTTGGAAATTGGTGAAAACTTGTCAAAAATGGTTCGCTGTGCCAGATTTTTTTATTTTATCCCCAACTATGTCTCAAGTGGAGCACGCCCACAAAAAATGAGCCATTTCGGACTAAAATTGACGATTTGGTGGCCAAAACAAAGTTCGGTGATCGAAAAAGTTAAGCCTCATCGAGCGCGGATACTTTTTTGGAAATTGGTGAAAACTTGTCAAAAATGGTTCGCTGTGCCAGATTTTTTTATTTTATCCCCAACTATGTCTCAAGTGGAGCACGCCCACAAAAAATGAGCCATTTCGGACTAAAATTGACGATTTGGTGGCCAAAACAAAGTTCGGTGATCGAAAAAGTTAAGCCTCATCGAGCGCGGATACTTTTTTGGAAATTGGTGAAAACTTGTCAAAAATGGTTCGCTGTGCCAGATTTTTTTATTTTATCCCCAACTATGGCTCAAGTGGAGCATGCCCACAAAAAATGAGCCAATTCGGACTAAAATTGACGATTTGGTGGCCAAAACAAAGTTCGGTGATCGAAAAAGTTAAGCCTCATCGAGCGCGGATACTTTTTTGGAAATTGGTGAAAACTTGTCAAAAATGGTTCGCTGTGCCAGATTTTTTTATTTTATCCCCAACTATGTCTCAAGTGGAGCACGCCCACAAAAAATGAGCCATTTCGGACTAAAATTGACGATTTGGTGGCCAAAACAAAGTTCGGTGATCGAAAAAGTTAAGCCTCATCGAGCGCGGATACTTTTTTGGAAATTGGTGAAAACTTGTCAAAAATGGTTCGCTGTGCCAGATTTTTTTATTTTATCCCCAACTATGGCTCAAGTGGAGCATGCCCACAAAAAATGAGCCAATTCGGACTAAAATTGACGATTTGGTGGCCAAAACAAAGTTCGGTGATCGAAAAAGTTAAGCCTCATCGAGCGCGGATACTTTTTTGGAAATTGCTGAAAACTTGTCAAAAATGGTTCGCTGTGCCAGATTTTTTTATTTTATCCCCAACTATGGCTCAAGTGGAGCATGCCCACAAAAAATGAGCCATTTCGGACAAAAATTGACGATTTGGTGGCCAAAACAAAGTTCGGTGATCGAAAAAGTTAAGCCTCATCGAGCGCGGATACTTTTTTGGAAATTGGTGAAAACTTGTCAAAAATGGTTCGCTGTGCCAGATTTTTATCCCCAACTATGGCTCAAGTGGAGCATGCCCACAAAAAATGAGCCAATTCGGACTAAAATTGACGATTTGGTGGCCAAAACAAAGTTCGGTGATCGAAAAAGTTAAGCCTCATCGAGCGCGGATACTTTTTTGGAAATTGGTGAAAACTTGTCAAAAATGGTTCGCTGTGCCAGATTTTTTTATTTTATCCCCAACTATGGCTCAAGTGGAGCATGCCCACGAAAAATGAGCCAATTCGGACTAAAATTGACGATTTAGTGGCCAAAACAAAGTTCGGTGATCGAAAAAGTTAAGCCTCATCGAGCGCGGATACTTTTTTGGAAATTGGTGAAAACTTGTCAAAAATGGTTCGCTGTGCCAGATTTTTTTATTTTATCCCCAACTACGGCTCAAGTGGAGCATGCCCACAAAAAATGAGCCAATTCGGACTAAAATTGACGATTTGGTGGCCAAAACAAAGTTCGGTGATCGAAAAAGTTAAGCCTCATCGAGCGCGGATACTTTTTTGGAAATTGGTAAAAACTTGTCAAAAATGGTTCGCTGTGCCAGATTTTTTTATTTTATCCGCAACTATGGCTCAAGTGGAGCATGCCCACAAAAAATGAGCCATTTCGGACTAAAATTGACGATTTGGTGGCCAAAACAAAGTTCGGTGATCGAAAAAGTTAAGCCTCATCGAGCGCGGATACTTTTTTGGAAATTGGTGAAAACTTGTCAAAAATGGTTCGCTGTGCCAGATTTTTTTATTTTATCCCCAACTATGGCTCAAGTGGAGCATGCCCACAAAAAATGAGCCAATTCGGACTAAAATTGACGATTTGGTGGCCAAAACAAAGTTCGGTGATCGAAAAGTTAAGCCTGATCGAGCGCGGATACTTTTTTGGAAATTGCTGAAAACTTGTCAAAAATGGTTCGCTGTGCCAGATTTTTTTATTTTATCCCCAACTACGGCTCAACTGGAGCATACCCACAAAAAATGAGCCAATTCGGACTAAGATTGACGATTTGGTGGCCAAAACAAAGTTCGGTGATCGAAAAAGTTAAGCCTCATCGAGCGCGGATACTTTTTTGGAAATTGGTGAAAACTTGTCAAAAATGGTTCGCTGTGCCAGATTTTTTTATTTTATCCCCAACTATGGCTCAAGTGGAGCATGCCCACGAAAAATGAGCCAATTCGGACTAAAATTGACGATTTGGTGGCCAAAACAAAGTTCGGTGATCGAAAAAGTTAAGCCTCATCGAGCGCGGATACTTTTTTGGAAATTGGTGAAAACCTGTCAAAAATGGTTCGATGTGCCAGATTTTTTTATTTTATCCCCAACTACGGCTCAAGTGGAGCATGCCCACAAAAAATGAGCCAATTCGGACTAAAATTGACGATTTGGTGGCCAAAACAAAGTTCGGTGATCGAAAAAGTTAAGCCTCATCGAGCGCGGAAACTTTTTTGGAAATTGGTGAAAACTTGTCAAAAATGGTTCGCTGTGCCAGATTCTTTTATTTTATCCCCAACTATGGCTCAAGTGGAGAATGCCCACAAAAAATGAGCCATTTCGGACTAAAATTGACGATTTGGTGGCCAAAACAATGTTCGGTGATCGAAAAAGTTAAGCCTCATCGAGCGCGGATACTTTTTTGGAAATTGGTGAAAACTTGTCAAAAATGGTTCGCTGTGCCAGATTTTTTTATTTTATCCCCAACTATGGCTCAAGTGGAGCATGCCCAGAAAAAATGAGCCAATTCGGACTAAAATTGACGATTTGGTGGCCAAAACAAAGTTCGGTGATCGAAAAAGTTAAGCCTCATCGAGCGCGGATACTTTTTTGGAAATTGCTGAAAACTTGTCAAAAATGGTTCGCTGTGCCAGATTTTTTTATTTTATCCCCAACTACGGCTCAAGTGGAGCATGCCCACAAAAAATGAGCCAATTCGGACTAAAATTGACGATTTGGTGGCCAAAACAAAGTTCGGTGATCGAAAAAGTTAAGCCTCATCGAGCGCGGATACTTTTTTGGAAATTGGTGATAACTTGTCAAAAATGGTTCGCTGTGCCAGATTTTTTTATTTTATCCCCAACTATGGCTTAAGTGGAGCATGCCCACAAAAAATGAGCCATTTCGGACTAAAATTGACGATTTGGTGGCCAAAACAAAGTTCGGTGATCGAAAAAGTTAAGCCGCATCGAGCGCGGATACTTTTTTGGAAATTGGTGAAAACTTGTCAGAAATGGTTCGCTGTGCCAGATTTTTTTATTTTGTCCCTAACTAAGGCTCAAGTGGAGCATACCCACAAAAAATGAGCCAATTCGGACTAAAATTGACGATTTGGTGGCCAAAACAAAGTTCGGTGATCGAAAAAGTTAAGCCTCATCGAGCGCGGATACTTTTTGTAAATGACAATTTCAGCAATAACCATTGCTCCAAACACACCCCATATACTTGTAAAGGCCATTCTAATAGTTCCCCTGCTTGCGTTTACTGTATATTTGGTATTTGGAACTGTCTCGGAAACATCAATACTAATTGTAAAATTTCCCTTTATTAAACTAACTTTTAGTTTAGTGCAAATCGCTGAGTTCCATTCTTTAGGCTGCACTCCGCTAACGCAGAGTGCATTCAAATAAAACTTATCAAATAGAGTTGATACTTACCTATTTAATAAGTTTATCACAACAATTAGGCTAAAAGCAATTGAGCTATGATTTTCCCAAGTACCGGCCTAAACCCACTGAAGTCATGCCTCCGGTTCAATGTCCGGTTGAACAGGTTCCTCGGACCCAATTCATCTCTCCCTTGTTTTGGGGCCGTTCCACTGTATTGTGGAAGGTTGGAAGCAAAAAGATTGTGTGTTGGTCATAATACACTGTATGGCTACGAATTGCACAAATTATAACACAAACGTGGCTAAAATTGCATGTATTAAGTGACTATTTTGCAAACCGCAAGGCGGCGAGTTAAAGTGATCCTGTATATGAATATAAGACTACAATACACTACTGTTGTATATAAATTCGCCCCCACTTACGCAAATGCCTACGACCATACCATGTTGAATGCACCGGTTCTCGTCCGATCACCGAAATTAAGCAACATTGGGCCTGGTTAGTACTTGGATGGGTGACCGCTTGGGAACACCAGGTGTTGTAGGCTTTTTATTTTGAGTATTCAAACCTCATAGAATACTTTTATTCGATATTTACACACTTTAGAGCCTCAAAAAGCCTCGGTGATCGAAAAAGTTAAGCCTCATCGAGCGCGGATACTTTTTTGGAAATTGGTAAAAACTTGTCCAAAATGGTTCGCTGTGCCAGATTTTTTTTTATTTTATCCCCAACTATGGCTGAAGTGGAGCATGCCCACAAAAAATGAGCCAATTCGGACTAAAATTGACGATTTGGTGGCCAAAACAATGTTCGGTGATCGAAAAAGTTAAGCCTCATCGAGCGCGGATACTTTTTTGGAAATTGGTGAAAACTTGTCAAAAATGGTTCGCTGTGCCAGATTTTTTTATTTTATCCCCAACTATGGCTCAAGTGGAGCATGCCCGCAAAAAATGAGCCAATTCGGACTAAAATTGACGATTTGGTGGCCCAAACAAAGTTCGGTGATCGAAAAAGTTAAGCCTCATCGAGCGCGGATACTTTTTTGGAAATTGGTGAAAACTTGTCAAAAATGGTTCGCTGTGCCAGATTTTTTTATTTTATCCCCAACTCTGGCTCAAGTGGAGCATGCCCACAAAAAATGAGCCAATTCGGACTAAAATTGACGATTTGGTGGCCAAAACAAAGTTTGGTGATCGAAAAAGTTAAGCCTCATCGAGCGCGGATACTTTTTTTGGAAATTGTTGAAAACTTGTCGAAAATGGTTCGCTGTGCCAAATTTTTTTATTTTATCCCCAACTACGGCTCAAGTGGAGCATGCCCACAAAAAATGAGCCATTTCGGACTAAAATTGACGATTTGGTGGCCAAAACAAAGTTCGGTGATCGAAAAAGTTAAGCCTCATCGAGCGCGGATACTTTTTTGGAAATTGGTGAAAACTTGACAAAAATGGTTCGCTGTGCCAGATTTTTTTATTTTATCCCCAACTATGGCTCAAGTGGAGCATGCCCACAAAAAATGAGCCAATTCGGACTAAAATTGACGATTTGGTGGCCAAAACAATGTTCGGTGATCGAAAAAGTTAAGCCTCATCGAGCGCGGATACTTTTTTGGAAATTGTTGAAAACTTGTCAAAAATGGTTCGCTATGCCAGATTTTTTTATTTTATCCCCAACTACGGCTCAAGTGGAGCATGCCGACAAAAAATGAGCCATTTCGGACTAAAATTAACGAATTGGTGGCCAAAACAAAGTTCGGTGATCGAAAAAGTTAAGCCTCATCGAGCGCGGATACTTTTTTGGAAATTGGTGCAAACTTGTCAAAAATGGTTCGCTGTGCCAGATTTTTTTATTTTATCCCCAACTATGGCTCAAGTGGAGCATGACCACAAAAAATGAGCCATTTCGGACTAAAATTGACGATTTGGTGGCCAAAACAAAGTTCGGTGATTGAAAAAGTTAAGCCTCATCGAGCGCGGATACTTTTTTGGAAATTGGTGAAAACTTGTCAAAAATGGTTCGCTGTGCCAGTTTTTTTTATTTTATCCCCAACTATGGCTCAAGTGGAGCATGCCCACAAAAAATGAGCCAATTCGGACTAAAATTGACGATTTGGTGGCCAAAACAAAGTTCGGTGATCGAAAAAGTTAAGCCTCATCGAGCGCGGATACTTTTTTGGAAATTGGTGAAAACTTGTCAAAAATGGTTCGCTGTGCCAGATTTTTTTATTTTATCCCCAACTACGGCTCAAGTGGAGCATACCCACAAAAAATGAGCCAATTCGGACTAAAATTGACGATTTGGTGGCCAAAACAAAGTTCGGTGATCGAAAAAGTTAAGCCTCATCGAGCGCGGATACTTTTTTGGAAATTGTTGAAAACTTGACAAAAATGGTTCGCTGTGCCAGATTTTTTTATTTTATCCCCAACTACGGCTCAAGTGGAGCATACCAACAAAAAATGAGCCAATTCGGACTAAAATTGACGATTTGGTGGCCAAAACAAAAATCGGTGATCGAAAAAGTTAAGCCTCATCGAGCGCGGATACTTTTTTGGAAATTAGTGAAAACTTGTCAAAAATGGTTCGCTGTGCCAGATTTTTTTATTTTATCCCCAACTATGGCTCAAGTGGAGCATGCCCACAAAAAATGAGCCAATTCGGACTAAAATTGACGATTTGGTGGCCAAAACAAAGTTCGGTGATCGAAAAAGTTAAGCTTCATCGAGCGCGGATACTTTTTTGGAAATTAGTGAAAACTTGTCAAAAATGGTTCGCTGTGCCAGATTTTTTTATTTTATCCCCAACTATGGCTCAAGTGGAGCATGCCCACAAAAAATGAGCCAATTCGGACTAAAATTGACGATTTGGTGGCCAAAACAAAGTTCGGTGATCGAAAAAGTTAAGCCTCATAGAGCGCGGATACTTTTTTGGAAATTGGTGAAAACTTGTCAAAAAAGGTTCGCTGTGCCAGATTTTTTTATTTTATCCCCAACTATGGCTCAAGTGGAGCATGCCCACAAAAAATGAGCCAATTCGGACTAAAATTGACGATTTGGTGGCCAAAACAAAGTTCGGTGATCGAAAAAGTTAAGCCTCATCGAGCGCGGATACTTTTTTGGAAATTGGTGAAAACTTGTCAAAAATGGTTTGCTGTGCCAGATTTTTTTTATTTTATCCCCAACTATGGCTCAAGTGGAGCATGCCCACAAAAAATGAGCCAATTCGGACTAAAATTGACGATTTGGTGGCCAAAACAAAGATCGGTGATCGAAAAAGTTAAGCCTCATTGAGCGCGGATACTTTTTTGGAAATTGGTGAAAACTTGTCAAAAATGGTTCGCTGTGCCAGATTTTTTTGTTTTATCCCCAACTATGGCTCAAGTGGAGCATGCCCACAAAAAATGAGCCAATTCGGACTAAAATTGACGATTTGGTGGCCAAAACAAAGTTCGGTGATCGAAAAAGTTAAGCCTCATCGAGCGCGGATATTTTTTTGGAAGTTGGTGAAAACTTGTCAAAAATGGTTCGCTGTGCCAGATTTTTTTATTTTATCCCCAACTCTGGCTCAAGTGGAGCATGCTCACAAAAAATGGGCCATTTCGGACTAAAATTGACGATTTGGTGGCCAAAACAAAGTTCGGTGATCGAAAAAGTTAAGCCTCATCGAGCGCGGATACTTTTTTGGAAAATGGTGAAAACTTGTCAAAAATGGTTCGCTGTGCCAGATTTTTTTGTTTTATCCCCAACTATGGCTCAAGTGGAGCATGCCCACAAAAAATGAGCCAATTCGGACTAAAATTGACGATTTGGTGGCCAAAACAAAGTTCGGTGATCGAAAAAGTTAAGCCTAATCGAGCGCGGATATTTTTTTGGAAGTTGGTGAAAACTTGTCAAAAATGGTTCGCTGTGCCAGATTTTTTTATTTTATCCCCAACTCTGGCTCAAGTGGAGCATGCTCACAAAAAATGGGCCATTTCGGACTAAAATTGACGATTTGGTGGCCAAAACAAAGTTCGGTGATCGAAAAAGTTAAGCCTCATCGAGCGCGGATACTTTTTTGGAAAATGGTGAAAACTTGTCAAAAACGGTTCGCTGTGCCCGATTTTTTTATTTTATCCCCAACTATGGCTCAAGTGGAGCATGCCCACAAAAAATGAGCCAATTCGGACTAAAATTGACGATTTGGTGGCCAAAACAAAGTTCGGTGATCGAAAAAGTTAAGCTTCATCGAGCGCGGATACTTTTTTGGAAATTAGTGAAAACTTGTCAAAAATGGTTCGCTGTGCCAGATTTTTTTTTATTTTATCCCCAACTATGGCTCAAGTGGAGCATGCCCACAAAAAATGAGCCATTTCGGACTAAAATTGACGATTTGGTGGCCAAAACAAAGTTCGGTGATCGAAAAAGTTAAGCCTAATCGAGCGCGGATATTTTTTTGGAAGTTGGTGAAAACTTGTCAAAAATGGTTCGCTGTGCCAGATTTTTTTATTTTATCCCCAACTCTGGCTCAAGTGGAGCATGCTCACAAAAAATGGGCCATTTCGGACTAAAATTGACGATTTGGTGGCCAAAACAAAGTTCGGTGATCGAAAAAGTTAAGCCTCATCGAGCGCGGATACTTTTTTGGAAAATGGTGAAAACTTGTCAAAAACGGTTCGCTGTGCCCGATTTTTTTATTTTATCCCCAACTATGGCTCAAGTGGAGCATGCCCACAAAAAATGAGCCAATTCGGACTAAAATTGACGATTTGGTGGCCAAAACAAAGTTCGGTGATCGAAAAAGTTAAGCTTCATCGAGCGCGGATACTTTTTTGGAAATTAGTGAAAACTTGTCTAAAATGGTTCGCTGTGCCAGATTTTTTTATTTTATCCCCAACTATGGCTCAAGTGGAGCATGCCCACAAAAAATGAGCCAATTCGGACTAAAATTGACGATTTGGTGGCCAAAACAAAGTTCGGTGATCGAAAAAGTTAAGCCTCATAGAGCACGGATACTTTTTTGGAAATTGGTGAAAACTTGTCAAAAAAGGTTCGCTGTGCCAGATTTTTTTATTTTATCCCCAACTATGGCTCAAGTGGAGCATGCCCACAAAAAATGAGCCAATTCGGACTAAAATTGACGATTTGGTGGCCAAAACAAAGTTCGGTGATCGAAAAAGTTAAGCCTCATCGAGCGCGGATACTTTTTTGGAAATTGGTGAAAACTTGACAAAAATGGTTTGCTGTGCCAGATTTTTTTTATTTTATCCCCAACTATGGCTCAAGTGGAGCATGCCCACAAAAAATGAGCCATTTCGGACTAAAATTGACGATTTGGTGGCCAAAACAAAGTTCGGTGATCGAAAAAGTTAAGCCTAATCGAGCGCGGATATTTTTTTGGAAGTTGGTGAAAACTTGTCAAAAATGGTTCGCTGTGCCAGATTTTTTTATTTTATCCCCAACTCTGGCTCAAGTGGAGCATGCTCACAAAAAATGGGCCATTTCGGACTAAAATTGACGATTTGGTGGCCAAAACAAAGTTCGGTGATCGAAAAAGTTAAGCCTCATCGAGCGCGGATACTTTTTTGGAAAATGGTGAAAACTTGTCAAAAACGGTTCGCTGTGCCCGATTTTTTTATTTTATCCCCAACTATGGCTCAAGTGGAGCATGCCCACAAAAAATGAGCCAATTCGGACTAAAATTGACGATTTGGTGGCCAAAACAAAGTTCGGTGATCGAAAAAGTTAGGCTTCATCGAGCGCGGATACTTTTTTGGAAATTAGTGAAAACTTGTCTAAAATGGTTCGCTGTGCCAGATTTTTTTATTTTATCCCCAACTATGGCTCAAGTGGAGCATGCCCACAAAAAATGAGCCAATTCGGACTAAAATTGACGATTTGGTGGCCAAAACAAAGTTCGGTGATCGAAAAAGTTAAGCCTCATAGAGCACGGATACTTTTTTGGAAATTGGTGAAAACTTGTCAAAAAAGGTTCGCTGTGCCAGATTTTTTTATTTTATCCCCAACTATGGCTCAAGTGGAGCATGCCCACAAAAAATGAGCCAATTCGGACTAAAATTGACGATTTGGTGGCCAAAACAAAGTTCGGTGATCGAAAAAGTTAAGCCTCATCGAGCGCGGATACTTTTTTGGAAATTGGTGAAAACTTGACAAAAATGGTTTGCTGTGCCAGATTTTTTTTATTTTATCCCCAACTATGGCTCAAGTGGAGCATGCCCACAAAAAATGAGCCAATTCGGACTAAAATTGACGATTTGGTGGCCAAAACAAAGATCGGTGATCGAAAAAGTTAAGCCTCATTGAGCGCGGATACTTTTTTGGAAATTGGTGAAAACTTGTCAAAAATGGTTCGCTGTGCCAGATTTTTTTGTTTTATCCCCAACTATGGCTCAAGTGGAGCATGCCCACAAAAAATGAGCCAATTCGGACTAAAATTGACGATTTGGTGGCCAAAACAAAGTTCGGTGATCGAAAAAGTTAAGCCTCATCGAGCGCGGATACTTTTTTGGAAAATGGTGAAAACTTGTCAAAAATGGTTCGCTGTGCCAGATTTTTTTGTTTTATCCCCAACTATGGCTCAAGTGGAGCATGCCCACAAAAAATGAGCCAATTCGGACTAAAATTGACGATTTGGTGGCCAAAACAAAGTTCGGTGATCGAAAAAGTTAAGCCTCATCGAGCGCGGATATTTTTTTGGAAGTTGGTGAAAACTTGTCAAAAATGGTTCGCTGTGCCAGATTTTTTTATTTTATCCCCAACTCTGGCTCAAGTGGAGCATGCTCACAAAAAATGGGCCATTTCGGACTAAAATTGACGATTTGGTTGCCAAAACAAAGTTCGGTGATCGAAAAAGTTAAGCCTCATCGAGCGCGGATACTTTTTTGGAAAATGGTGAAAACTTGTCAAAAACGGTTCGCTGTGCCCGATTTTTTTATTTTATCCCCAACTATGGCTCAAGCGGAGCATGCCCACAAAAAATGAGCCAATTCGGACTAAAATTGACGATTTGGTGGCCAAAACAAAGTTTGGTGATCGAAAAAGTTAAGCCTCATCGAGCGCGGATACTTTTTTTGGAAATTGTTGAAAACTTGTCGAAAATGGTTCGCTGTGCCAGATTTTTTTATTTTATCCCCAACTACGGCTCAAGTGGAGCATACCCACAAAAATGAGCCAATTCGGACTAAAATTGACGATTTGGTGGCCAAAACAAAGTTCGGTGATCGAAAAAGTTAAGCCTCATCGAGCGCGGATACTTTTTTGGAAATTGGTGAAAACTTGTCAAAAATGGTTCGCTGTGCCAGATTTTTTATTTTATCCCCAACTATGGCTCAAGTGGAGCATGCCCACAAAAAATGAGCCAATTCGGACTAAAATTGACGATTTGGTGTCCAAAACAAAGTTCGGTGATCGAAAAAGTTAAGCCTCATCGAGCGCGGATATTTTTTTGGAAATTGGTGAAAACTTGTCAAAAATGGTTCGCTGTGCCAGATTTTTTTATTTTATCCCCAACTATGGCTCAAGTGGAGCATGCCCACAAAAAATGAGCCATTTCGGACTAAAATTGACGATTTGGTGGCCAAAACAAAGTTCGGTGTTCGAAAAAGTTAAGCCTCATCGAGCGCGGATACTTTTTTGGAAATTGGTGAAAACTTGTCAAAAATGGTTCGCTGTGCCAGATTTTTTTTATTTTATCCCCAACTCTGGCTCAAGTGGAGCATGCCCACAAAAAATGAGCCATTTCGGACTAAAATTGACGATTTGGTGGCCAAAACAAAGTTCGGTGATCGAAAAAGTTAAGCCTCATCGAGCGTGGATACTTTTTTTGGAAATTGGTGAAAACTTGTCAAAAATGGTTCGCTGTGCCAGATTTTTTTATTTTATCCCCAACTATGGCTCAAGTGGAGCATGCCCACAAAAAATGAGCCAATTCGGACTAAAATTGACGATTTGGTGGCCAAAACAAAGTTTGGTGATCGAAAAAGTTAAGCCTCATCGAGCGCGGATACTTTTTTGGAAATTGGTGAAAACTTGTCAAAAATGGTTCGCTGTGCCAGATTTTTTTATTTCATCCCCAACTACGGCTCAAGTGGAGCATACCCACAAAAAATGAGCCAATTCGGACTAAAATTGACGATTTGGTGGCCAAAACAAAGTTCGGTGATCGAAAAAGTTAAGCCTCATCGAGCGCGGATACTTTTTTGGAAATTGGTGAAAACTTGTCAAAAATGGTTCGCTGTGCCAGATTTTTTTATTTTATCCCCAACTATGGCTCAAGTGGAGCATGCCCACAAAAAATGAGCCAATTCGGAATAAAATTGCCGATTTGGTGGCCAAAACAAAGTTCGGTGATCGAAAAAGTTAAGCCTCATCGAGCGCGGATACTTTTTTGGAAATTGTTGAAAACTTGTCAAAAATGGTTCGCTGTGCCAGATTTTTTTATTTTATCCCCAACTACGGCTCAAGTGGAGCATACCCACAAAAAATGAGCCAATTCGGACTAAAATTGACGATTTGGTGGCCAAAACAAAGTTCGGTGATCGAAAAAGTTAAGCCTCATCGAGCGCGGATACTTTTTTGGAAATTGTTGAAAAATTGCCAAAAATGGTTCGCTGTGCCAGATTTTTTTATTTTATCCCCAACTACGGCTCAAGTGGAGCATACCAACAAAAAATGAGCCAATTCGGACTAAAATTGACGATTTGGTGGCCAAAACAAAGTTCGGTGATCGAAAAAGTTAAGCCTCATCGAGCGCGGATACTTTTTTGGAAATTGGTGAAAAATTGCCAAAAATGGTTCGCTGTGCCAGATTTTTTTATTTTATCCCCAACTACGGCTCAAGTGGAGCATACCAACAAAAAATGAGCCAATTCGGACTAAAATTGACGATTTGGTGGCCAAAACAAAGTTCGGTGATCGAAAAAGTTAAGCCTCATCGAGCGCGGATACTTTTTTGGAAATTGGTGAAAACTTGACAAAAATGGTTTGCTGTGCCAGATTTTTTTTATTTTATCCCCAACTATGGCTCAAGTGGAGCATGCCCACAAAAAATGAGCCATTTCGGACTAAAATTGACGATTTGGTGGCCAAAACAAAGTTCGGTGATCGAAAAAGTTAAGCCTAATCGAGCGCGGATATTTTTTTGGAAGTTGGTGAAAACTTGTCAAAAATGGTTCGCTGTGCCAGATTTTTTTATTTTATCCCCAACTCTGGCTCAAGTGGAGCATGCTCACAAAAAATGGGCCATTTCGGACTAAAATTGACGATTTGGTGGCCAAAACAAAGTTCGGTGATCGAAAAAGTTAAGCCTCATCGAGCGCGGATACTTTTTTGGAAAATGGTGAAAACTTGTCAAAAACGGTTCGCTGTGCCCGATTTTTTTATTTTATCCCCAACTATGGCTCAAGTGGAGCATGCCCACAAAAAATGAGCCAATTCGGACTAAAATTGACGATTTGGTGGCCAAAACAAAGTTCGGTGATCGAAAAAGTTAAGCTTCATCGAGCGCAGATACTTTTTTGGAAATTAGTGAAAACTTGTCTAAAATGGTTCGCTGTGCCAGATTTTTTTATTTTATCCCCAACTATGGCTCAAGTGGAGCATGCCCACAAAAAATGAGCCAATTCGGACTAAAATTGACGATTTGGTGGCCAAAACAAAGTTCGGTGATCGAAAAAGTTAAGCCTCATAGAGCACGGATACTTTTTTGGAAATTGGTGAAAACTTGTCAAAAAAGGTTCGCTGTGCCAGATTTTTTTATTTTATCCCCAACTATGGCTCAAGTGGAGCATGCCCACAAAAAATGAGCCAATTCGGACTAAAATTGACGATTTGGTGGCCAAAACAAAGTTCGGTGATCGAAAAAGTTAAGCCTCATCGAGCGCGGATACTTTTTTGGAAATTGGTGAAAACTTGACAAAAATGGTTTGCTGTGCCAGATTTTTTTTATTTTATCCCCAACTATGGCTCAAGTGGAGCATGCCCACAAAAAATGAGCCAATTCGGACTAAAATTGACGATTTGGTGGCCAAAACAAAGATCGGTGATCGAAAAAGTTAAGCCTCATTGAGCGCGGATACTTTTTTGGAAATTGGTGAAAACTTGTCAAAAATGGTTCGCTGTGCCAGATTTTTTTGTTTTATCCCCAACTATGGCTCAAGTGGAGCATGCCCACAAAAAATGAGCCAATTCGGACTAAAATTGACGATTTGGTGGCCAAAACAAAGTTCGGTGATCGAAAAAGTTAAGCCTCATCGAGCGCGGATACTTTTTTGGAAAATGGTGAAAACTTGTCAAAAATGGTTCGCTGTGCCAGATTTTTTTGTTTTATCCCCAACTATGGCTCAAGTGGAGCATGCCCACAAAAAATGAGCCAATTCGAACTAAAATTGACGATTTGGTGGCCAAAACAAAGTTCGGTGATCGAAAAAGTTAAGCCTCATCGAGCGCGGATATTTTTTTGGAAGTTGGTGAAAACTTGTCAAAAATGGTTCGCTGTGCCAGATTTTTTTATTTTATCCCCAACTCTGGCTCAAGTGGAGCATGCTCACAAAAAATGGGCCATTTCGGACTAAAATTGACGATTTGGTTGCCAAAACAAAGTTCGGTGATCGAAAAAGTTAAGCCTCATCGAGCGCGGATACTTTTTTGGAAAATGGTGAAAACTTGTCAAAAACGGTTCGCTGTGCCCGATTTTTTTATTTTATCCCCAACTATGGCTCAAGCGGAGCATGCCCACAAAAAATGAGCCAATTCGGACTAAAATTGACGATTTGGTGGCCAAAACAAAGTTTGGTGATCGAAAAAGTTAAGCCTCATCGAGCGCGGATACTTTTTTTGGAAATTGTTGAAAACTTGTCGAAAATGGTTCGCTGTGCCAGATTTTTTTATTTTATCCCCAACTACGGCTCAAGTGGAGCATACCCACAAAAATGAGCCAATTCGGACTAAAATTGACGATTTGGTGGCCAAAACAAAGTTCGGTGATCGAAAAAGTTAAGCCTCATCGAGCGCGGATACTTTTTTGGAAATTGGTGAAAACTTGTCAAAAATGGTTCGCTGTGCCAAATTTTTTTATTTTATCCCCAACTATGGCTCAAGTGGAGCATGCCCACAAAAAATGAGCCATTTCGGACTAAAATTGACGATTTGGTGGCCAAAACAAAGTTCGGTGTTCGAAAAAGTTAAGCCTCATCCAGCGCGGATACTTTTTTGGAAATTGGTGAAAACTTGTCAAAAATGGTTCGCTGTGCCAGATTTTTTATTTTATCCCCAACTATGGCTCAAGTGGAGCATGCCCACAAAAAATGAGCTAATTCGGACTAAAATTGACGATTTGGTGTCCAAAACAAAGTTCGGTGATCGAAAAAGTTAAGCCTCATCGAGCGCGGATATTTTTTTGGAAATTGGTGAAAACTTGTCAAAAATGGTTCGCTGTGCCAGATTTTTTTTATTTTATCCCCAACTCTGGCTCAAGTGGAGCATGCCCACAAAAAATGAGCCATTTCGGACTAAAATTGACGATTTGGTGGCCAAAACAAAGTTCGGTGATCGAAAAAGTTAAGCCTCATCGAGCGTGGATACTTTTTTTGGAAATTGGTGAAAACTTGTCAAAAATGGTTCGCTGTGCCAGATTTTTTTATTTTATCCCCAACTATGGCTCAAGTGGAGCATGCCCACAAAAAATGAGCCAATTCGGACTAAAATTGACGATTTGGTGGCCAAAACAAAGTTTGGTGATCGAAAAAGTTAAGCCTCATCGAGCGCGGATACTTTTTTGGAAATTGGTGAAAACTTGTCAAAAATGGTTCGCTGTGCCAGATTTTTTTATTTCATCCCCAACTACGGCTCAAGTGGAGCATACCCACAAAAAATGAGCCAATTCGGACTAAAATTGACGATTTGGTGGCCAAAACAAAGTTCGGTGATCGAAAAAGTTAAGCCTCATCGAGCGCGGATACTTTTTTGGAAATTGGTGAAAACTTGTCAAAAATGGTTCGCTGTGCCAGATTTTTTTATTTTATCCCCAACTATGGCTCAAGTGGAGCATGCCCACAAAAAATGAGCCAATTCGGAAAAAAATTGCCGATTTGGTGGCCAAAACAAAGTTCGGTGATCGAAAAAGTTAAGCCTCATCGAGCGCGGATACTTTTTTGGAAATTGTTGAAAACTTGTCAAAAATGGTTCGCTGTGCCAGATTTTTTTATTTTATCCCCAACTACGGCTCAAGTGGAGCATACCCACAAAAAATGAGCCAATTCGGACTAAAATTGACGATTTGGTGGCCAAAACAAAGTTCGGTGATCGAAAAAGTTAAGCCTCATCGAGCGCGGATACTTTTTTGGAAATTGTTGAAAAATTGCCAAAAATGGTTCGCTGTGCCAGATTTTTTTATTTTATCCCCAACTACGGCTCAAGTGGAGCATACCAACAAAAAATGAGCCAATTCGGACTAAAATTGACGATTTGGTGGCCAAAACAAAGTTCGGTGATCGAAAAAGTTAAGCCTCATCGAGCGCGGATACTTTTTTGGAAATTGGTGAAAACTTGTCAAAAATGGTTCGCTGTGCCAGATTTTTTTTATTTTGTCCCCAACTATGGCTCAAGTGGAGCATGCCCACAAAAAATGAGCCAATTCGGACTAAAATTGACGATTTGGTGGCCAAAACAAAGTTCGGTGATCGAAAAAGTTAAGCCTCATCGAGCGCGGATACTTTTTTGGAAATTGGTGAAAACTTGTCAAAAATGGTTCGCTGTGCCAGATTTTTTTTATTTTATCCCCAACTATGGCTCAAGTGGAGCATGCCCACAAAAAATGAGCCAATTCGGACTAAAATTGACGATTTGGTGGCCAAAACAAAGTTCGGTGATCGAAAAAGTTAAGCCTCATCGAGCGCGGATACTTTTTTGGAAATTAGTGAAAACTTGTCAAAAATGGTTCGCTGTGCCAGATTTTTTTATTTTATCCCCAACTATGGCTCAAGTGGAGCATGCCCACAAAAAATGAGCCAATTCGGACTAAAATTGACGATTTGGTGGCCAAAACAAAGTTCGGTGATCGAAAAAGTTAAGCCTCATCGAGCGCGGATACTTTTTTGGAAATTCGTGAAAACTTGTCAAAAATGGTTCGCTGTGCCAGATTTTTTTTTTATCCCCAACTATGGCTCAAGTGGAGCATGCCCACAAAAAATGAGCCAATTCGGACTAAAATTGACGATTTGGTGGCCAAAACAAAGATCGGTGATCGAAAAAGTTAAGCCTCATCGAGCGCGGATACTTTTTTGGAAATTGTTGAAAACTTGTCAAAAGTGGTTCGCTGTGCCAGATTTTTTTATTTTATCCTCAACCATGGCTCAAGTGGAGCATGCCCACAAAAAATGAGCCAATTCGGACTAAAATTGACGATTTGGTGGCCAAAACAAAGTTCGGTGATCGAAAAAGTTAAGCCCGATCGAGCGCGGATACTTTTTTGGAAATTGTTGAAAACTTGTCAAAAATGGTTCGCTGTGCCAGATTTTTTTATTTTATCCTCAACTACGGCTCACGTGGAGCATACCCACAAAAAATGAGCCAATTTGGACTAAAATTGACGATTTGGTGGCCAAAACAAAGTTCGGTGATCGAAAAAGTTAAGCCTCATCGAGCGCGGATACTTTTTTGGAAATTGGTGAAAACTTGTCAAAAATGGTTCGCTGTGCCAGATTTTTTTGTTTTATCCCCAATTATGGCTCAAGTGGAGCATGCCCACAAAAAATGAGCCAATTCGGACTAAAATTGACGATTTGGTGGCCAAAACAAAGTTCGGTGATCGAAAAAGTTAAGCCTCATCGAGCGCGGATACTTTTTTGGAAATTGTTCAAAAACTTGTCAAAAATGGTTCACTGTGCCAGATTTTTTCATTTTATCCCCAACTACGGCTCACGTGGAGCATACCCACAAAAAATGAGCCAATTCGGACTAAAATTGAACATTTGGTGGCCAAAACAAAGTTCGGTGATCGAAAAAGTTAAGCCTCATCGAGCGCGGATACTTTTTTGGAAATTGGTGAAAACTTGTCAAAAAGGGTTCGCTGTGCCAGATTTTTTTATTTTATCCCCAACTATGGCTCAAGTGGAGCATGCCCACAAAAAATGAGCCAATTCGGACTAAAATTGACGATTTGGTGGCCAAAACAATGTTCGGTGATCGAAAAAGTTAAGCCTCATCGAGCGCGGATACTTTTTTGGAAATTGGTGAAAACTTGTCAAAAATGGTTCGCTGTGCCAGATTTTTTTATTTTATCCCCAACTATGGCTCAAGTGGAGCATGCCCACAAAAAATGAGCCAATTCGGACTAGAATTGACGATTTGGTGGCCAAAACAAAGTTCGGTGATCGAAAAAGTTAAGCCTCATCGAGCGCGGATACTTTTTTGGAAATTGGTGAAAACTTGTCAAAAATGGTTCGCTGTGCCAGATTTTTTTATTTTATCCCCAACTACGGCTCAAGTGGAGCATGCCCACAAAAAATGAGCCAATTCGGACTAAAACTGACGATTTGGTGGCCAAAACAAAGTTCGGTGATCGAAAAAGTTAAGCCTCATCGAGCGCGGATACTTTTTTGGAAATTGGTGAAAACTTGTCAAAAATGGTTCGCTGTGCCAGATTTATTTATTTTATCCCCAACTATGGCTCAAGTGGAGCATGCCCACAAAAAATGAGCCATTTCGGACTAAAATTGACGATTTGGTGGCCAAAACAAAGTTCGGTGATCGAAAAAGTTAAGCCTCATCGAGCGCGGATACTTTTTTGGAAATTGGTGAAAACTTGTCAAAAATGGTTCGCCGTGCCAGATTTTTTCATTTTATCCCCAACTACGGCTCAAGTGGAGCATGCCCACAAAAAATGAGCCAATTCGGACTAAAATTGACGATTTGGTGGCCAAAACAAAGTTCGGTGATCGAAAAAGTTAAGCCTCATCGAGCGCGGATACTTTTTTGGAAATTGGTGAAAACTTGTCAAAAATGGTTCGCTGTGCCAGATTTTTTTATCTTATCCCCAACTATGGCTCAAGTGGAGCATGCCCACAAAAAATGAGCCATTTCGGACTAAAATTGACGATTTGGTGGCCAAAACAAAGTTCGGTGATCGAAAAAGTTAAGCCTCATCGAGCGCGGATACTTTTTTGGAAATTGGTGAAAACTTGTCAAAAATGGTTCGCTGTGCCAGATTTTTTTATTTTATCCCCAACTATGGCTCAAGTGGAGCATGCCCACAAAAAATGAGCCAATTCGGACTAAAATTGACGATTTGGTGGCCAAAACAAAGTTCGGTGATCGAAAAAGTTAAGCCTCATCGAGCGCGGATACTTTTTTGGAAATCGTTGAAAACTTGTCAAAAATGGTTCGCTGTGCCAGATTTTTTTTTTAATCCCCAACTACGGCTCAAGTGGAGCATACCCACAAAAAATGAGCCAATTCGGACTAAAATTGACGATTTGGTGGCCAAAACAAAGTTCGGTGATCGAAAAAGTTAAGCCTCATCGAGCGCGGATACTTTTTTGGAAATTGGTGAAAACTTGTCAAAAATGGTTCGCTGTGCAATTTTTTTTTATTGTATCCCCAACTATGGCTCAAGTGGAGCATGCCCACAAAGAATGAGCCATTTCAGACTAAAATTGACGATTTGGTGGCCAAAACAAAGTTCGGTGATCGAAAAAGTTAAGCCTCATCGAGCGCGGATACTTTTTTGGAAATTGGTGAAAACTTGTCAGAAATGATTCGCTGTGCCAGATTTTTTTATTTTATCCCTAACTACGGCTTAAGTGGAGCATACCCACAGAAAATGAGCCAATTCGGACTAAAATTGACGATTTGGTGGTCAAAACAAAGTTCGGTGATCGAAAAAGTTAAGCCTCATCGAGCGCGGATACTTTTTGTAAATGACAATTTCAGCAATAACCATTGCTCCAAACACACCCCATATACTTGTAAAGGCCATTCTAATAGTTCCCCTGCTTGCGTTTACTGTATATTTGGTATTTGGAACTGTCTCGGAAACATCAATACTAATTGTAAAATTTCCCTTTATTAAACTAACTTTTAGTTTAGTGCAAATCGCTGAGTTCCATTCTTTAGGCTGCACTCCGCTAACGCAGAGTGCATTCAAATAAAACTTATCAAATAGAGTTGATACTTACCTATTTAATAAGTTTATCACAACAATTAGGCTAAAAGCAATTGAGCTATGATTTTCCCAAGTACCGGCCTAAACCCACTGAAGTCTTGCCTCCGGTTCAATGTCCGGTTGAACAGGTTCCTCGGACCCAATTCATCTCTCCCTTGTTTTGGGGCCGTTCCACTGTATTGTGGAAGGTTGGAAGCAAAAAGATTGTGTGTTGGTCATAATACACTGTATGGCTACGAATTGCATAAATTATAACACAAACGTGGCTAAAACTGCATGTATTAAGTGACTATTTTGCAAACCGCAAGGCGGCGAGTTAAAGTGATCCTGTATATGAATATAAGACTACAATACACTACTGTTGTATATAAATTCGCCCCCACTTACGCAAATGCCTACGACCATACCATGTTGAATGCACCGGTTCTCGTCCGATCACCGAAATTAAGCAACATTGGGCCTGGTTAGTACTTGGATGGGTGACCGCTTGGGAACACCAGGTGTTGTAGGCTTTTTATTTTGAGTATTCAAACCTCATAGAATACTTTTATTCGATATTTACACACTTTAGAGCCTCAAAAAGCCTCGGTGATCGAAAAAGTTAAGCCTCATCGAGCGCGGATACTTTTTTTGGAAATTGGTAAAAACTTGTCCAAAATGGTTCGCTGTGCCAGATTTTTTTTATTTTATCCCCAACTATGGCTCAAGTGGAGCATGCCCACAAAAAATGAGCCAATTCGGACTAAAATTGACGATTTGGTGGCCAAAACAAAGTTCGGTGATCGAAAAAGTTAAGCCTCATCGAGCGCAGATACTTTTTTGGAAATTAGTGAAAACTTGTCAAAAATGGTTCGCTGTGCCAGATTTTTTTTATTTTATCCCCAACTATGGCTCAAGTGGAGCATGCCCACAAAAAATGAGCCAATTCGGACTAAAATTGACGATTTGGTGGCCAAAACAATGTTCGGTGATCGAAAAAGTTAAGCCTCATCGAGCGCGGATACTTTTTTGGAAATTGGTGAAAACTTGTCAAAAATGGTTCGATGTGCCAGATTTTTTTATTTTATCCCCAACTATGGCTCAAGTGGAGCATGCCCACAAAAAATGAGCCATTTCGGACTAAAATTGACGATTTGGTGGCCAAAACAAAGTTCGGTGATCGAAAAAGTTAAGCCTCATCGAGCGCGGATACTTTTTTTGGAAATTGGTGAAAACTTGTCAAAAATGGTTCGCTGTGCCAGATTTTTTTATTTTATCCCCAACTATGGCTCAAGTGGAGCATGCCCACAAAAAATGAGCCAATTCGGACAAAAATTGACGATTTGGTGGCCAAAACAAAGTTCGGTGATCGAAAAAGTTAAGCCTCATCGAGCGCGGATACTTTTTTGGAAATTGTTGAAAACTTGTCAAAAATGGTTCGCTGTGCCAGATTTTTTTATTTTATCCCCAACTACGGCTCAAGTGGAGCATACCCACAAAAAATGAGCCAATTCGGACTAAAATTGACGATTTGGTGGCCAAAACAAAGTTCGGTGATCGAAAAAGTTAAGCCTCATCGAGCGCGGATACTTTTTTGGAAATTAGTGAAAACTTGTCAAAAATGGTTCGCTGTGCCAGATTTTTTTTATTTTATCCCCAACTATGGCTCAAGTGGAGCATGCCCACAAAAAATGAGCCAATTCGGACTAAAATTGACGATTTGGTGGCCAAAACAATGTTCGGTGATCGAAAAAGTTAAGCCTCATCGAGCGCGGATACTTTTTTGGAAATTGGTGAAAACTTGTCAAAAATGGTTCGATGTGCCAGATTTTTTTATTTTATCCCCAACTATGGCTCAAGTGGAGCATGCCCACAAAAAATGAGCCATTTCGGACTAAAATTGACGATTCGGTGGCCAAAACAAAGTTCGGTGATCGAAAAAGTTAAGCCTCATCGAGCGCGGATACTTTTTTTGGAAATTGGTGAAAACTTGTCAAAAATGGTTCGCTGTGCCAGATTTTTTTATTTTATCCCCAACTATGGCTCAAGTGGAGCATGCCCACAAAAAATGAGCCAATTCGGACAAAAATTGACGATTTGGTGGCCAAAACAAAGTTCGGTGATCGAAAAAGTTAAGCCTCATCGAGCGCGGATACTTTTTTGGAAATTGTTGAAAACTTGTCAAAAATGGTTCGCTGTGCCAGATTTTTTTATTTTATCCCCAACTACGGCTCAAGTGGAGCATACCCACAAAAAATGAGCCAATTCGGACTAAAATTGACGATTTGGTGGCCAAAACAAAGTTCGGTGATCGAAAAAGTTAAGCCTCATCGAGCGCGGATACTTTTTTGGAAATTGGTAAAAACTTGTCAAAAATGGTTCGCTGTGCCAAATTTTTTTATTTTATCCCCAACTAAGGCTCAAGTGGAGCATGCCCACAGAAAATGAGCCAATTCGGACTAAAATTGACGATTTGGTGGCCAAAACAAAGTTCGGTGATCGAAAAAGTTAAGCCTCATCGAGCGCGGATACTTTTTTGGAAATTGGTAAAAACTTGTCAAAAATGGTTCGCTGTGCCAAATTTTTTTATTTTATCCCCAACTAAGGCTCAAGTGGAGCATGCCCACAAAAAATGAGCCAATTCGGACTAAAATTGACGATTTGGTGGCCAAAACAAAGTTCGGTGATCGAAAAAGTTAAGCCTCATCGAGCGCGGATACTTTTTTGGAAATTGGTAAAAACTTGTCAAAAATGGTTCGCTGTGCCAAATTTTTTTATTTTATCCCCAACTAAGGCTCAAGTGGAGCATGCCCACAAAAAATGAGCCAATTCGGACTAAAATTGACGATTTGGTGGCCAAAACAAAGTTCGGTGATCGAAAAAGTTAAGCCTCATCGAGCGCGGATACTTTTTTGGAAATTAGTAAAAACTTGTCAAAAATGGTTCGCTGTGCCAAATTTTTTTATTTTATCCCCAACTAAGGCTCAAGTGGAGCATGCCCACATAAAATGAGCCAATTCGGACTAAAATTGACGATTTGGTGGCCAAAACAAAGTTCGGTGATCGAAAAAGTTAAGCCTCATCGAGCGCGGATACTTTTTTGGAAATTGGTAAAAACTTGTCAAAAATGGTTCGCTGTGCCAAATTTTTTTATTTTATCCCCAACTAAGGCTCAAGTGGAGCATGCCCACAAAAAATGGGCCATTTCGGACTAAAATTGACGATTTGGTGGCCAAAACAAAGTTCGGTGATCGAAAAAGTTAAGCCTCATCGAGCGCGGATACTTTTTTGGAAATTGGTGAAAACTTGTCAGAAATGGTTCGCTGTGCCAGGTTTTTTTATTTTATCCCTAACTACGGCTCATGTGGAGCATACCCACAAAAAATGAGCCAATTCGGACTAAAATTGACGATTTGGTGGCCAAAACAAAGTTCGGTGATCGAAAAAGTTAAGCCTCATCGAGCGCGGATACTTTTTGTAAATGACAATTTCAGCAATAACCATTGCTCCAAACACACCCCATATACTTGTAAAGGCCATTCTAATAGTTCCCCTGCTTGCGTTTACTGTATATTTGGTATTTGGAACTGTCTCGGAAACATCAATACTAATTGTAAAATTTCCCTTTATTAAACTAACTTTTACGTTAGTGCAAATCGCTGAGTTCCATTCTTTAGGCTGCACTCCGCTAACGCAGAGTGCATTCAAATAAAACTTATCAAATAGAGTTGATACTTACCTATTTAATAAGTTTAGCACAACAATTAGGCTAAAAGCAATTGAGCTATGATTTTCCCAAGTACCGGCCTAAACCCACTGAAGTCATGCCTCCGGTTCAATGTCCGGTTGAACAGGTTCCTCGGACCCAATTCATCTCTCCCTTGTTTTGGGGCCGTTCCACTGTATTGTGGAAGGTTGGAAGCAAAAAGTTTGTGCGTTGGTCATAATACACTGTATGGCTACGAATTGCATAAATTATAACACAAACGTGGCTAAAATTGCATGTATTAAGTGACTATTTTGCAAACCGCAAGGCGGCGAGTTAAAGTGATCCTGTATATGAATATAACACTACAATACAATACTGTTGTATATAAATTCGCCCCCACTTACGCAAATGCCTACGACCGTACCATGTTGAATGCACCGTTTCTCGTCCGATCACCGAAGTTAAGCAACATTGGGCCTGGTTAGTACTTGGATGGGTGACCGCTTGGGAACACCAGGTGTTGTAGGCTTTTTCTTTTGAGTATTCAAACCTCATAGAATACTTTTATTCGATATTTACACATTTTAGAGCCTCAAAAAGCCTCGGTGATCGAAAAAGTTAAGCCTCATCGAGCGCGGATACTTTTTTGGAAATTGGTAAAAACTTGTCCAAAATGGTTCGCTGTGCCAGATTTTGTTTATTTTATCCCCAACTATGGCTTAAGTGGAGCATGCCCACAAAAAATGAGCCAATTCGGACTAAAATTGACGATTTGGTGGCCAAAACAAAGTTCGGTGATCGAAAAAGTTAAGCCTTATCGAGCGCGGATACTTTTTTTGGAAATTGTTGATAACTTGTCAAAAATGGTTCGCTGTGCCAGATTTTTTTATTTTATCCCCAACTACGGCTCAAGTGGAGCATGCCCACAAAAAATGAGCCAATTCGGACTAAAATTGACGATTTGGTGGCCAAAACAAAGTTCGGTGATCGAAAAAGTTAAGCCTCATCGAGCGCGGATACTTTTTTGGAAATTGGTGAAAACTTGTCAGAAATGGTTCGCTGTGCCAGATTTTTTATTTTATCCCCAACTATGGCTAAAGTGGAGCATGCCCACAAAAAATGAGCCATTTCGGACTAAAATTGACGATTTGGTGGCCAAAACAAAGTTCGGTGATCGAAAAAGTTAAGCCTCATCGAGCGCGGATACTTTTTTTTGGAAATTGGTGAAAACTTGTCAAAAATGGTTCGCTGTGCCAGATTTTTTTATTTTATCCCCAACTATGGCTCAAGTGGAGCATGCCCACAAAAAATGAGCCAATTCGGACTAAAATTGACGATTTGGTGGCCAAAACAAAGTTCGGTGATCGAAAAAGTTAAGCCTCATCGAGCGCGGATACTTTTTTGGAAATTGGTAAAAACTTGTCAAAAATGGTTCGCTGTGCCAAATTTTTTTATTTTATCCCCAACTAAGGCTCAAGTGGAGCATGCCCACAAAAAATGAGCCAATTCGGACTAAAATTGACGATTTGGTGGCCAAAACAAAGTTCGGTGATCGAAAAAGATAAGCCTCATCGAGCGCGGATACTTTTTTTGGAAATTGGTGAAAACTTGTCAAAAATGGTTCGCTGTGCCAGATTTTCTTATTTTATCCCCAACTATGGCTCAAGTGGAGCATGCCCACAAAAAATGAGCCAATTCGGACTAAAATTGACGATTTGGTGGCCAAAACAAAGTTCGGTGATCGAAAAAGTTAAGCCTCATCGAGCGCGGATACTTTTTTGGAAATTGGTGAAAACTTGTCAGAAATGGTTCGCTGCGCCAGATTTTTTTATTTTATCCCCAACTATGGCTCAAGTGGAGCATGCCCACAAAAAATGAGCCATTTCGGACTAAAATTGACGATTTGGTGGCCAAAACAAAGTTTGGTGATCGAAAAAGTTAAGCCTCATCGAGCGCGGATACTTTTTTTGGAAATTGGTGGAAACTTGTCAAAAATGGTTCGCTGTGCCAGATTTTTTTATTTTATCCCCAACTATGGCTCAAGTGGAGCATGCCCACAAAAAATGAGCCATTTCGGACTAAAATTGACGATTTGGTGGCCAAAACAAAGTTCGGTGATCGAAAAAGTTAAGCCTCATCGAGCGCGGATACTTTTTTTGGAAATTGGTGAAAACTTGTCAAAAATGGTTCGCTGTGCCAGATTTTTTTATTTTATCCCCAACTATGGCTCAAGTGGAGCATGCCCACAAAAAATGAGCCAATTCGGACTAAAATTGACGATTTGGTGGCCAAAACAAAGTTCGGTGATCGAAAAAGATAAGCCTCATCGAGCGCGGATACTTTTTTTGGAAATTGGTGAAAACTTGTCAAAAATGGTTCGCTGTGCCAGATTTTTTTATTTTATCCCCAACTATGGCTCAAGTGGAGCATGCCCACAAAAAATGAGCCAATTCGGACTAAAATTGACGATTTGGTGGCCAAAACAAAGTTCGGTGATCGAAAAAGATAAGCCTCATCGAGCGCGGATACTTTTTTTGGAAATTGGTGAAAACTTGTCAAAAATGGTTCGCTGTGCCGGATTTTTTTATTTTGTCCCCAACTACGGCTCAAGTGGATCATA
Organism: Convolutriloba macropyga; assembly: GCF_964194025.1. Taxonomy (NCBI): domain Eukaryota; kingdom Metazoa; phylum Xenacoelomorpha; order Acoela; family Convolutidae; genus Convolutriloba; species Convolutriloba macropyga. The sequence goes on from NC_134476.1 coordinate 63,961,327, forward strand.
CCCACAAAAAAGAGCCAATTCGGACTAAAATTGACGACTTGGTGGCCAAAACAAAGTTCGGTGATCGAAAAAGTTAAGCCGCATCGAGCGCGGATACTTTTTGTAAATGACAATTTCAGCAATAACCATTGCTCCAAACACACCCCATATACTTGTAAAGGCCATTCTAATAGTTCCCCTGCTTGCGTTTACTGTATATTTGGTATTTGGAACTGTCTCGGAAACATCAATACTAATTGTAAAATTTCCCTTTATTAAACTAACTTTTAAGTTGTGCAAATCGCTGAGTTCCATTCTTTAGGCTGCACTCCGCTAACGCAGAGTGCATTCAAATAAAACTTATCAATTAGAGTTGATACTTAGCTATTTAATAAGTTTATCACAACAATTAGGCTAAAAGCAATTGAGCTATGATTTTCCCAAGTACCGGCCTAAACCCACTGAAGTCATGCCTCCGGTTCAATGTCCGGTTGAACAGGTTCCTCGGACCCAATTCATCTCTCCCTTGTTTTTGGGCCGTTCCACTGTTTTGTGGAAGGTTGGAAGCAAAAAGTTTGTGCATTGGTCATAATACACTGTATGGCTACGAATTGCATAAATTATAACACAAACGTGGCTAAAATTGCATGTATTAAGTGACTATTTTGCAAACCGCAAGGCGGCGAGTTAAAGTGATCCTGTATATGAATATAAGACTACAATACACTACTGTTGTATATAAATTCGCCCCCACTTACGCAAATGCCTACGACCATACCATGTTGAATGCACCGGTTCTCGTCCGATCACCGAAATTAAGCAAAATTGGGCCTGGTTAGTACTTGGATGGGTGACCGCTTGGGAACACCAGGTCTTGTAGGCTTTTTATTTTGAGTATTCAAACCTCATAGAATACTTTTATTCGATATTTACACATTTTAGAGCCTCAAAAAGCCTCGGTGATCGAAAAAGTTAAGCCTCATCGAGCGCGGATACTTTTTTGGAAATTGGTAAAAACTTGTCCAAAATGGTTCGCTGTGCCAGATTTTTTTTTATTTTATCCCCAACTATGGCTCAAGTGGAGCATGCCCACAAAAAATGAGCCAATTCGGACTAAAATTGACGATTTGGTGGCCAAAACAAAGTTCGGTGATCGAAAAAGTTAAGCCTCATCGAGCGCGGATACTTTTTGTAAATGACAATTTCAGCAATAACCATTGCTCCAAACACACCCCATATACTTGTAAAGGCCATTCTAATAGTTCCCCTGCATGCGTTTACTGTATATTTGGTATTTGGAACTGTCTCGGAAACATCAATACTAATTGTAAAATTTCCCTTTATTAAACTAACTTTTAAGTTGTGCAAATCGCTGAGTTCCATTCTTTAGGCTGCACTCCGCTAACGCAGAGTGCATTCAAATAAAACTTATCAATTAGAGTTGATACTTAGCTATTTAATAAGTTTATCACAACAATTAGGCTAAAAGCAATTGAGCTATGATTTTCCCAAGTACCGGCCTAAACCCACTGAAGTCATGCCTCCGGTTCAATGTCCGGTTGAACAGGTTCCTCGGACCCAATTCATCTCTCCCTTGTTTTGGGGCCGTTCCACTGTATTGTGGAAGGTTGGAAGCAAAAAGTTTGTGCATTGGTCATAATACACTGTATGGCTACGAATTGCATAAATTATAACACAAACGTGGCTAAAATTGCATGTATTAAGTGACTATTTTGCAAACCGCAAGGCGGCGAGTTAAAGTGATCCTGTATATGAATATAAGACTACAATACACTACTGTTGTATATAAATTCGCCCCCACTTACGCAAATGCCTACGACCATACCATGTTGAATGCACCGGTTCTCGTCCGATCACCGAAATTAAGCAAAATTGGGCCTGGTTAGTACTTGGATGGGTGACCGCTTGGGAACACCAGGTCTTGTAGGCTTTTTATTTTGAGTATTCAAACCTCATAGAATACTTTTATTCGATATTTACACATTTTAGAGCCTCAAAAAGCCTCGGTGATCGAAAAAGTTAAGCCTCATCGAACGCGGATACTTTTTTGGAAATTGGTAAAAACTTGTCCAAAATGGTTCGCTGTGCCAGACTTTTTTTATTTTATCCCCAACTATGGCTCAAGTGGAGCATGCCCACAAAAAATGAGCCAATTCGGACTAAAATTGACGATTTGGTGGCCAAAACAAAGTTCGGTGATCGAAAAAGTTAAGCCTCATCGAGCGCGGATACTTTTTGTAAATGACAATTTCAGCAATAACCATTGCTCCAAACACACCCCATATACTTCTAAAGGCCATTCTAATAGTTCCCCTGCATGCGTTTACTGTATATTTGGTATTTGGAACTGTCTCGGAAACATCAATACTAATTGTAAAATTTCCCTTTATTAAACTAACTTTTAAGTTGTGCAAATCGCTGAGTTCCATTCATTAGGCTGCACTCCGCTAACGCAGAGTGCATTCAAATAAAACTTATCAATTAGAGTTGATACTTACCTATTTAATAAGTTTATCACAACAATTAGGCTAAAAGCAATTGAGCTATGATTTTCCCAAGTACCGGCCTAAACCCACTGAAGTCATGCCTCCGGTTCAATGTCCGGTTGAACAGGTTCCTCGGACCCAATTCATCTCTCCCTTGTTTTGGGGCCGTTCCACTGTATTGTGGAAGGTTGGAAGCAAAAAGTTTGTGCATTGGTCATAATACACTGTATGGCTACGAATTGCATAAATTATAACACAAACGTGGCTAAAATTGCATGTATTAAGTGACTATTTTGCAAACCGCAAGGCGGCGAGTTAAAGTGATCCTGTATATGAATATAAGACTACAATACACTACTGTTGTATATAAATTCGCCCCCACTTACGCAAATGCCTACGACCATACCATGTTGAATGCACCGGTTCTCGTCCGATCACCGAAATTAAGCAACATTGGGCCTGGTTAGTACTTGGATGGGTGACCGCTTGGGAACACCAGGTCTTGTAGGCTTTTTATTTTGAGTATTAAAACCTCATAGAATACTTTTATTCGATATTTACACATTTTAGAGCCTCAAAAAGCCTCGGTGATCGAAAAAGTTAAGCCTCATCGAGCGCGGATACTTTTTTGGAAGTTGGTGAAAACTTGTCAAAAATGGTTCGCTGTGCCAGATTTTTTTATTTTATCCCCAACTACGGCTCAAGTGGAGCATGCCCACAAACAATAAGCCAATTCGGACTAAAATTGACGATTTGGTGGCCAAAACAAGTTCGGTGGTCGAAAAAGTTAAGCCTCATCGAGCGCGGATACTTTTTTGGAAATTGGTGAAAACTTGTCAAAAATGGTTCGCTGTGCCAGATTTTTTTATTTTATCCCCAACTACGGCTCAAGTGGAGCATGCCCACAAAAAATGAGCCAATTCGGACTAAAATTGACGATTTGGTGGCCAAAACAAAGTTCGGTGATCGAAAAAGTTAGGCCTCATCGAGCGCGGATACTTTTTTGGAAATTGGTGAAAACTTGTCAAAAATGGTTCGCTGTGCCAGATTTTTTTATTTTATCCCCAACTATGGCTCAAGTGGAGCATGCCCACAAAAAATGAGCCATTTCGGACTAAAATTGACGATTTGGTGGCCAAAACAAAGTTCGGTGATCGAAAAAGTTAAGCCTCATCGAGCGCGGATACTTTTTTGTAAATTGGTGAAAACTTGTCAAAAATGGTTCGCTGTGCCAGATTTTTTTTTATTTTATCCCCAACTATGGCTCAAGTGGAGCATGCCCACAAAAAATGAGCCAATTCGGACTAAAATTGACGATTTGGTGGCCAAAACAATGTTCGGAGATCGAAAAAGTTAAGCCTCATCGAGCGCGGATACTTTTTTGGAAATTGGTGAAAACTTGTCAAAAATGGTTCGCTGTGCCAGATTTTTTTTATTTTATCCCCGACTATGGCTCAAGTGGAGCATGCCCACAAAAAATGAGCCAATTCGGACTAAAATTGACGATTTGGTGGCCAAAACAAAGTTCGGTGATCGAAAAAGTTAAGCCTCATCGAGCGCGGATACTTTTTTGGAAATTGGTGAAAACTTGTCAAAAATGGTTCGCTGTGCCAGATTTTTTTTTATTTTATCCCCAACTATGGCTCAAGTGGAGCATGCCCACAAAAAATGAGCCATTTCGGACTAAAATTGACGATTTGGTGGCCAAAACAAAGTTCGGTGATCGAAAAAGTTAAGCCTCATCGAGCGCGGATACTTTTTTGGAAATTGGTGAAAACTTGTCAAAAATGGTTCGCTGTGCCAGATTTTTTTTTTATTTTATCCCCAACTATGGCTCAAGTGGAGCATGCCCACAAAAAATGAGCCAATTCGGACTAAAATTGACGATTTGGTGGCCAAAACAATGTTCGGAGATCGAAAAAGTTAAGCCTCATCGAGCGCGGATACTTTTTTGGAAATTGGTGAAAACTTGTCAAAAATGGTTCGCTGTGCCAGATTTTTTTTATTTTATCCCCGACTATGGCTCAAGTGGAGCATGCCCACAAAAAATGAGCGAATTCAGACTAAAATTGACGATTTGGTGGCCAAAACAAAGTTCGGTGATCGAAAAAGTTAAGCCTCATCGAGCGCGGATACTTTTTTGGAAATTGTTGAAAACTTGTCAAAAATGGTTCGCTGTGCCAGATTTTTTTATTTTATCCGCAACTACGGCTCAAGTGGAGCATACCCACAAAAAATGAGCCAATTCGGACTAAAATTGACGATTTCGTGGCCAAAACAAAGTTCGGTGATCGAAAAAGTTAAGCCTCATCGAGCGCGGATACTTTTTGTAAATGACAATTTCAGCAATAACCATTGCTCCAAACACACCCCATATACTTGTAGAGGCCATTCTAATAGTTCCCCTGCTTGCGTTTACTGTATATTTGGTATTTGGAACTGTCTCGGAAACATCAATACTAATTGTAAAATTTCCCTTTATTAAACTAACTTTTAAGTTGTGCAAATCGCTGAGTTCCATTCTTTAGGCTGCACTCCGCTAACGCAGAGTGCATTCAAATAAAACTTATCAATTAGAGTTGATACTTACCTATTTAATAAGTTTATCACAACAATTAGGCTAAAAGCAATTGAGCTATGATTTTCCCAAGTACCGGCCTAAACCCACTGAAGTCATGCCTCCGGTTCAATGTCCAGTTGAACAGGTTCCTCGGACCCAATTCATCTCTCCCTTGTTTTGGGGCCGTTCCACTGTATTGTGGAAGGTTGGAAGCAAAAAGTTTGTGCGTTGGTCATAATACACTGTATGGCTACGAATTGCATAAATTATAACACAAACGTGGCTAAAATTGCATGTATTAAGTGACTATTTTGCAAACCGCAAGGCGGCGAGTTAAAGTGATCCTGTATATGAATATAAGACTACAATACACTACTGTTGTATATAAATTCGCCCCCACTTACGCAAATGCCTACGACCATACCATGTTGAATGCACCGGTTCTCGTCCGATCACCCAAATTAAGCAACATTGGGCCTGGTTAGTACTTGTATGGGTGACCGCTTGGGAACACCAGGTGTTGTAGGCTTTTTATTTTGAGTATTCAAACCTCATAGAATACTTTTATTCGATATTTACACATTTTAGAGCCTCAAAAAGCCTCGGTGATCGAAAAAGTTAAGCCTCATCGAGCGCGGATACTTTTTTGGAAATCGGTAAAAACTTGTCCAAAATGGTTCGCTGTGCCAGATTTTTTTGTTTTATCCCTAACTATGGCTCAAGTGGAGCATGCCCACAAAAAATGAGCCAATTCGGACTAAAATTGACGATTTGGTGGCCAAAACAAAGTTCGGTGATCGAAAAAGTTAAGCCTCATCGAGCGCGGATACTTTTTTGGAAATTGGTGAAAACTTGTCAAAAATGGTTCGCTGTGCCAGATTTTTTTTTATTTTATCCCCAACTATGGCTCAAGTGGAGCATGCCCACAAAAAATGAGCCATTTCGGACTAAAATTGACGATTTGGTGGCCAAAACAAAGTTCGGTGATCGAAAAAGTTAAGCCTCATCGAGCGCGGATACTTTTTTGGAAATTGGTGAAAACTTGTCAAAAATGGTTCGCTGTGCCAGATTTTTTTTTATTTTATCCCCAACTATGGCTCAAGTGGAGCATGCCCACAAAAAATGAGCCAATTCGGACTAAAATTGACGATTTGGTGGCCAAAACAATGTTCGGAGATCGAAAAAGTTAAGCCTCATCGAGCGCGGATACTTTTTTGGAAATTGGTGAAAACTTGTCAAAAATGGTTCGCTGTGCCAGATTTTTTTTATTTTATCCCCGACTATGGCTCAAGTGGAGCATGCCCACAAAAAATGAGCGAATTCAGACTAAAATTGACGATTTGGTGGCCAAAACAAAGTTCGGTGATCGAAAAAGTTAAGCCTCATCGAGCGCGGATACTTTTTTGGAAATTGTTGAAAACTTGTCAAAAATGGTTCGCTGTGCCAGATTTTTTTATTTTATCCGCAACTACGGCTCAAGTGGAGCATACCCACAAAAAATGAGCCAATTCGGACTAAAATTGACGATTTCGTGGCCAAAACAAAGTTCGGTGATCGAAAAAGTTAAGCCTCATCGAGCGCGGATACTTTTTGTAAATGACAATTTCAGCAATAACCATTGCTCCAAACACACCCCATATACTTGTAGAGGCCATTCTAATAGTTCCCCTGCTTGCGTTTACTGTATATTTGGTATTTGGAACTGTCTCGGAAACATCAATACTAATTGTAAAATTTCCCTTTATTAAACTAACTTTTAAGTTGTGCAAATCGCTGAGTTCCATTCTTTAGGCTGCACTCCGCTAACGCAGAGTGCATTCAAATAAAACTTATCAATTAGAGTTGATACTTACCTATTTAATAAGTTTATCACAACAATTAGGCTAAAAGCAATTGAGCTATGATTTTCCCAAGTACCGGCCTAAACCCACTGAAGTCATGCCTCCGGTTCAATGTCCAGTTGAACAGGTTCCTCGGACCCAATTCATCTCTCCCTTGTTTTGGGGCCGTTCCACTGTATTGTGGAAGGTTGGAAGCAAAAAGTTTGTGCGTTGGTCATAATACACTGTATGGCTACGAATTGCATAAATTATAACACAAACGTGGCTAAAATTGCATGTATTAAGTGACTATTTTGCAAACCGCAAGGCGGCGAGTTAAAGTGATCCTGTATATGAATATAAGACTACAATACACTACTGTTGTATATAAATTCGCCCCCACTTACGCAAATGCCTACGACCATACCATGTTGAATGCACCGGTTCTCGTCCGATCACCCAAATTAAGCAACATTGGGCCTGGTTAGTACTTGTATGGGTGACCGCTTGGGAACACCAGGTGTTGTAGGCTTTTTATTTTGAGTATTCAAACCTCATAGAATACTTTTATTCGATATTTACACATTTTAGAGCCTCAAAAAGCCTCGGTGATCGAAAAAGTTAAGCCTCATCGAGCGCGGATACTTTTTTGGAAATTGGTAAAAACTTGTCCAAAATGGTTCGCTGTGCCAGATTTTTTTTTTATTTTATCCCCAACTATGGCTCAAGTGGAGCATGCCCACAAAAAATGAGCCAATTCGGACTAAAATTGACGATTTGGTGGCCAAAACAAAGTTCGGTGATCGAAAAAGTTAAGCCTCATCGAGCGCGGATACTTTTTTGGAAATTGGTGAAAACTTGTCAAAAATGGTTCGCTGTGCCAGGTTTTTTTATTTTATCCCCAACTACGGCTCAAGTGGAGCATGCCCACAAAAAATGAGCCAATTCGGACTAAAATTGACGATTTGGTGGCCAAAACAATGTTCGGTGATCGAAAAAGTTAAGCCTCATCGAGCGCGGATACTTTTTGGAAATTGGTGAAAACTTGTCAAAAATGGTTCGCTGTGCCAGATTTTTTTATTTTAACCCCAACTAAGGCTCAAGTGGAGCATGCCCACAAAAAATGAGCCAATTCGGACTAAAATTGACGATTTGGTGGCCAAAACAAAGTTCGATGATCGAAAAAGTTAAGCCTCATCGAGCGCGGATACTTTTGGAAATTGGTGAAAACTTGTCAAAAATGGTTCGCTGTGCCAGATTTTTTTATTTTATCCCCAACTATGGATCAAGTGGAGCATGCCCACAAAAAATGAGCCATTTCGGACAAAAAATTTACGATTTGGTGGCCAAAACAAAGTTCGGTGATCGAAAAAGTTAAGCCTCATCGAGCGCGGATACTTTTTTGGAAATTGGTGAAAACTTGTCAAAAATGGTTCGCTGTGCCAGATTTTTTTATTTTATTCCCAACTACGGCTCAAGTGGAGCATGCCCACAAAAAATGAGCCAATTCGGACTAAAATTGACGATTTGGTGGCCAAAACAAAGTTCGATGATCGAAAAAGTTAAGCCTCATCGAGCGCGGATACTTTTGGAAATTGGTGAAAACTTGTCAAAAATGGTTCGCTGTGCCAGATTTTTTTATTTTATCCCCAACTATGGATCAAGTGGAGCATGCCCACAAAAAATGAGCCATTTCGGACCAAAAATTTACGATTTGGTGGCCAAAACAAAGTTCGGTGATCGAAAAAGTTAAGCCTCATCGAGCGCGGATACTTTTTTGGAAATTGGTGAAAACTTGTCAAAAAAGGTTCGCTGTGCCAGATTTTTTTATTTTATCCCCAACTATGGCTCAAGTGGAGCATGCCCACAAAAAATGAGCCAATTCGGACTAAAATTGACGATTTGGTGGCCAAAACAAAGTTCGGTGATCGAAAAAGTTAAGCCTCATCGAGCGCGGATACTTTTTTGGAAATTGTTGAAAACTTGTCAAAAATGGTTCGCTGTGCCAGATTTTTTTATTTTATCCCCAACTACGGCTCAAGTGGAGCATACCCACAAAAAATGAGCCAATTCGGACTATAATTGACGATTTCGTGGCCAAAACAAAGTTCGGTGATCGAAAAAGTTACGCCTCATCGAGCGCGGATACTTTTTTGGAAATTGGTGAAAACTTGTCAAAAATGGTTCGCTGTGCCAGATTTTTTTTATTTTATCCCCAACTATGGCTCAAGTGGAGCATGCCCACAAAAAATGAGCCATTTTGGACTAAAATTGACGATTTGGTGGCCAAAACAAAGTTCGGTGATCGAAAAAGTTAAGCCTCATCGAGCGCGGATACTTTTTTGGAAATTGGTGAAAACTTGTCAAAAATGGTTCGCTGTGCCAGATTTTTTTATTTTATCCCCAACTATGGCTCAAGTGGAGCATGCCCACAACAAATGAGCCATTTCGGACTAAAATTGACGATTTGATGGCCAAAACAATGTTCGGTGATCGAAAAAGTTAAGCCTCATCGAGCGCGGATACTTTTTTGGAAATTGGTGAAAACTTGTCAAAAATGGTTCGCTGTGCCAGATTTTTTTATTTTATCCCCAATTATGGCCCAAGTGGAGCATGCCCACAAAAAATGAGCCAATTCGGACTAAAATTGACGATTTGGTGGCCAAAACAAAGTTCGGTGATCGAAAAAGTTAAGCCTCATCGAGCGCGGATACTTTTTGTAAATGACAATTTCAGCAATAACCATTGCTCCAAACACACCCCATATACTTGTAAAGGCCATTCTAATAGTTCCCCTGCTTGCGTTTACTGTATATTTGGTATTTGGAACTGTCTCGGAAACATCAATACTAATTGTAAAATTTCCCTTTATTAACCTAACTTTTAAGTTGTGCAAATCGCTGAGTTCCATTCTTTAGGCTGCACTCCGCTAACGCAGAGGGCATTCAAATAAAACTTATCAATTAGAGTTGATACTTACCTATTTAATTAGTTTATCACAACAATTAGGCTAACAGCAATTGAGCTATGATTTTCCCAAGTACCGGCCTAAACCCACTGAAGTCATGCCTCCGGTTCAATGTCCGGTTGAACAGGTTCCTCGGACCCAATTCATCTTTCCCTTGTTTTGGGGCCGTTCCACTGTATTGTGGAAGGTTGGAAGCAAAAAGTTTGTGCGTTGGTCATAATACACTGTATGGCTACGAATTGCATAAATTATAACACAAACGTGGCTAAAATTGCATGTATTAAGTGACTATTTTGCAAACCGCAAGGCGGCGAGTTAAAGTGATTCTGTATATGAATATAAGACTACAATACACTACTGTTGTATATAAATTCGCCCCCACTTACGCAAATGCCTACGACCATACCATGTTGAATGCACCGGTTCTCGTCCGATCACCGAAATTAAGCAACATTGGGCCTGGTTAGTACTTGGATGGGTGACCGCTTGGGAACACCAGGTGTTGTAGGCTTTTTATTTTGAGTATTCAAACCTCATAGAATACTTTTATTCGATATTTACACATTTTAGAGCCTCAAAAAGCCTCGGTGATCGAAAAAGTTAAGCCTCATCGAGCGCGGATACTTTTTTGGAAATTGGTAAAAACTTGTCCAAAATGGTTCGCTGTGCCAGATTTTTTTTATTTTATCCCCAACTATGGCTCAAGTGGAGCATGCCCAAAAAAATGAGCCAATTCCGACTAAAATTGACGATTTGGTGGCCAAAACAAAGTTCGGTGATCGAAAAAGTTAAGCCTCATCCAGCGCGGATACTTTTTTGGAAATTGGTGAAAACTTGTCAAAAATGGTTCGCTGTGCCAGATTTTTTTATTTTATCCCCAACTACGGCTCAAGTGGAGCATGCCCACAAAAAATGAGCCAATTCGGACTAAAATTGACGATTTGGTGGCCAAAACAAAGTTCGGTGATCGAAAAAGTTAAGCCTCATCGAGCGCGTATACTTTTTCGGAAATTGGTTGAAACTTGTCAAAAATGGTTCGCTGTGCCAGATTTTTTTATTTTATCCCCAACTATGGCTCAAGTGGAGCATGCCCACAAAAAATGAGCCATTTCGGACTAAAATTGACGATTTGGTGGCCAAAACAAAGTTCGGTGATCGAAAAAGTTAAGCCTCATCGAGCGCGGATACTTTTTAGGAAATTGGTGAAAACTTGTCAAAAATGGTTCGCTGTGCCAGATTTTTTTATTTTATCCCCAACTACGGCTCAAGTGGAGAATGCCCACAAAAAATGAGCCAATTCGGACTAAAATTGACGATTTGGTGGCCAAAACAAAGTTCGGTGATCGAAAAAGTTAAGCCCCATCGAGCGCGGATACTTTTTTGGAAATTGTTGAAAACTTGTCAAAAATGGTTCGCTGTGCCAGATTTTTTTATTTTATCCCCAACTACGGCTCAAATGGAGCATACCCACAAAAAATGAGCCATTTCGGACTAAAATTGACGATTTGGTGGCCAAAACAAGGTTCGGTGATCGAAAAAGTTAAGCCTCATCGAGCGCGGATACTTTTTTGAAAATTGGTGAAAACTTGTCAAAAATGGTTCGCTGTGCCAGATTGTTTTATTTTATCCCCAACTACGGCTCAAGTGGAGCACGCCCACAAAAAATGAGCCAATTCGGACTAAAATTGACGATTTGGTGGCCAAAACAAAGTTCGGTGATCGAAAAAGTTAAGCCTCATCGAGCGCGGATACTTTTTTGGAAATTGGTGAAAACTTGTCAGAAATGGTTCGCTGTGCCAGATTTTTTTATTTTATCCCCAACTATGGCTCAAGTGGAGCATGCCCACAAAAAATGAGCCATTTCGGACTAAAATTGACGATTTGGTGGCCAAAACAAAGTTCGGTGATCGAAAATTTAAGCCTCATCGAGCGCGGATACTTTTTTTGGAAATTGGTGAAAACTTGTCAAAAATGGTTCGCTGTGCCAGATTTTTTTATTTTATCCCCAACTATGGCTCAAGTGGAGCATGCCCACAAAAAATGAGCCAATTCAGACTAAAATTGACGATTTGGTGGCCAAAACAAAGTTCGGTGATCGAAAAAGATAAGCCTCATCGAGCGCGGATACTTTTTTTGGAAATTGGTGAAAACTTGTCAAAAATGGTTCGTTGTGCCAGATTTTTTTATTTTATCCCCAACTATGGCTCAAGTGGAGCATGGCCACAAAAAATGAGCCATTTCGGACTAAAATTGACGATTTGGTGGCCAAAACAAAGTTCGGTGATCGAAAAAGTTAAGCCTCATCGAGCGCGCATACTTTTTTGGAAATTGGTGAAAACTTGTCAAAAATGGTTCGCTGTGCCAGATTTTTTTATTTTATCCCCAACTACGGCTCAAGTGGAGCATGCCCACAAAAAATGAGCCAATTCGGACTAAAATTGACGATTTGGTGGCCAAAACAAAGTTCGATGATCGAAAAAGTTAAGCCTCATCGAGCGCGTATACTTTTTTGGAAATTGGTTAAAACTTGTCAAAAATGGTTCGCTGTGCCAGATTTTTTTATTTTATCCCCAACTATGGCTCAAGTGGAGCATGCCCACAAAAAATGAGCCATTTCGGACTAAAATTGACGATTTGGTGGCCAAAACAACGTTCGGTGATCGAAAAAGTTAAGCCTCATCGAGCGCGGATACTTTTTTGGAAATTGGTGAAAACTTGTCAAAAATGGTTCGCTGTGCCAGATTTTTTTATTTTATCCCCAACTACGGCTCAAGTGGAGCATGCCCACAAAAAATGAGCCAATTCGGACTAAAATTGACGATTTGGTGGCCAAAACAATGTTCGGTGATCGAAAAAGTTAAGCCTCATCGAGCGCGGATACTTTTTTGGAAATTGTTGAAAACTTGTCAAAAATGGTTCGCTGTGCCAGATTTTTTTATTTTATCCCCAACTACGGCTCAAGTGGAGCATACCCACAAAAAATGAGCCAATTCCGACTAAAATTGACGATTTGGTGGCCAAAACAAAGTTCGGTGATCGAAAAAGTTAAGCCTCATCGAGCGCGGATACTTTTTTGGAAATTGGTGAAAACTTGTCAAAAATGGTTCGCTGTGCCAGATTTTTTTTATTTTATCCCTAACTACGGCTCAAGTGGAGCATGCCCACAAAAAATGAGCCAATTCGGACTAAAATTGACGATTTGGTGGCCAAAACAAAGTTCGGTGATCGAAAAAGTTAAGCCTCATCGAGCGCGGATACTTTTTTGGAAATTGGTGAAAACTTTTCAAAAATGGTTCGCTGTGCCAGATTTTTTTATTTTATCCCCAACTATGGCTCAAGTGGAGCATGCCCACAAAAAATGAGCCAATTCGGACTAAAATTGACGATTTGGAGGCCAAAACAAAGTTCGGTGATCGAAAAAGTTAAGCCTCATCGAGCGCGGATACTTTTTTGGAAATTGGTGAAAACTTGTCAAAAATGGTTCGCTGTGCCAGATTTTTTTTATTTTATCCCCAACTACGGCTCAAGTGGAGCATGCCACAAAAAATGAGCCAATTCGGACTAAAATTGACGATTTGGTGGCCAAAACAAAGTTCGGTGATCGAAAAAGTTAAGCCTCATCGAGCGCGGATACTTTTTTGGAAATTGGTGAAAACTTGTCAAAAATGGTTCGCTGTGCCAGATTTTTTTATTTTATCCCTAACTACGGCTCAAGTGGAGCATGCCCACAAAAAATGAGCCAATTCGGACTAAAATTGACGATTTGGTGGCCAAAACAAAGTTCGGTGATCGAAAAAGTTAAGCCTCATCGAGCGCGGATACTTTTTTGGAAATTGGTGAAAACTTTTCAAAAATGGTTCGCTGTGCCAGATTTTTTTTATTTTATCCCCAACTACGGCTCAAGTGGAGCATGCCCACAAAAAATGAGCCAATTCGGACTAAAATTGACGATTTGGTGGCCAAAACAAAGTTCGGTGATCGAAAAAGTTAAGCCTCATCGAGCGCGGATACTTTTTTGGAAATTGGTGAAAACTTGTCAAAAATGGTTCGCTGTGCCAGATTTTTTTATTTTATCCCCAACTATGGCTCAAGTGGAGCATTCCCACAAAAAATGAGCCATTTCGGACAAAAATTGACGATTTGGTGGCCAAAACAAAGTTCGGTGATCAAAAAAGTTAAGCCTCATCGAGCGCGGATACTTTTTTGGAAATTGGTGAAAACTTGTCAAAAATGGTTCGCTGTGCCAGATTTTTTTATTTTATCCCCAACTATGGCTCAAGTGGAGCATGCCCACAACAAATGAGCCATTTCGGACAAAAATTGACGATTTGGTGGCCAAAACAACGTTCGGTGATCGAAAAAGTTAAGCCTCATCGAGCGCGGATATTTTTTTGGAAATTGGTGAAAACTTGTCAAACATGGTTCGCTGTGCCAGATTTTTTTATTTTATCCCCAACTATGGCTCAAGTGGAGCATGCCCACAAAAAATGAGCCAATTCGGACTAAAATTGACGATTTGGTGGCCAAAACAAAGTTCGGTGATCGAAAAAGTTAAGCCTCATCGAGCGCGGATACTTTTTTGGAAATTGGTGAAAACTTGTCAAAAATGGTTCGCTGTGCCAGATTTTTTTATCTTATCCCCAACTATGGCTCAAGTGGAGCATGCCCACAAAAAATGAGCCATTTCGAACTAAAATTGACGATTTGGTGGCCAAAACAAAGTTCGGTGATCGAAAAAGTTGAGCCTCATCGAGCGCGGATACTTTTTTGGAAATTGTTGAAAACTTGTCAAAAATGGTTCGCTGTGCCAGATTTTTTTATTTTATCCCCAACTACGGCTCAAGTGGAGCATACCCACAAAAAATGAGCCAATTCGGACTAAAATTGACGATTTGATGGCCAAAACAAAGTTAGGTGATCGAAAAAGTTAAGCCTCATCGAGCGCGGATACTTTTTGGAAATTGGTAAAAACTTGTCAAAAATGGTTCGCTGTGCCAGATTTTTTTATTTTATCCCCAACTACGGCTCAAGTGGAGCATGCCCACAAAAAATGAGCCAATTCGGACTAAAATTGACGATTTGGTGGCCAAAACAAAGTTCGGTGATCGAAAAAGTTAAGCCTCATCGAGCGCGGATACTTTTTTGGAAATTGGTGAAAACTTGTCAAAAATGGTTCGCTGTGCCAGATTTTTTTTATTTTATCCCCAACTACGGCTCAAGTGGAGCATGCCACAAAAAATGAGCCAATTCGGACTAAAATTGACGATTTGGTGGCCAAAACAAAGTTCGGTGATCGAAAAAGTTAAGCCTCATCGAGCGCGGATACTTTTTTGGAAATTGGTGAAAACTTGTCAAAAATGGTTCGCTGTGCCAGATTTTTTTATTTTATCCCTAACTACGGTTCAAGTGGAGCATGCCCACAAAAAATGAGCCAATTCGGACTAAAATTGACGATTTGGTGGCCAAAACAAAGTTCGGTGATCGAAAAAGTTAAGCCTCATCGAGCGCGGACACTTTTTTGGAAATTGGTGAAAACTTTTCAAAAATGGTTCGCTGTGCCAGATTTTTTTTTATTTTATCCCCAACTACGGCTCAAGTGGAGCATGCCCACAAAAAATGAGCCAATTCGGACTAAAATTGACGATTTGGTGGCCAAAACAAAGTTCGGTGATCGAAAAAGTTAAGCCTCATCGAGCGCGGATTTTTTTTTTGGAAATTGGTGAAAACTTGTCAAAAATGGTTCGCTGTGCCAGATTTTTTTATTTTATCCCCAACTATGGCTCAAGTGGAGCATGCCCACAAAAAATGAGCCATTTCGGACAAAAATTGACGATTTGGTGGCCAAAACAAAGTTCGGTGATCAAAAAAGTTAAGCCTCATCGAGCGCGGATACTTTTTTGGAAATTGGTGAAAACTTGTCAAAAATGGTTCGCTGTGCCAGATTTTTTTTATTTTATCCCCAACTACGGCTCATGTGGAGCATGCCCACAAAAAAAGAGCCAATTCGGACTAAAATTGACGATTTGGTGGCCAAAACAACGTTCGGTGATCGAAAAAGTTAAGCCTCATCGAGCGCGGATATTTTTTTGGAAATTGGTGAAAACTTGTCAAAAATGGTTCGCTGTGCCAAATTTTTTTATTTTATCCCCAACTATGGCTCAAGTGGAGCATGCCCACAAAAATGAGCCAATTCGGACTAAAATTGACGATTTGGTAGCCAAAACAATGTTCGGTGATCGAAAAAGTTAAGCCTCATCGAGCGCGGATACTTTTTTGGAAATTGGTGAAAACTTGTCAAAAATGGTTCGCTGTGCCAGATTTTTTTATCTTATCCCCAACTATGGCTCAAGTGGAGCATGCCCACAAAAAAAGAGCCATTTCGAACTAAAATTGACGATTTGGTGGCCAAAACAAAGTTCGGTGATCGAAAAAGTTAAGCCTCATCGAGCGCGGATACTTTTTTGGAAATTGTTGAAAACTTGTCAAAAATGGTTCGCTGTGCCAGATTTTTTTATTTTATCCCCAACTACGTCTCAAGTGGAGCATACCCACAAAAAATGAGCCAATTCGGACTAAAATTGACGATTTGGTGGCCAAAACAAAGTTAGGTGATCGAAAAAGTTAAGCCTCATCGAGCGCGGATACTTTTTTGGAAATTGGTGAAAACTTGTCAAAAATGGTTCGCTGTGCCAGATTTTTTTATTTTATCCCCAACTACGGCTCAAGTGGAGCATGCCCACAAAAAATGAGCCAATTCGGACTAAAATTGACGATTTGGTGGCCAAAACAAAGTTCGGTGATCGAAAAAGTTAAGCCTCATCGAGCGCGGATACTTTTTGGAAATTGGTGAAAACTTGTCAAAAATGGTTCGCTGTGCCAGATTTTTTTATTTTATCCCCAACTACGGCTCAAGTGGAGCATGCCCACAAAAAATGAGCCAATTCGGACTAAAATTGACGATTTGGTGGCCAAAACAAAGTTCGGTGATCGAAAAAGTTAAGCCTCATCGAGCGCGGATACTTTTTTGGAAATTGGTGAAAACTTTTCAAAAATGGTTCGCTGTGCCAGATTTTTTTTTATTTTATCCCCAACTATGGCTCAAGTGGAGCATGCCCACAAAAAATGAGCCATTTCGGACTAAAATTGACGATTTGGTGGCCAAAACAATGTTCGGTGATCGAAAAAGTTAAGCCTCATCGAGCGCGGATACTTTTTTGGAAATTGGTGAAAACTTGTCAAAAATGGTTCGCTGTGCCAGATTTTTTTATTTTATCACCAACTATGGCTCAAGTGGAGCATGCCCACAAAAAATGAGCCATTTCGGACTAAAATTGACGATTTGGTGGCCAAAACAAAGTTCGGTGATCGAAAAAGTTAAGCCTCATCGAGCGCGGATACTTTTTTGGAAATTGGTGAAAACTTTTCAAAAATGGTTCGCTGTGCCAGATTTTTTTTTATTTTATCCCCAACTATGGCTCAAGTGGAGCATGCCCACAAAAAATGAGCCATTTCGGACTAAAATTGACGATTTGGTGGCCAAAACAATGTTCGGTGATCGAAAAAGTTAAGCCTCATCGAGCGCGGATACTTTTTTGGAAATTGGTGAAAACTTGTCAAAAATGGTTCGCTGTGCCAGATTTTTTTATTTTATCACCAACTATGGCTCAAGTGGAGCATGCCCACAAAAAATGAGCCATTTCGGACTAAAATTGACGATTTGGTGGCCAAAACAATGTTCGGTGATCGAAAAAGTTAAGCCTCATCGAGCGCGGATACTTTTTTGGAAATTGGTGAAAACTTGTCAAAATTGGTTCGCTGTGCCAGATTTTTTTATTTTATCACCAACTATGGCTCAATTGGAGCATGCCCACAAAAAATGAGCCATTTCGGACTAAAATTGACGATTTGGTGGCCAAAACAAAGTTCGGTGATCGAAAAAGTTAAGCCTCATCGAGCGCGGATACTTTTTTGGAAATTGGTGAAAACTTGTCAAAAATGGTTCGCAGTGCCAGATTTTTTTTATTTTATCCCCAACTACGGCTCAAGTGGAGCATGCCCACAAAAAATGAGCCAATTCGGACTAAAATTGACGATTTGGTGGCCAAAACAAAGTTCGGTGATCGAAAAAGTTAAGCCTCATCGAGCGCGGATACTTTTTTGGAAATTGGTGAAAACTTGTCAAAAATGGTTCGCTGTGCCAGATTTTTTTATTTTATCCCCAACTATGGCTCAAGTGGAGCATGCCCACAAAAAATGAGCCTTTTCGGACAAAAATTGACGATTTGGTGGCCAAAACAAAGTTCGGTGATCGAAAAAGTTAAGCCTCATCGAGCGCGGATACTTTTTTGGAAATTGGTGAAAACTTGTCAAAAATGGTTCGCTGTGCCAGATTTTTTTATTTTATCCCCAACTACGGCTCAAGTGGAGCATGCCCACAAAAAATGAGCCAATTCGGACTAAAATTGACGATTTGGTGGCCAAAACAAAGTTCGGTGATCGAAAAAGTTAAGCCTCATCGAGCGCGGATACTTTTTTGGAAATTGTTGAAAACTTGTCAAAAATGGTTCGCTGTGCCAGATTTTTTTATTTTATCCCCAACTACGGCTCAAATGGAGCATACCCACAAAAAATGAGCCATTTCGGACTAAAATTGACGATTTGGTGGCCAAAACAAAGTTCGGTGATCGAAAAAGTTAAGCCTCATCGAGCGCGGATACTTTTTTTGAAATTGGTGAAAACTTTTCAAAAATGGTTCGCTATGCCAGATTTTTTTTATTTTATCCCCAACTATGGCTCAAGTGGAGCATGCCCACAAAAAATGAGCCATTTCGGACTAAAATTGACGATTTGGTGGCCAAAACAATGTTCGGTGATCGAAAAAGTTAAGCCTCATCGAGCGCGGATACTTTTTTGGAAATTGGTGAAAACTTGTCAAAAATGGTTCGCTGTGCCAGATTTTTTTATTTTATCCACAACTACGGCTCAAGTGGAGCATGCCCACAAAAAATGAGCCAATTCGGACTAAAATTGACGATTTGGTAGCCAAAACAAAGTTCGGTGATCGAAAAAGTTAAGCCTAATCGAGCGCGGATACTTTTTTGGAAATTGGTGAAAACTTGTCAAAATTGGTTCGCTGTGCCAGATTTTTTTATTTTATCACCAACTATGGCTCAATTGGAGCATGCCCACAAAAAATGAGCCATTTCGGACTAAAATTGACGATTTGGTGGCCAAAACAAAGTTCGGTGATCGAAAAAGTTAAGCCTCATCGAGCGCGGATACTTTTTTGGAAATTGGTGAAAACTTGTCAAAAATGGTTCGCTGTGCCAGATTTTTTTTATTTTATCCCCAACTATGGCTCAAGTGGAGCATGCCCACAAAAAATGAGCCATTTCGGACTAAAATTGACGATTTGGTGGCCAAAACAATGTTCGGTGATCGAAAAAGTTAAGCCTCATCGAGCGCGGATACTTTTTTGGAAATTGGTGAAAACTTGTCAAAAATGGTTCGCTGTGCCAGATTTTTTTATTTTATCCCCAACTACGGCTCAAGTGGAGCATGCCCACAAAAAATGAGCCAATTCGGACTAAAATTGACGATTTGGTAGCCAAAACAAAGTTCGGTGATCGAAAAAGTTAAGCCTAATCGAGCGCGGATACTTTTTTGGAAATTGGTGAAAACTTGTCAAAATTGGTTCGCTGTGCCAGATTTTTTTATTTTATCACCAACTATGGCTCAATTGGAGCATGCCCACAAAAAATGAGCCATTTCGGACTAAAATTGACGATTTGGTGGCCAAAACAAAGTTCGGTGATCGAAAAAGTTAAGCCTCATCGAGCGCGGATACTTTTTTGGAAATTGGTGAAAACTTGTCAAAAATGGTTCGCAGTGCCAGATTTTTTTTTATTTTATCCCCAACTACGGCTCAAGTGGAGCATGCCCACAAAAAATGAGCCAATTCGGACTAAAATTGACGATTTGGTGGCCAAAACAAAGTTCGGTGATCGAAAAAGTTAAGCCTCATCGAGCGCGGATACTTTTTTGGAAATTGTTGAAAACTTGTCAAAAATGGTTCGCTGTGCCAGATTTTTTTATTTTATCCCCAACTACGGCTCAAATGGAGCATACCCACAAAAAATGAGCCATTTCGGACTAAAATTGACGATTTGGTGGCCAAAACAAAGTTCGGTGATCGAAAAAGTTAAGCCTCATCGAGCGCGGATACTTTTTTGGAAATTGGTGAAAACTTTTCAAAAATGGTTCGCTGTGCCAGATTTTTTTTATTTTATCCCCAACTACGGCTCAAGTGGAGCATGCCCACAAAAAATGAGCCAATTCGGACTAAAATTGACGATTTGGTAGCCAAAACAAAGTTCGGTGATCGAAAAAGTTAAGCCTAATCGAGCGCGGATACTTTTTTGGAAATTGGTGAAAACTTGTCAAAATTGGTTCGCTGTGCCAGATTTTTTTATTTTATCACCAACTATGGCTCAATTGGAGCATGCCCACAAAAAATGAGCCATTTCGGACTAAAATTGACGATTTGGTGGCCAAAACAAAGTTCGGTGATCGAAAAAGTTAAGCCTCATCGAGCGCGGATACTTTTTTGGAAATTGGTGAAAACTTTTCAAAAATGGTTCGCTGTGCCAGATTTTTTTTACTTTATCCCCAACTACGGCTCAAGTGGAGCATGCCCACAAAAAATGAGCCAATTCGGACTAAAATTGACGATTTGGTAGCCAAAACAAAGTTCGGTGATCGAAAAAGTTAAGCCTCATCGAGCGCGGATACTTTTTTGGAAATTGGTGAAAACTTGTCAAAATTGGTTCGCTGTGCCAGATTTTTTTATTTTATCCCCAACTACGGCTCAAGTGGAGCATGCCCACAAAAAATGAGCCAATTCGGACTAAAATTGACGATTTGGTAGCCAAAACAAAGTTCGGTGATCGAAAAAGTTAAGCCTAATCGAGCGCGGATACTTTTTTGGAAATTGGTGAAAACTTGTCAAAAATGGTTCGCAGTGCCAGATTTTTTTTATTTTATCCCCAACTACGGCTCAAGTGGAGCATGCCCACAAAAAATGAGCCAATTCGGACTGAAATTGACGATTTGGTAGCCAAAACAAAGTTCGGTGATCGAAAAAGTTAAGCCTAATCGAGCGCGGATACTTTTTTGGAAATTGGTGAAAACTTGTCAAAATTGGTTCGCTGTGCCAGATTTTTTTATTTTATCACCAACTATGGCTCAATTGGAGCATGCCCACAAAAAATGAGCCATTTCGGACTAAAATTGACGATTTGGTGGCCAAAACAAAGTTCGGTGATCGAAAAAGTTAAGCCTCATCGAGCGCGGATACTTTTTTGGAAATTGGTGAAAACTTGTCAAAAATGGTTCGCAGTGCCAGATTTTTTTATTTTATCCCCAACTACGGCTCAAGTGGAGCATGCCCACAAAAAATGAGCCAATTCGGACTAAAATTGACGATTTGGTGGCCAAAACAAAGTTCGGTGATCGAAAAAGTTAAGCCTCATCGAGCGCGGATGCTATTTTGGAAATTGGTAAAAACTTGTCAAAAATGGTTCGCTGTGCCAGATTTTTTTATTTTATCCCCAACTATGGCTCAAGTGGAGCATGCCCACAAAAAATGAGCCTTTTCGGACAAAAATTGACGATTTGGTGGCCAAAACAAAGTTCGGTGATCAAAAAAGTTAAGCCTCATCGAGCGCGGATACTTTTTTGGAAATTGGTGAAAACTTGTCAAAAATGTTTCGCTGTGCCAGATTTTTTTATTTTATCCGCAACTACGGCTCAAGTGGAGCATGCCCACAAAAAATGAGCCAATTCGGACTAAAATTGACGATTTGGTGGCCAAAACAAAGTTCGGTGATCGAAAAAGTTAAGCCTCATCGAGCGCGGATACTTTTTTGGAAATTGGTGAAAACTTGTCAAAACTGGTTCGCTGTGCCAGATTTTTTTATTTTATCCCCAACTATGGCTCAAGTGGAGCATGCCCACAAAAAATGAGCCATTTCGGACAAAAATTGACGATTTGGTGGCCAAAACAAAGTTCGGTGATCAAAAAAGTTAAGCCTCATCGAGCGCGGATACATTTTTGGAAATTGGTGAAAACTTGTCAAAAATGGTTTGCTGTGCCAGATTTTTTTATTTTATCCCCAACTATGGCTCAAGTGGAGCATGCCCACAAAAAATGAGCCAATTCGGACTAAAATTGACGATTTGGTGACCAAAACAAAGTTCGGTGATCGAAAAAGTTAAGCCTCATCGAGCGCGGATACTTTTTTTGGAAATTGTTGAAAACTTGTCAAAAATGGTTCGCTGTGCCAGATTTTTTTTATTTTATCCCCAATTACGGCTCAAGTGGAGCATACCCACAAAAAATGAGCCAATTCGGACTAAAATTGACGATTTCGTGGCCAAAACAAAGTTCGGTGATCGAAAAAGTTAAGCCTCATCGAGCGCGGATACTTTTTGTAAATGACAATTTCAGCAATAACCATTGCTCCAAACACACCCCATATACTTGTAAAGGCCATTCTAATAGTTCCCCTGCTTGCGTTTACTGTATATTTGGTATTCGGAACTGTCTCGGAAACATCAATACTAATTGTAAAATTTCCCTTTATTAAACTAACTTTTAAGTTAGTGCAAATCGCTGAGTTCCATTCTTTAGGCTGCACTCCGCTAACGCAGAGTGCATTCAAATAAAACTTATCAAATAGAGTTGATACTTACCTATTTAATAAGTTTATCACAACAATTAGGCTTTTAAATAATAAATTCAGATGCTATTTTTACAGTTGGTTATTACAAAGTTACAAAGAAGGTAAGTATTGACGAAAATTTACATTTGGTATTTACAAAGAAGTTAAAAGGAAATTCACTAGGTTTCATCGT
Organism: Convolutriloba macropyga; assembly: GCF_964194025.1. Taxonomy (NCBI): domain Eukaryota; kingdom Metazoa; phylum Xenacoelomorpha; order Acoela; family Convolutidae; genus Convolutriloba; species Convolutriloba macropyga. The sequence goes on from NC_134476.1 coordinate 63,984,076, forward strand.
TGAAGCTTTACAAATAGTTTCAAAAATAGGCTAAGACACACCAATTAGGCTTTACACAGCAATTAGGCCATTAATTAAAAACTTCCGAAGTAGGTATTTACAAATGCTAATAAGAGAATTGCAAGTCGCTTGTAAGAGACAACATTAGAGATTGAGTAAAAAGTTCAAATAGTTTTTAGTTTGCTCAGGAGTTTCTTGCCATGATCCGTTTAAAACAATTGCAGTAAATCGTAGAGTTTCGACTCTCATATGGACAAATATCTGACGCCAGTTCGTCAATTGTAATATATTTCTTGCTGCAGTTAATTTGTCGCATTCAAAAAAATAAGTGTTCAGATGTTTCGAATTTGTTTTCACAGAAACTGCAAAGTGGCGAGTCAGAGAAATTTTTCATCCATCTGACTTGTTTGTCAACGAGACAGTTGAATGCAAGTCGATACAACAAATTTTGCTGTTGAGGTAGGAGCTTGTTTACTTTCCAAATATCTGCACAAAAGCGGGTTAATTCTTCCGTTGAACAATGGTATTTAATGACAGCTTTGCGTAAACGATTTTCAATAAAACTGAAGGGGAAAATTTCATTGACTATGTACCAGTAGATTTCTTTTGTTTTCATGTGATTATGCAACCTGAGCGAGGATTTTCTGTTGTTTTTGATTAGAAGTAGAACATTCTCGTTCTGTTCTGGACAACTTTGAGCTTTAAAGAGGTTATTAAAATGGATAGTTCTTTCGAAAAGGTGATCGAGTTCTCGTCAGATGAATTTAATTCGTTAAAAAGTTTTGCAGAAACAATTTTTGAGATAATGTGTGGAAGGGAGATCCCGCCTCTAGCTGATGACTGGTATAGGACTTCGCTTCTAATTTCCATTTTCTGACCAGCTTTCAAAAGGTTGTTAACGAGGTTCTGCATTATTCCCAAGCTTTTCATGGTCGTGTCTGTGTGTCGAGCATAGTAAAGGAATTTTGGAAGAATGAATGTTTCAATTATATTTTTCTTGGCTTTCAGTGTTTTCGCTCGTGAAATAAAACGACTGTAGATGGCTATTGGTGTTTTCAGGAGACCAAGAAGATTCGGTTGAGATTTGTCAGCGTGGAAAACTATACCAAGGATTTTTGTTGATTGCACAGTTTTATAAAAGGGAATGTTGGTAGTAGATAGGATTTCGCTCTTTTTCACATTAATTTCTAGCTGAGTTTGATCACAAAATTCTTTTACAGTATCAAAGAGCGCTTCAATCGATGATTTATGAACTAGACATGTAATGTCTTCAGCATAAGCAACAGTTTTTGCGTTTACGAACGAAACCTTTGATGTGAGTTGAGTTGTCAACAGAACAAAGTAACGGCTCAATAGCAAGAATAAAAAGCATAGCTGATAGAGGACAACCTTGTCTTACTCCACGTTCGAGAACAATTGTCTGGGAGAGGTAACCATTGATTACAATAATTGCTTTGGTTTGCTTATATATTGCTTTTATTGCAGATTTCGTAAAATTATCTACACCAATTCTATCGAGAAGAGCGAATATATAATCCCTATCTACTTTGTCAAAAGCTTTCGAGAAGTCTAGATTTACGATACATTTACTGTTATTCAATTGTTTGTGAGCTTTGCGTACCTTAATCAGTGCGATATTAATTTGTCGTTTGTTTAGGTAGGCATGTTGATGTTGACCAATTACGTCTTCGAGGTTTTTGATTAGCCTGTTAGCTAAAATATGCGACAGAATTTTTAAGTCAGTGTTCAGCAGGCTTATGGGTCTGAACTCGTCTACTGTTTTGGGGTTTTCGGTTTTTGGAAGGAGTTTCAATATTGCAATTTGTTGGTTGTCTGGAAGTCTATTGGTGTTCCCTACATTGTTGAAAACTTTTTTCAATATGGGAGCCATTTCTCGTTTAAATACTTTATAAAAGTTCGAAGTTATACCGTCTGATCCTGGTGAACTATCTGCGTTTAGTTTGTCGATTGCTTTTTTTACTTCGTCTAAGGTGAATTCGTTTTCTGCTGTCATATCAGTTTCTTGCTCCTGCAGTTGATCAAGCAAGCTTTCAAAGGACGATTTCTTTTTACTTTTATACAGTTTTGAGAAATGATTTTCAAATATTTTAATGATCTCTTCTTGATTACTTGTTACACTGTCACCAATTTTCAATGATGTAATACTATTTGTGTTATTTTTAGTTCTCGACCATGATTTGAGATCTCTGGCATTACCAATTTCACAGGGTTGCATCAATTTTTTAAAGTGTTTAAAGCTCGATCGTTGTTTGTTGTTCTCGTGCTCGTTGATTTGGGATAGTGTTGCATTGTATCGATTTAAAATGGTTTGGTCTGATTTACCTTGCTGAATTTTTTCTCTTAGTTCCTTTTCTTCACGTAAGCTGCCTTTCATCTTTGAGCTTATCACTCGAGATTTTTTTATCGCTAAAGCTTGGCACACATCTCGTATATGGCACATCAACTCTTCATATGTGTCCTCAATCGGACAAAGATTACCAAATTGTTTCAGTTCTTCTCTGATATAGTTTTTATTTTCTACTAAAACAGCGTCATTCATTTTCCAAAAGCTCTGACCACGTTCTTTTTCTTCAACTTTGTTGCTTAGCTCCAAAAGCATGTGATCCGAGAGGTTATTTCTATGTATTTTCATGATACTGTAATTGTGATCATTAGTAAAAAAGTAATCTATGCGCGAGAAAGATGATGTTCTCTTATCATAATGTGTGAAGTCATGGACGTCTAGTTCGACTGCTATATCAAGAAGGAGCGCTTTCTCGATGACCGGCTTTAGTTTAGCGAATCGCGTTATCCTGTCATCTTCTCTTCTCAGAGCATTTGAGGTGTTTCTTGGATCATGGCTAAATGCATTGAAATCTCCTGTTAAAACTACGAATCGTCCAGGTTCAATTTTAGTGAGACTTGAGCTTAATTGTTTGAGCTTAGATGTGTAATTGTTTGGATTTAAATAAGTATTGATTAAGACAAGGTTTAAATTTGGAAACGTTATTGCTGAATGATCTCTTGATTGCAATCTTTGTTCGTTGGTATTGATTTCTTCGCTCCAAACTGTTATTAAACCACCACTACAGTTTATTGCCGGTACTAAATGGTAGCTCAATTTGTATTGTTCAAGAATTGCTTCATGTGAGCGAGGTAGAGTGAGAATTTTCGTTTCTTGAACACATAGGAAAAAGAAGGTTCCTCGAGCTAGTTGGTAACACTTTTCAATTATTGAGAAGATTTTTTTCGGGTTCTTAATGCCACAGGAATTCAAGCTGAAAATTTTATGCTCAATCAGTTGCTATTGTTATTCAACTCGTTTTTCTTTTTACGCCATTCAGTGTTCAGAAAGTGTCTTGGTATTTCAGTGTTCTGTTGCTTTCGTTGATGGTTTTGAGTTTGTTTATTGACTGTCCTGTATTGTTTCAAAACAACTCCTTTGAGAGGCTCAACGTTTGATGAATTTAGTCTTTTTGGAGAGTTTGATTTCATAATGTTGTTGCTTTGTTTTTCAGTTGAAATTTGGTTAGACAAAGATTCATTTTGTTCTGTGGTTTTTGAGCTTTCTGTTGCTTTAGTACACATTTCAGGGCTTTCTGTTGATCCGCTACAAATTTCTTCTACAAACGTTTCTTGAATTTCTTCTTCGTCTATAGTTAGATTGCCAAAAGAGTCTTGATCGAGCATTTCTTGTTCCTGGGCGTTGTCAGGATTTGTTTCTTGTGTTTTTAGATGGGTGTTTTTCTGTTCTGTGCTTACATTTTGACGATTTTGCCTTTCGACTTTATGCATTTCCTTTTGCCATAGAAAACACCAGTCTTTATGGTGTCCAATATATTGGCGGCTTTTTTCTTCGCAAAAGCTACAGCTATGGAGCGCGGGAACATGGAATTTGATTTCTAGGCCATTCCAGTCTTTAAAATCGGCAATTTTGCTCTCATAGGACCATTTTCTTAGCCTTTCCTCTTCGTTAGCATTGTGGACAGTAACACTTAAAATTGCATATCCGTCGAAAATCAAGTCTCCATCAATATTTACTTTCATGCGATTGATTGTCGGGTTGTGCTCTATTCCCTCTGGGAGTTCGATCAATTTAAGAGTTTCGGTATCCGAACAAACGTAAGGAAGATTTACAAACTTAATGTTGTATCTTCTGGGGTAGAAATTTCTTTCTTTGTTGAGGATATGCTTGCCCATTGGAAATACAGTTTTGCCCAGCAAATTGAGGCCTCGCGATCTTATCGAGTGATATTGCGTTCTAACAGTTGGAGGGGAAGTAACGGTCAGTGTGTGCAGAGTTTTTTCTCTTATCTGCGCGAATGTTCTGCTAATGGTTATTTGAGATCGTACTTCTTGTGGGAACTCTTTCAGAATCGATTTAGCACACTGAATGTAAGCATCGTTCAAAGATCCTGTGTTTGCAAGCATCGATTTAGTAAAAGGAGGGATAATTTGCATGGTTTGAAAGTCATTAGAAGCTGCTACTTTTGAAAGGCCGTTTTGGATCGCAGTGGAATACATGTTTCGATTTTCGCTCGCGGTTGGGGCTATTATTGAAGGGAAAGTGTTCTCCCCCGTTGGGGAAAACAGCTTAAGAACTCGTAAACGATTGAAAGGGAGCTCTCTAACTTAAACAACTTAAAAAGCTAGAGCTGATGAGGCGTGTATTTATAAGAACTTTTAAAGAGCGAAGGCTAAGAGCAAAAAGGTAAGAGAAAAAGGTAAGAGAAAAGTCAGGATTTTAAAACTTAAGCAACTTTTAGTGAAAAATCTCTTTTTAAAAAAGACTCACTCCCAAAGGACGTTCCTACACAAAGTGGAGTACTTGCTTGTGGCTTTCCTATCACACTTTGAGGTACTGATCCGAAAGTGACATTAATAGCGTTTTAATCATCATTCACAACAATTAGGCTTTTAAATAATAAATTCAGATGCTATTTTTACAGTTGGTTATTACAAAGTTACAAAGAAGGTAAGTATTGACGAAAATTTACATTTGGTATTTACAAAGAAGTTAAAAGGAAATTCACTAGGTTTCATCGTTGAAGCTTTACAAATAGTTTCAAAAATAGGCTAAGACACACCAATTAGGCTTTACACAGCAATTAGGCCATTAATTAAAAACTTCCGAAGTAGGTATTTACAAATGCTAATAAGAGAATTGCAAGTCGCTTGAAAGAGACAACATTAGAGATTGAGTAAAAAGTTCAAATGGTTTTTAGTTTGCTCAGGAGTTTCTTGCCATGATCCGTTTAAAACAATTGCAGTAAATCGTAGAGTTTCGACTCTCATATGGACAAATATCTGACGCCAGTTCGTCAATTGTAATATATTTCTTGCTGCAGTTAATTTGTCGCATTCAAAAACTAAGTGTTCAGATGTTTCGAATTTGTTTTCACAGAAACTGCAAAGTGGCGAGTCAAAGAAATTTTTCAGCCATCTGACTTGTTTGTCAACGAGACAGTTGAATGCTAGTCGATACAACAAATTTTGCTGTTGAGGTAGGAGCTTGTTTACTTTCCAAATATCTGCACAAAAGCGGGTTAATTCTTCCGTTGAACAATGGTATTTAATGACAGCTTTGCGTAAACGATTTTCAATAAAACTGAAGGGGAAAATTTCATTGATTATGTACCAGTAGATTTCTTTTGTTTTCATGTGATTATGCAACCTGAGCGAGGATTCTCTGTTGTTTTTGATTAGAAGTAGAACATTCTCGTTCTGGACAACTTTGAGCTTTAAAGAGGTTATTAAAATGGATAGTTCTTTCGAAAAGGTGATCGAGTTCTTGTCAGATGAATTTAATTCGTCAAAAAGTTTTGCAGAAACAATTTTTGAGATAATGTGTGGAAGGGAGATCCCGCCTCTAGCTGATGACTGGTATAGGACTTCGCTTCTAATTTCCATTTTCTGACCAGCTTTCAAAAGGTTGTTAACGAGGTTCTGCATTATTCCCAAGCTTTTCATGGTCGTGTCTGTGTGTCGAGCATAGTAAAGGAATTTTGGAAGAATGTAGTTTTCAATAATATTTTTCTTTGCTTTCAGTGTTTTCGCTCGTGAAATAAAACGACTGTAGATGGCTATTTGTGTTTTCAGGAGACCAAGAAGATTCAGTTGAGATTTGTCAGCGTGGAAAACTATACCAAGGATTTTTGTTGATTGCACAGTTTTATAAAAGGGAATGTTGGTAGTAGATAGGATTTCGCTCTTTTTCACATTAATTTCTAGCTGAGTTTGATCACAAAATTCTTTTACAGTATCAAAGAGCGCTTCAATCGATGATTTATGAACTAGACATGTAATGTCATCAGTATAAGCAACAGTTTTTGCGTTTACGAAACTTTTGATGTGAGTTGAGTTGTCAACAGAACAAAGTAACGGCTCAATAGCAAGAATTAAAAGCATAGCTGATAGAGGACAACCTTGTCTTACTCCACGTTCGAGAACAATTGTCTGGGAGAGGTAGCCATTGATCTCAATAATTGCTTTGGTTTGCTTATATATTGCTTTTTTTTGCAGATTTCGTAAAATTATCTACACCAATTCTATCGAGAAGAGCGAATATATAATCCCTATCTACTTTGTCAAAAGCTTTTGAGAAGTCTAGATTTACGATACATTTACTGTTATTCAATTGTTTGTGAGCTTTGCGTACCTTAATCAGTGCGATATTAATTTGTCGTTTGTTTAGGTAGGCATGTTGATGTTGACCAATTACGTCTTCGAGGTTTTTGATTAGCCTGTTAGCTAAAATATGCGACAGAATTTTTAAGTCAGTGTTCAGCAGGCTTATGGGTCTGAACTCGTCTACTGTTTTGGGGTTTTCGGTTTTTGGAAGGAGTTTCAATATTGCAATTTGTTGGTTGTCTGGAAGTCTATTGGTGTTCACTACATTGTTGAAAACTTTTTTCAATATGGGAGCCATTTCTCGTTTAAATACTTTATAAAAGTTCGAAGTAATACCGTCTGATCCTGGTGAACTATCTGCGTTTAGTTTGTCGATTGCTTTCTTCACTTCGACTAAGGTGATTTCGTTTTCTGTTGTCATATCAGTTTCTTGCTCCTGCAGTTGATCAAGCAAGCTTTCAAAGAACGATTTCTTTTTACTTTTATACAGTTTTGAGAAATGATTTTCAAATATTTTAATGATCTCTTCTTGATTACTTGTTACACTGTCACCAACTTTCAATGATGTAATACTATTTGTGTTATTTTTTGTTCTCGACCATGATTTGAGATCTCTGGCATTACCGATTTCACAGGATTGCATCAATTTTTTAAAGTGTTTAAAGCTCGATCGTTGTTTGTTGTTCTCGTGCTCGTTGATTTGGGATAGTGTTGCATTGTATCGATTTAAAATGGTTTGGTCTGATTTACCTTGCTGAATTTATTCTCTTAGTTCCTTTTCTTCACGTAAGCTGCCTTTCATCTTTGAGCTTATCACTCGAGATTTGTTTATCGCTAAAGCTTGGCACACATCTCGTATATGGCACATCAACTCTTCATATGTGTCCTCAATCGGACAAAGATTACCAAATTGTTTCAGTTCTTATTTAGTTTTTATTTTCTACTAAAACAGTGTAATTCATTTTCCAAAAGCTCTGACCACGTTCTTTTTCTTCAACTTTGTTGCTTAGTTCCAAAAGCATGTGATCCGAGAGGTTATTTCTATGTATTTTCATGATACTGTAATTGAGATCATTAGTAAAAAAGTTATCTATGCGCGAGAAAGATGATGTTCTCTTATCATAATGTGTGAAGTCTTGGACGTCTAGTTCGACTGCTAAATCAAGAAGGAGCGCTTTCTCGATGACCGGCTTTAGTTTAGCGAATCGCTTTATCCTGTCATCTTCACTTCTCAGAGCATTTGAGGTGTTTCTTGGATCATGGCTAAATGCATTGAAATCTCCTGTTAAAACTACGAATCGTCCAGGTTCAATTTTAGTGAGACTTGAGCTTAATTGTTTGAGCTTTGATGTGTAATTGTTTGGATTTAAATAAGTATTGATTAAGACAAGGTTTAAATTTGGAAACGTTATTGCTGAATGATCTCTTGATTGCAATCTTTGTTCGTTGGTATTGATTTCTTCGCTCCAAACTGTTATTAAACCAACACTACAGTTTATTGCCGGCACTAAATGGTAGCTCAATTTGTATTGTTCAAGAATTGCTTCATGTGAGCGAGGTAGAGTGAGAATTTTCGTTTCTTGAACACATAGGAAAAAGAAGGTTCCTCGAGCTAGTTGGTCACACTTTTCAATTATTGAGAAGAATTTTTTCGGGTTCTTAATGCCACAGGAATTCAAGTTGAAAATTTTATGCTCAATCATTTGCTATTGTTATTCAACTCGTTTTTCTTTTTACGCCATTCGGTGTTCAGAAAGTGTCTTGGTATTTCAGTGTTCTGTTGCTTTCGTTGATGGTTTTGAGTTTGTTTATTGACTGTCCTGTATTGTTTCAAAACAACTCCTCAAAACAACTCCACAACAATTAGGCCAAAACAAAGTTCGGTGATCGAAAAAGTTAAGCCTCATCGAGCGCGGATACTTTTTTGGAAATTGGTGAAAACTTGTCCAAAATGGTTCGCTGTGCCAGATTTTTTTATTTTATCCCCAACTACGGCTCAAGTGGAGCATGCCCACAAAAAATGAGCCAATTCGGACTAAAATTGACGATTTGGTGGCCAAAACAAAGTTCGGTGATCGAAAAAGTTAAGCCTCATCGAGCGCGGATACTTTTTTGGAAATTGGTGAAAACTTGTCAAAAATGGTTCGCTGTGCCAGATTTTTTTATTTTATCCCCAACTATGGCTCAAGTGGAGCATTCCCACAAAAAATGAGCCAATTCGGACTAAAATTGACGATTTGGTGGCCACAACAAAGTTCGGTGATCGAAAAAGTTAAGCCTCATCGAGCGCGGATACTTTTTTTGGAAATTGTTGAAAACTTGTCAAAAATGGTTCGCTGTGCCAGATTTTTTTATTTTATCCCCAACTACGGCTCAAGTGGAGCATGCCCACAAAAAATGAGCCAATTCGGACTAAAGTTGACGATTTGGTGGCCAAAACAAAGTTCGGTGATCGAAAAAGTTAAGCCTCATCGAGCGCGGATACTTTTTTGGAAATTGGTGAAAACTTGTCAAAAATGGTTCGCTGTGCCAGATTTTTTTATTTTATCCACAACTATGGCTCAAGTGGAGCATGCCCACAAAAAATGAGCCAATTCGGACTAAAATTGACGATTTGGTGGCCAAAACAAGGTTCGGTGATCGAAAAAGTTAAGCCTCATCGAGCGCGGATACTTTTTTTGGAAATTGGTGAAAACTTGTCAAAAATGGTTCGCTGTGCCAGATTTTTTTATTTTATCCCCAACTATGGCTCAAGTGGAGCATGCCCACAAAAAATGAGCCTTTTCGGACTAAAACTGACGATTTGGTGGTCAAAACAAAGTTCGGTGATCGAAAAAGTTAAGCCTCATCGAGCGCGGATACTTTTTTGGAAATTGATGAAAACTTGTCAAAAATGGTTCGCTGTGCCGGATTTTTTTACTTTATCCCCAACTATGGCTCAAGTGGAGCATGCCCACAAAAAATGAGCCAATTCGGACTAAAATTGACGATTTGGTGGACAAAACAAAGTTCGGTGATCGAAAAAGTTAAGCCTCATCGAGCGCGGATACTTTTTTGGAAATTGGTGAAAACTTGTCAAAAATGGTTCGCTGTGCCAGATTTTTTTATTTTATCCCCAACTACGGCTCAAGTGGAGCATGCCCACAAAAAATGAGCCAATTCGGACTAAAATTGACGATTTGGTGGCCAAAACAAAGTTCGGTGATCGAAAAAGTTAAGCCTCATCGAGCGCGGATACTTTTTTGGAAATTGGTGAAAACTTGTCAAAAATGGTTCGCTGTGCCAGATTTTTTTATTTTATCCCCAACTACGGCTCAAGTGGAGCATGCCCACAAAAAATGAGCCAATTCGGACTAAAGTTGACGATTTGGTGGCCAAAACAAAGTTCGGTGATCGAAAAAGTTAAGCCTCATCGAGCGCGGATACTTTTTTGGAAATTGGTGAAAACTTGTCAAAAATGGTTCGCTGTGCCAGATTTTTTTATTTTATCTCCAACTACGGCTCAAGTGGAGCATGCCCACAAAAAATGAGCCAATTCGGACTAAAATTGACGATTTGGTGGCCAAAACAAAGTTCGGTGATCGAAAAAGTTAAGCCTCATCGAGCGCGGATACTTTTTTTGGAAATTGGTAAAAACTTGTCAAAAATGGTTCGCTGTGCCAGATTTTTTTATTTTATCCCCAACTATGGCTCAAGTGGAGCATGCCCACAAAAAATGAGCCAATTCGGACTAAAATTGACGATTTGGTGGACAAAACAAAGTTCGGTGATCGAAAAAGTTAAGCCTCATCGAGCGCGGATACTTTTTTGGAAATTGGTGAAAACTTGTCAAAAATGGTTCGCTGTGCCAGATTTTTTTATTTTATCTCCAACTACGGCTCAAGTGGAGCATGCCCACAAAAAATGAGCCAATTCGGACTAAAATTGACGATTTGGTGGCCAAAACAAAGTTCGGTGATCGAAAAAGTTAAGCCTCACCGAGCGCGGATACTTTTTTGGAAATTGGTGAAAACTTGTCAAAAATGGTTCGTTGTGCCAGATTTTTTAATTTTATCCCCAACTATGGCTCAAGTGGAACATGCCCACAAAAAATGAGCCATTTCGGACTAAAATTGACGATTTGGTGGCCAAAACAAAGTTCGGTGATCGAAAAAGTTAAGCCTCATCGAGCGCGGATACTTTTTTGGAAATTGGTGAAAACTTGTCAAAAATGGTTCGCTGTGCCAGATTTTTTTATTTTATCCCCAACTATGGCTCAAGTGGAGCATGCCCACAAAAAATGAGCCAATTCGGACTAAAATTGACGATTTGGTGGCCAAAACAAAGTTCGGTGATCGAAAAAGTTAAGCCTCATCGAGCGCGGATACTTTTTTGGAAATTGGTGAAAACTTGTCAAAAATGGTTCGCTGTGCCAGATTTTTTTATTTTATCCCCAACTACGGCTCAAGTGGAGCATGCCCACAAAAAATGAGCCAATTGGGACTAAAATTGACGATTTGGTGGCCAAAACAAAGTTCGGTGATCGAAGAAGTTAAGCCTCATCGAGCGCGGATACTTTTTTTGGAAATTGGTGAAAACTTGTCAAAAATGGTTCGCTGTGCCAGATTTTTTTATTTTATCCCCAACTATGGCTCAAGTGGAGCATGCCCACAAAAAATGAGCCAATTCGGACTAAAATTGACGATTTGGTGGCCAAAACAAAGTTCGGTGATCGAAAAAGTTAAGCCTCATCGAGCGCGGATACTTTTTTGGAAATTGGTGAAAACTTGTCAAAAATGGTTCGCTGTGCCAGATTTTTTTTATTTTATCCCCAACTACGGCTCAAGTGGAGCATGCCCACAAAAAATGAGCCAATTCGGACTCAAATTGACGATTTGGTGGCCAAAACAAAGTTCGGTGATCGAAAAAGTTAAGCTTCATCGAGCGCGGATACTTTTTTGGAAATTGGTGAAAACTTGTCAAAAATGGTTCGCTGTGCCAGATTTTTTTATTTTATCCCCAACTACGGCTCAAGTGGAGCATGCCCACAAAAAATGAGCCAATTGGGACTAAAATTGACGATTTGGTGGCCAAAACAAAGTTCGGTGATCGAAAAAGTTAAGCCTCATCGAGCGCGGATACTTTTTTTGGAAATTGGTGAAAACTTGTCAAAAATGGTTCGCTGTGCCAGATTTTTTTATTTTATCCCCAACTATGGCTCAAGTGGAGCATGCCCACAAAAAATGAGCCAATTCGGACTAAAATTGACGATTTGGTGGCCAAAACAAAGTTCGGTGATCGAAAAAGTTAAGCCTCATCGAGCGCGGATACTTTTTTGGAAATTGGTGAAAACTTGTCAAAAATGGTTCGCTGTGCCAGATTTTTTTATTTTATCCCCAACTATGGCTCAAGTGGAGCATGCCCACAAAAAATGAGCCAATTCGGACTAAAATTGACGATTTGGTGGCCAAAACAATGTTCGGTGATCGAAAAAGTTAAGCCTCATCGAGCGCGGATACTTTTTTGGCAATTGGTGAAAACTTGTCAAAAATGGTTCGCTGTGCCAGATTTTTTTTATTTTATCCCCAACTACGGCTCAAGTGGAGCATGCCCACAAAAAATGAGCCAATTCGGACTCAAATTGACGATTTGGTGGCCAAAACAAAGTTCGGTGATCGAAAAAGTTAAGCCTCATCGAGCGCGGATACTTTTTTTGGAAATTGGTAAAAACTTGTCAAAAATGGTTCGCTGTGCCAGATTTTTTTATTTTATCCCCAACTATGGCTCAAGTGGAGCATGCCCACAAAAAATGAGCCAATTCGGACTAAAATTGACGATTTGGTGGACAAAACAAAGTTCGGTGATCGAAAAAGTTAAGCCTCATCGAGCGCGGATACTTTTTTGGAAATTGGTGAAAACTTGTCAAAAATGGTTCGCTGTGCCAGATTTTTTTATTTTATCTCCAACTACGGCTCAAGTGGAGCATGCCCACAAAAAATGAGCCAATTCGGACTAAAATTGACGATTTGGTGGCCAAAACAAAGTTCGGTGATCGAAAAAGTTAAGCCTCACCGAGCGCGGATACTTTTTTGGAAATTGGTGAAAACTTGTCAAAAATGGTTCGTTGTGCCAGATTTTTTAATTTTATCCCCAACTATGGCTCAAGTGGAACATGCCCACAAAAAATGAGCCATTTCGGACTAAAATTGACGATTTGGTGGCCAAAACAAAGTTCGGTGATCGAAAAAGTTAAGCCTCATCGAGCGCGGATACTTTTTTGGAAATTGGTGAAAACTTGTCAAAAATGGTTCGCTGTGCCAGATTTTTTTATCTTATCCCCAACTATGGCTCAAGTGGAGCATGCCCACAAAAAATGAGCCAATTCGGACTAAAATTGACGATTTGGTGGCCAAAACAAAGTTCGGTGATCGAAAAAGTTAAGCCTCATCGAGCGCGGATACTTTTTTGGAAATTGGTGAAAACTTGTCAAAAATGGTTCGCTGTGCCAGATTTTTTTATTTTATCCCCAACTACGGCTCAAGTGGAGCATGCCCACAAAAAATGAGCCAATTGGGACTAAAATTGACGATTTGGTGGCCAAAACAAAGTTCGGTGATCGAAGAAGTTAAGCCTCATCGAGCGCGGATACTTTTTTTGGAAATTGGTGAAAACTTGTCAAAAATGGTTCGCTGTGCCAGATTTTTTTATTTTATCCCCAACTATGGCTCAAGTGGAGCATGCCCACAAAAAATGAGCCAATTCGGACTAAAATTGACGATTTGGTGGCCAAAACAAAGTTCGGTGATCGAAAAAGTTAAGCCTCATCGAGCGCGGATACTTTTTTGGAAATTGGTGAAAACTTGTCAAAAATGGTTCGCTGTGCCAGATTTTTTTTATTTTATCCCCAACTACGGCTCAAGTGGAGCATGCCCACAAAAAATGAGCCAATTCGGACTCAAATTGACGATTTGGTGGCCAAAACAAAGTTCGGTGATCGAAAAAGTTAAGCTTCATCGAGCGCGGATACTTTTTTGGAAATTGGTGAAAACTTGTCAAAAATGGTTCGCTGTGCCAGATTTTTTTATTTTATCCCCAACTACGGCTCAAGTGGAGCATGCCCACAAAAAATGAGCCAATTGGGACTAAAATTGACGATTTGGTGGCCAAAACAAAGTTCGGTGATCGAAAAAGTTAAGCCTCATCGAGCGCGGATACTTTTTTTGGAAATTGGTGAAAACTTGTCAAAAATGGTTCGCTGTGCCAGATTTTTTTATTTTATCCCCAACTATGGCTCAAGTGGAGCATGCCCACAAAAAATGAGCCAATTCGGACTAAAATTGACGATTTGGTGGCCAAAACAAAGTTCGGTGATCGAAAAAGTTAAGCCTCATCGAGCGCGGATACTTTTTTGGAAATTGGTGAAAACTTGTCAAAAATGGTTCGCTGTGCCAGATTTTTTTATTTTATCCCCAACTATGGCTCAAGTGGAGCATGCCCACAAAAAATGAGCCAATTCGGACTAAAATTGACGATTTGGTGGCCAAAACAATGTTCGGTGATCGAAAAAGTTAAGCCTCATCGAGCGCGGATACTTTTTTGGCAATTGGTGAAAACTTGTCAAAAATGGTTCGCTGTGCCAGATTTTTTTTATTTTATCCCCAACTACGGCTCAAGTGGAGCATGCCCACAAAAAATGAGCCAATTCGGACTCAAATTGACGATTTGGTGGCCAAAACAAAGTTCGGTGATCGAAAAAGTTAAGCCTCATCGAGCGCGGATACTTTTTTGGAAATTGGTGAAAACTTGTCAAAAATGGTTCGCTGTGCCAGATTTTTTTAATTTATCCCCAACTACGGCTCAAGTGGAGCATACCCACAAAAAATGAGCCAATTCGGACTAAAATTGACGATTTGGTGGCCAAAACAAAGTTCGGTGATCGAAAAAGTTAAGCCTCATCGAGCGCGGATACTTTTTTGGAAATTGGTGAAAACTTGTCAAAAATGGTTCGCTGTGCCAGAGTTTTTTATTTTATCCCAAACTATGGCTCAAGTGGAGCATGCCCACAAAAAATGAGCCAATTCGGACTAAAATTGACGATTTGGTGGCCAAAACAAAGTTCGGTGATCGAAAAAGTTAAGCCTCATCGAGCGCGGATACTTTTTTGGAAATTGGTGAAAACTTGTCAAAAATGGTTCGCTGTGCCAGATTTTTTTATTTTATCCCCAACTACGGCTCAATTGGAGCATGCCCACAAAAAATGAGCCAATTCGGACTAAAATTGACGATTTGGTGGCCAAAACAAAGTTCGGTGATCGAAAAAGTTAAGCCTCATCGAGCGCGGATACTTTTTTGGAAATTGGTGAAAACTTGTCAAAATTGGTTCGCTGTGCCAGATTTTTTTATTTTATCCCCAACTATGGCTCAAGTGGAGCATGCCCACAAAAAATGAGCCAATTCGGACTAAAATTGACGATTTGGTGGCCAAAACAAAGTTCGGTGATCGAAAAAGTTAAGCCTCATCGAGCGCGGATACTTTTTTGGAAATTGGTGAAAACTTGTCAAAAATAGTTTGCTGTGCCAGATTTTTTTATTTTATCCCCCACTATGGCTCAAGTGGAGCATGCCCACAAAAAATGAGCCATTTCGGACTAAAATTGACGATTTGGTGGCCAAAACTAAGTTCGGTGATCGAAAAAGTTAAGCCTCATCGAGCGCGGATACTTTTTTGGAAATTGTTGAAAACTTGTCAAAAATGGTTCGCTGTGCCAGATTTTTTTATTTTATCCCCAACTACGGCTCAAGTGGAGCATACCCACAAAAAATGAGCCAATTCGGACTAAAATTGACGATTTGGTGGCCAAAACAAAGTTCGGTGATCGAAAAAGTTAAGCCTCATCGAGCGCGGATACTTTTTTGGAAATTGGTGAAAACTTGTCAAAAATGGTTCGCTGTGCCAGGTTTTTTTATTTTATCCCCAACTATGGCTCAAGTGGAGCATGCCCACAAAAAATGAGCCAATTCGGACTAAAATTGACGATTTGGTGGCCAAAACAAAGTTCGGTGATCGAAAAAGTTAAGCCTCATCGAGCGCGGATACTTTTTTGGAAATTGTTGAAAACTTGTCAAAAATAGTTTGCTGTGCCAGATTTTTTTATTTTATCCCCCACTATGGCTCAAGTGGAGCATGCCCACAAAAAATGAGCCATTTCGGACTAAAATTGACGATTTGGTGGCCAAAACTAAGTTCGGTGATCGAAAAAGTTAAGCCTCATCGAGCGCGGATACTTTTTTGGAAATTGGTGAAAACTTGTCAAAAATGGTTCGCTGTGCCAGATTTTTTTTATTTTATCCCCAACTATGGCTCAAGTGGAGCATGCCCACAAAAAATGAGCCATTTCGGACTAAAATTGACGATTTGGTGGCCAAAACAAAGTTCGGTGATCGAAAAAGTTAAGCCTCATCGAGCGCGGATACTTTTTTGGAAATTGGTCAAAACTTGTCAAAAATGGTTCGCTGTGCCAGATCTTTTTATTTTATCCCCAACTATGGCTCAAGTGGAGCATGCCCACAAAAAATGAGCCATTTCGGACTAAAATTGACGATTTGGTGGCCAAAACAAAGTTCGGTGATCGAAAAAGTTAAGCCTCATCGAGCGCGGATACTTTTTTGGAAATTGGTGAAAACTTGTCAAAAATGGTTCGTTGTGCCAGATTTTTTTATTTTATCCCCAACTATGGCTCAAGTGGAGCATGCCCACAAAAAATGAGCCATTTCGGACTAAAATTGACGATTTGGTGGCCAAAACAAAGTTCGGTGATCGAAAAAGTTAAGCCTCATCGAGCGCGGATACTTTTTTGGAAATTGGTAAAAACTTGTCAAAAATGGTTCGCTGTGCCAGATTTTTTTATTTTATCCCCAACTAAGGCTCAAGTGGAGCATGCCCACAAAAAATGAGCCAATTCGGACTAAAATTGACGATTTGGTGGCCAAAACAATGTTCGGTGCTCGAAAAAGTTAAGCCTCATCGAGCGCGGATACTTTTTTGGAAATTGTTGAAAACTTGTCAAAAATGGTTCGCTGTGCCAGATTTTTTTATTTTATCCCCAACTACGGCTCAAGTGGAGCATACCCACAAAAAATGAGCCAATTCGGACTAAAATTGACGATTTGGTGGCCAAAACAAAGTTCGGTGCTCGAAAAAGTTAAGCCTCATCGAGCGCGGATACTTTTTTGGAAATTGGTGAAAACTTGTCAAAAATGGTTCGCTGTGCCAGATTTTTTTATTTTATCCCCAACTATGGCTTAAGTGGAGCATGCCCACAAAAAATGAGCCAATTCGGACTAAAATTGACGATTTGGTGGCCAAAACAAAGTTCGGTGCTCGAAAAAGTTAAGCCTCATCGAGCGCGGATACTTTTTTGGAAATTGGTGAAAACTTGTCAAAAATGGTTCGTTGTGCCAGATTTTTTTATTTTATCCCCAACTACGGCTCAAGTGGAGCATACCCACAAAAAATGAGCCAATTCGGACTAAAATTGACGATTTGGTGGCCAAAACAAAGTTCGGTGCTCGAAAAAGTTAAGCCTCATCGAGCGCGGATACTTTTTTGGAAATTGGTGAAAACTTGTCAAAAATGGTTCGCTGTGCCAGATTTTTTTATTTTATCCCCAACTATGGCTTAAGTGGAGCATGCCCACAAAAAATGAGCCAATTCGGACTAAAATTGACGATTTGGTGGCCAAAACAAAGTTCGGTGCTCGAAAAAGTTAAGCCTCATCGAGCGCGGATACTTTTTTGGAAATTGGTGAAAACTTGTCCAAAATGGTTCGCTGTGCCAGATTTTTTTGTTTTATCCCTAACTATGGCTCAAGTGGAGCATGCCCACAAAAAATGAGCCAATTCGGACTAAAATTGACGATTTGGTGGCCAAAACAATGTTCGGTGATCGAAAAAGTTAAGCCTCATCGAGCGCGGATACTTTTTTGGAAATTGGTGAAAACTTGTCAAAAATGGTTCGCTGTGCCAGATTTTTTTATTTTATCCCCAACTATGGCTTAAGTGGAGCATGCCCACAAAAAATGAGCCAATTCGGACTAAAATTGACGATTTGGTGGCCAAAACAAAGTTCGGTGATCGAAAAAGTTAAGCCTCATCGAGCGCGGATACTTTTTTGGAAATTGGTGAAAACTTGTCAAAAATGGTTCGCTGTGCCAGATTTTTTTATTTTATCCCCAACTATGGCTCAAGTGAAGCATGCCCACAAAAAATGAGCCATTTCGGACTAAAATTGACGATTTGGTGGCCAAAACAAAGTTCGGTGATCGAAAAAGTTAAGCCTCATCGAGCGCGGATACTTTTTTGGAAATTGGTGAAAACTTGTCAAAAATGGTTCGCTGTGCCAGATTTTTTTATTTTATCCCCAACTATGGCTCAAGTGGAGCATGCCCACAAAAAATGAGCCAATTCGGGCTAAAATTGACGATTTGGTGGCCAAAACAAAGTTCGGTGATCGAAAAAGTTAAGCCTCATCGAGCGCGGTTACTTTTTTGGAAATTGTTGAAAACTTGTCAAAAATGGTTCACTGTGCCAGATTTTTTTATTTTATCCCCAACTACGGCTCAAGTGGAGCATACCCACAAAAAATGAGCCAATTCGGACTAAAATTGACGATTTGGTGGCCAAAACAAAGTTCGGTGATCGAAAAAGTTAAGCCTCATCGAGCGCGGATACTTTTTTGGAAATTGGTGAAAACTTGTCAAAAATGGTTCGCTGTGCCAAATTTTTTTGTTTTATCCCCAACTATTGCTCAAGTGGAGCATGCCCACAACAAATGAGCCAATTCGGACTAAAATTGACGATTTGGTGGCCAAAACAAAGTTCGGTGATCGAAAAAGTTAAGCCTCATCGAGCGCGGATACTTTTTTGGAAATTGTTGAAAACTTGTCAAAAATGGTTCGCTGTGCCAAATTTTTTTATTTTATCCCCAACTACGGCTCAAGTGGAGCATACCCACAAAAAATGAGCCAATTCGGACTAAAATTGACGATTTGGTGGCCAAAACAAAGTTCGGTGATCGAAAAAATTAAGCCTCATCGAGCGCGGATACTTTTTTGGAAATTGGTGAAAACTTGTCAAAAATGGTTCGCTGTGCCAGATTTTTTATTTTATCCCCAACTATGGCTCAAGTGGAGCATGCCCACAAAAAATGAGCCATTTCGGACTAAAATTAACGATTTGGTGGCCAAAACAAAGTTCGGTGATCGAAAAAGTTAAGCCTCATCGAGCGCGGATACTTTTTTGGAAATTGGTGAAAACTTGTCAAAAATGGTTCGCTGTGCCAGATTTTTTTATTCTATCCCCAACTATGGCTCAAGTGGAGCATGCCCACAAAAAATGAGCCATTTCGGACTATAATTGACGATTTGGTGGCCAAAACAAAGTTCGGTGATCGAAAAAGTTAAGCCTCATCGAGCGCGGATACTTTTTTGGAAATTGTTGAAAACTTGTCAAAAATGGTTCGCTGTGCCAGATTTTTTTATTTTATCCCCAACTACGGCTCAAGTGGAGCATACCCACAAGAAATGAGCCAATTCGGACTAAAATTGACGATTTGGTGGCCAAAACAAAGTTCGGTGATCGAAAAAGTTAAGCCTCATCGAGCGCAGATACTTTTTTGGAAATTGGTGAAAACTTGTCAAAAATGGTTCGCTGTGCCAGATTTTTTTTATTTTATCCCCAACTATGGCTCAAGTGGAGCATGCCCACAAAAAATGAGCCATTTCGGACTAAAATTGACGATTTGGTGGCCAAAACAATGTTCGGTGATCGAAAAAGTTAAGCCTCATCGAGCGCGGATACTTTTTTGGAAATTGGTGAAAACTTGTCAAAAATGGTTCGCTGTGCCAGATTTTTTTGTTTTATCCCCAACTATGGCTCAAGTGGAGCATGCCCACAAAAAATGAGCCAATTCGGACTAAAATTGACGATTTGGTGGCCAAAACAAAGTTCGGGATCGAAAAAGTTAAGCCTCATCGAGCGCGGATACTTTTTTGGAAATTGTTGAAAACTTGCCAAAAATGGTTCGCTGTGCCAGATTTTTTTATTTTATCCCCAACTACGGCTCAAGTGGAGCATACCCACAAAAAATGAGCCAATTCGGACTAAAATTGACGATTTGGTGGCCAAAACAAAGTTCGGTGATCGAAAAAGTTAAGCCTCATCGAGCGCAGATACTTTTTTGGAAATTGGTGAAAACTTGTCAAAAATGGTTCGCTGCGCCAGATTTTTTTATTTTATCCCCAACTATGGCTCAAGTGGAGCATGCCCACAAAAAATGAGCCAATTCGGACTAATATTGACGATTTGGTGGCCAAAACAAAGTTCGGGATCGAAAAAGTTAAGCCTCATCGAGCGCGGATACTTTTTTGGAAATTGTTGAAAACTTGCCAAAAATGGTTCGCTGTGCCAGATTTTTTTATTTTATCCCCAACTACGGCTCAAGTGGAGCATACCCACAAAAAATGAGCCAATTCGGACTAAAATTGACGATTTGGTGGCCAAAACAAAGTTCGGTGATCGAAAAAGTTAAGCCTCATCGAGCGCAGATACTTTTTTGGAAATTGGTGAAAACTTGTCAAAAATGGTTCGCTGCGCCAGATTTTTTTATTTTATCCCCAACTACGGCTCAAGTGGAGCATGCCCACAAAAAATGAGCCATTTCGGACTAAAATTGACGATTTGGTGGTCAAAACAAAGTTCGGTGATCGAAAAAGTTAAGCCTCATCGAGCGCGGATACTTTTTTGGAAATTGTTGAAAACTTGTCAAAAATGGTTCGCTGTGCCAGATTTTTTATTTTATACCCAACTACGGCTCAAGTGGAGCATACCCACAAAAACTGAGCCAATTCGGACTAAAATTGACGATTTGGTGGCCAAAACAAAGTTCGGTGATCGAAAAAGTTAAGCCTCATCGAGCGCAGATACTTTTTTGGGAATTGGTGAAAACTTGTCAAAAATGGTTCGCTGTGCCAGATTTTTTTATTTTATCCCCAACTATGGCTCAAGTGGAGCATGCCCACAAAAAATGAGCCAATTCGGACTAAAATTGACGATTTGGTGGCCAAAACAAAGTTCGGTGATCGAAAAAGTTAAGCCTCATCGAGCGCGGATACTTTTTTGGAAATTGGTAAAAACTTGTCAAAAATGGTTCGCTGTGCCAGATTTTTTTATTTTATCCCCAACTATGGCTCAAGTGGAGCATGCCCACAAAAAATGAGCCATTTCGGACTAAAATTGACGATTTGGTGGTCAAAACAAAGTTCGGTGATCGAAAAAGTTAAGCCTCATCGAGCGCGGATACTTTTTTGGAAATTGTTGAAAACTTGTCAAAAATGGTTCGCTGTGCCAGATTTTTTATTTTATACCCAACTACGGCTCAAGTGGAGCATACCCACAAAAACTGAGCCAATTCGGACTAAAATTGACGATTTGGTGGCTAAAACAAAGTTCGGTGATCGAAAAAGTTAAGCCTCATCGAGCGCAGATACTTTTTTGGAAATTGGTGAAAACTTGTCAAAAATGGTTCGCTGTGCCAGATTTTTTTATTTTATCCCCAACTATGGCTCAAGTGGAGCATGCCCACAAAAAATGAGCCAATTCGGACTAAAATTGACGATTTGGTGGCCAAAACAAAGTTCGGTGATCGAAAAAGTTAAGCCTCATCGAGCGCGGATACTTTTTTGGAAATTGGTGAAAACTTGTCAAACATGGTTCGCTGTGCCAGATTTTTTTATTTTATCCCCAACTATGGCTCAAGTGGAGCATGCCCACAAAAAATGAGCCATTTCGGACTAAAATTGACGATTTGGTGGCCAAAACAAAGTTCGGTGATCGAAAAAGTTAAGCCTCATCGAGCGCAGATACTTTTTTGGAAATTGGTGAAAACTTGTCAAAAATGGTTCGCTGTGCCAGATTTTTTTGTTTTATCCCCAGCTATGGCTCAAGTGGAGCATGCCCACAAAAAATGAGCCAATTCGGACTAAAATTGACGATTTGGTGGCTAAAACAAAGTTCGGGATCGAAAAAGTTAAGCCTCATCGAGCGCGGATACTTTTTTGGAAATTGTTGAAAACTTGCCAAAAATGGTTCGCTGTGCCAGATTTTTTTCTTTTATCCCCAACTACGGCTCAAGTGGAGCATACCCACAAAAAATGAGCCAATTCGGACTAAAATTGACGATTTGGTGGCCAAAACAAAGTTCGGTGATCGAAAAAGTTAAGCCTCATCGAGCGCAGATACTTTTTTGGAAATTGGTGAAAACTTGTCAAAAATGGTTCGCTGCGCCAGATTTTTTTATTTTATCCCCAACTATGGCTCAAGTGGAGCATGCCCACAAAAAATGAGCCATTTCGGACTAAAATTGACGATTTGGTGGTCAAAACAAAGTTCGGTGATCGAAAAAGTTAAGCCTCATCGAGCGCGGATACTTTTTTGGAAATTGTTGAAAACTTGTCAAAAATGGTTCGCTGTGCCAGATTTTTTATTTTATACCCAACTACGGCTCAAGTGGAGAATACCCACAAAAACTGAGCCAATTCGGACTAAAATTGACGATTTGGTGGCCAAAACAAAGTTCGGTGATCGAAAAAGTTAAGCCTCATCGAGCGCAGATACTTTTTTGGAAATTGGTGAAAACTTGTCAAAAATGGTTCGCTGTGCCAGATTTTTTTATTTTATCCCCAACTATGGCTCAATTGGAGCATGCCCACAAAAAATGAGCCAATTCGGACTAAAATTGACGATTTGGTGGCCAAAACAAAGTTCGGTGATCGAAAAAGTTAAGCCTCATCGAGCGCGGATACTTTTTTGGAAATTGGTGAAAACGTGTCAAAAATGGTTCGCTGTGCCAGATTTTTTTATTTTATCCCCAACTATGGCTCAAGTGGAGCATGCCCACTAAAAATGAGCCATTTTGGACTAAAATTGACGATTTGGTGGCCAAAACAATGTTCGGTGATCGGAAAAGTTAAGCCTCATCGAGCGCGGATACTTTTTTTGAAATTGGTGAAAACTTGTCAAAAATGGTTCGCTGTGCCAGATTTTTTTATTTTATCCCCAACTATGGCTCAAGTGGAGCATGCCCACAAAAAATGATCCAATTCGGACTAAAATTGACGATTTGGTGGCCAAAACAAAGTTCGGTGATCAAAAAAGTTAAGCCTCATCGAGCGCGGATACTTTTTTGGAAATTGTTGAAAACTTGTCAAAAATGGTTCGCTGTGCCAGATTTTTTATTTTATCCCCAACTACGGCTCAAGTGGAGCATACCCACAAAAAATGAGCCAATTCGGACTAAAATTGACGATTTGGTGGCCAAAACAAAGTTCGGTGATCGAAAAAGTTAAGCCTCATCGAGCGCGGATACTTTTTTGAAAATTGTTGAAATCTTGTCAAAAATGGTTCGCTGTGCCAGATTTTTTTATTTTATCCCCAACTACGGCTCAAGTGGAGCATACCCACAAAAAATGAGCCAATTCGGACTAAAATTGACGATTTGGTGGCCAAAACAAAGTTCGGTGATCGAAAAAGTAAGCCTCATCGAGCGCAGATACTTTTTTGGAAATTGGTGAAAACTTGTCAAAAATGGTTCGCTGTGCCAGATTTTTTTATTTTATCCCCAACTACGGCTCAAGTGGAGCATACACACAAAAACTGAGCCAATTCGGACTGAAATTGACGATTTGGTGGCCAAAACAAAGTTCGGTGATCGAAAAAGTTAAGCCTCATCGAGCGCGGATACTTTTTTGGAAATTGGTAAAAACTTGTCAAAAATGGTTCGCTGTGCCAGATTTTTTTATTTTATCCCCAACTATGGCTCAAGTGGAGCATGCCCACAAATAATGAGCAATTTCGGACTAAAATTGACGATTTGGTGGCCAAAACAAAGTTCGGTGATCGAAAAAGTTAAGCCTCATCGAGCGCGGATACTTTTTTGGAAATTGGTGAAAACTTGTCAGAAATGGTTCGCTGTGCCAGATTTTTTTACTTTATCCCCAACTATGGCTCAAGTGGAGCATGCCCACAAAAAATGAGCCATTTCGGACTAAAATTGACGATTTGGTGGCCAAAACTAAGTTCGGTGATCGAAAAAGTTAAGCCTCATCGAGCGCGGATACTTTTTTGGAAATTGGTGCAAACTTGTCAAAAATGGTTCGCTGTGCCAGATTTTTTTATTTTATCCCCAACTATGGCTCAAGTGGAGCATGACCACAAAAAATGAGCCAATTCGGACTAAAATTGACGATTTGGTGGCCAAAACAAAGTTCGGTGATCGAAAAAGTTAAGCCTCATCGAGCGCGGATACTTTTTGTAAATGACAATTTCAGCAATAACCATTGCTCCAAACACACCCCATATACTTGTAAAGGCCATTCTAATAGTTCCCCTGCTCGCGTTTACTGTATATTTGGTATTTGGAACTGTCTCGGAAACATCAATACTAATTGTAAAATTTCCCTTTACTGAACTAACTTTTAAGTTGTGCAAATCGCTGAGTTCCATTCTTTAGGCTGCACTCCGCTAACGCAGAGTGCATTCAAATTAAACTTATCAAATAGAGTTGATACTTACCTATTTAATAAGTTTATCACAACAATTAGGCTAAAAGCAACTGAGCTATGATTTTCCCAAGTACCGGCCTAAACCCACTGAAGTCATGCCTCCGGTTCAATGTCCGGTTGAACAGGTTCCTCGGACCCAATTCATCTCTCCCTTGTTTTGGGGCCGTTCCACTGTATTGTGGAAGGTTGGAAGCAAAAAGTTTGTGCGTTGGTCATAATAAACTGTATGGCTACGAATTGCATAAATTATAACACAAACGTGGCTAAAATTGCATGTATTAAAAGACTATTTTGCAAACCGCAAGGCGGCGAGTTAAAGTGATCCTGTATATGAATATAAGACTACAATACAATACTGTTGTATATAAATTCGCCCCCACTTACGCAATTGCCTACGACCATACCATGTTGAATGCACCGGTTCTCGTCCGATCACCGAAGTTAAGCAACATTGGGCCTGGTTAGTACTTGGATGGGTGACCGCTTGGGAACACCAGGTGTTGTAGGCTTTTAATTTTGAGTATTCAAACCTCATAGAATACTTTTATTCGATATTTACACATTTTAGAGCCTCAAAAAGCCTCGGTGATCGAAAAAGTTAAGCCTCATCGAGCGCGGATACTTTTTTGGAAATTGGTAAAAACTTGTCCAAAATGGTTCGCTGTGCAAGATTTTTTTTTATTTTATCCCCAACTATGGCTCAAGTGGATCATGCCCATAAAAAATGAGCCAATTCGGACTAAAATTGACGATTTGGTGGCCAAAACAAAGTTCGGTGATCGAAAAAGTTAAGCCTCATCGAGCGCGGATACTTTTTTGGAAATTGGTGAAAACTTGTCAAAAATGGTTCGCTGTGCCAGATTTTTTTTATTTTATCCCCAACTATGGCTCAAGTGGAGCATGCCCACAAAAAATGAGCCAATTCGGACTAAAATTGACGATTTGGTGGCCAAAACAAATTCTGTGATCGAAAAAGTTAAGCCTTATCGAGCGCGGATACTTTTTTTGGAAATTGTTGAAAACTTGTCAAAAATGGTTCGCTGTGCCAGATTTTTTTTTATCCCTAACTACGGCTCAAGTGGAGCATGCCTACAAAAAATGAGCCCATTCGGACTAAAATTGACGATTTGGTGGCCAAAACAATGTTCGGTGATCGAAAAAGTTAAGCCTCATCGAGCGCGGATACTTTTTTGGAAATTGGTGAAAACTTGTCAAAAATGGTTCGCTGTGCCAGATTTTTTTTATTTTATCCCCAACTATGGCTCAAGTGGAGCATGCCCATAAAAAATGAGCCAATTCGGACTAAAATTAACGATTTGGTGGCCAAAACAAAGTTCGGTGATCGAAAAAGTTAAGCCTTATCGAGCGCGGATACTTTTTTTGGAAATTGTTGAAAACTTGTCAAAAATGGTTCGCTGTGCCAGATTTTTTTTTATCCCCAACTACGGCTCAAGTGGAGCATGCCTACAAAAAATGAGCCAATTCGGACTAAAATTGACGATTTGGTGGCCAAAACAAAGTTCGGTGATCGAAAAAGTTAAGCCTCATCGAGCGCGGATACTTTTTTGGAAATTGGTAAAAACTTGTCCAAAATGGTTCGCTGTGCCAGATTTTTTTTATTTTATCCCCAACTATGGCTCAAGTGGAGCATGCCCATAAAAAATGAGCCAATTCGGACTAAAATTGACGATTTGGTGGCCAAAACAAAGTTCTGTGATCGAAAAAGTTAAGCCTTATCGAGCGCGGATACTTTTTTTGGAAATTGTTGAAAACTTGTCAAAAATGGTTCGCTGTGCCAGATTTTTTTTTAATCCCCAACTACGGCTCAAGTGGAGCATGCTCACAAAAAATGAGCCAATTCGGACTAAAATTGACGATTTGGTGGCCAAAACAAAGTTCGGTGATCGAAAAAGTTAAGCCTCATCGAGCGCGGATACTTTTTTGGAAATTGGTGAAAACTTGTCAAAAATGGTTCGCTGTGCCAGATTTTTTTTATTTTATCCCCAACTATGGCTCAAGTGGAGCATGCCCACAAAAAATGAGCCAATTCGGACTAAAATTGACGATTTGGTGGCCAAAACAAAGTTCTGTGATCGAAAAAGTTAAGCCTTATCGAGCGCGGATACTTTTTTTGGAAATTGTTGAAAACTTGTCAAAAATGGTTCGCTGTGCCAGATTTTTTTTTATCCCCAACTACGGCTCAAGTGGAGCATGCCTACAAAAAATGAGCCAATTCGGACTAAAATTGACGATTTGGTGGCCAAAACAAAGTTCGGTGATCGAAAAAGTTAAGCCTCATCGAGCGCGGATACTTTTTTGGAAATTGGTGAAAACTTGTCAAAAATGGTTCGCTGTGCCAGATTTTTTTATCTTATCCCGAACTATGGCTTAAGTGGAGCTTGCCCACAAAAAATGAGCCATTTCGGACTAAAATTGACGATTTGGTGGCCAAAACAAAGTTCGGTGATCGAAAAAGTTAAGCCTCATCGAGCGCGGATACTTTTTTGGAAATTGGTGAAAACTTGTCAAAAATGGTTCGCTGTGCCAGATTTTTTTATTTTATCTCCAACTACGGCTCAAGTGGAGCATGCCTACAAAAATGAGCCAATTCGGACTAAAATTGACGATTTGGTGGCCAAAACAAAGTTCAGTGATCGAAAAAGTTAAGCCTCATCGAGCGCGGATACTTTTTTGGAAATTGGTAAAAACTTGTCAAAAATGGTTCGCTGTGCCAGATTTTTTTATTTTATCCCCAACTATGGCTCAAGTGGAGCATGCCCACAAAAAATGAGCCATTTCGGACTAAAATTGACGATTTGGTGGCCAAAACAAAGTTCGGTGATCGAAAAAGTTAAGCCTCATCGAGCGCGGATACTTTTTTGGAAATTGGTGAAAACTTGTCAAAAATGGTTCGCTGTGCCAGATTTTTTTATTTTATCCCCAACTATGGCTCAAGTGGAGCATGCCCACAAAAAATGAGCCAATTCGGACTAAAATTGACGATTTGGTGGCCAAAACAAAGTTCGGTGATCGAAAGTTAAGCCTCATCGAGCGCGGATACTTTTTTTGGAAATTGTTGAAAACTTGTCAAAAATGGTTCGCTGTGCCAGATTTTTTTTTATCCTCAACTACGGCTCAAGTGGAGCATGCCCACAAAAAATGAGCCAATTCGGACTAAAATTGACGATTTGGTGGCCAAAACAAAGTTCGGTGATCGAAAAAGTTAAGCCTCATCGAGCGCGGATACTTTTTTGGAAATTGGTGAAAACTTGTCAAAAATGGTTCGCTGTGCCAGATTTTTTTATTTTATCCCCAACTATGGCTCAAGTGGAGCATGCCCACAAAAAATGAGCCATTTCGGACTAAAATTGACGATTTGGTGGCCAAAACAAAGTTCGGTGATCGAAAAAGTTAAGCCTCATCGAGCGCGGATACTTTTTTGGAAATTGGTGAAAACTTGTCAAAAATGGTTCGCTGTGCCAGATTTTTTTATTTTATCCCCAACTATGGCTCAAGTGGAGCATGCCCACAAAAAATGAGCCATTTCGGACTAAAATTGACGATTTGGTGGCCAAAACAAAGTTCGGTGATCGAAAAAGTTAAGCCTCATCGAGCGCGGATACTTTTTTGGAAATTGGTGAAAACTTGTCAAAAATGGTTCGCTGTGCCAGATTTTTTTATTTTATCTCCAACTACGGCTCAAGTGGAGCATGCCTACAAAAAATGAGCCAATTCGGACTAAAATTGACGATTTGGTGGCCAAAACAAAGTTCGGTGATCGAAAGTTAAGCCTCATCGAGCGCGGATACTTTTTTTGGAAATTGTTGAAAACTTGTCAAAAATGGTTCGCTGTGCCAGATTTTTTTTTTATCCCCAACTACGGCTCAAGTGGAGCATGCCCACAAAAAATGAGCCAATTCGGACTAAAATTGACGATTTGGTGGCCAAAACAAAGTTCGGTGATCGAAAAAGTTAAGCCTCATCGAGCGCGGATACTTTTTTGGAAATTGGTGAAAACTTGTCAAAAATGGTTCGCTGTGCCAGATTTTTTTATTTTATCCCCAACTATGGCTCAAGTGGAGCATGCCCACAAAAAATGAGCCATTTCGGACTAAAATTGACGATTTGGTGGCCAAAACAAAGTTCGGTGATCGAAAAAGTTAAGCCTCATCGAGCGCGGATACTTTTTTGGAAATTGGTGAAAACTTGTCAAAAATGGTTCGCTGTGCCAGATTTTTTTATTTTATCCCCAACTATGGCTCAAGTGGAGCATGCACACAAAAAATGAGCCATTTCGGACTAAAATTGACGATTTGGTGGCCAAAACAAAGTTCGGTGATCGAAAAAGTTAAGCCTCATCGAGCGCGGATACTTTTTTGGAAATTGGTGAAAACTTGTCAAAAATGGTTCGCTGTGCCAGATTTTTTTATTTTATCCCCAACTATGGCTCAAGTGGAGCATGCCCACAAAAAATGAGCCATTTCGGACTAAAATTGACGATTTGGTGGCCAAAACAAAGTTCGGTGATCGAAAAAGTTAAGCCTCACCGAGCGCGGATACTTTTTTGGAAATTGGTGAAAACTTGTCAAAAATGGTTCGCTGTGCCAGATTTTTTTATTTTATCTCCAACTACGGCTCAAGTGGAGCATGCCTACAAAAAATGAGCCAATTCGGACTAAAATTGACGATTTGTTGGCCAAAACAAAGTTCGGTGATGGAAAGTTAAGCCTCATCGAGCGCGGATACTTTTTTGGAAATTGGTGAAAACTTGTCAAAAATGGTTCGCTGTGCCAGATTTTTTTATTTTATCCCCAACTATGGCTCAAGTGGAGCATGCCCACAAAAAATGAGCCATTTCGGACTAAAATTGACGATTTGGTGGCCAAAACAAAGTTCGGTGATCGAAAAAGTTAAGCCTCATCGAGCGCGGATACTTTTTTGGAAATTGGTGAAAACTTGTCAAAAATGGTTCGCTGTGCCAGATTTTTTTATTTTATCCCCAACTATGGCTCAAGTGGAGCATGCCCACAAAAAATGAGCCATTTCGGACTAAAATTGACGATTTGGTGGCCAAAACAAAGTTCGGTGATCGAAAAAGTTAAGCCTCATCGAGCGCGGATACTTTTTTGGAAATTGGTGAAAACTTGTCAAAAATGGTTCGCTGTGCCAGATTTTTTTATTTTATCCCCAACTATGGCTCAAGTGGAGCATGCCCACAAAAAATGAGCCATTTCGGACTAAAATTGACGATTTGGTGGCCAAAACAAAGTTCGGTGATCGAAAAAGTTAAGCCTCATCGAGCGCGGATACTTTTTTGGAAATTGGTGAAAACTTGTCAAAAATGGTTCGCTGTGCCAGATTTTTTTATTTTATCTCCAACTACGGCTCAAGTGGAGCATGCCTACAAAAAATGAGCCAATTCGGACTAAAATTGACGATTTGGTGGCCAAAACAAAGTTCGGTGATCGAAAGTTAAGCCTCATCGAGCGCGGATACTTTTTTTGGAAATTGTTGAAAACTTGTCAAAAATGGTTCGCTGTGCCAGATTTTTTTTTTATCCCCAACTACGGCTCAAGTGGAGCATGCCCACAAAAAATGAGCCAATTCGGACTAAAATTGACGATTTGGTGGCCAAAACAAAGTTCGGTGATCGAAAAAGTTAAGCCTCATCGAGCGCGGATACTTTTTTGGAAATTGGTGAAAACTTGTCAAAAATGGTTCGCTGTGCCAGATTTTTTTATTTTATCCCCAACTATGGCTCAAGTGGAGCATGCCCACAAAAAATGAGCCATTTCGGACTAAAATTGACGATTTGGTGGCCAAAACAAAGTTCGGTGATCGAAAAAGTTAAGCCTCATCGAGCGCGGATACTTTTTTGGAAATTGGTGAAAACTTGTCAAAAATGGTTCGCTGTGCCAAATTTTTTTATTTTATCTCCAACTACGGCTCAAGTGGAGCATGCCTACAAAAAATGAGCCAATTCGGACTAAAATTGACGATTTGGTGGCCAAAACAAAGTTCGGTGATCGAAAAAGTTAAGCCTCATCGAGCGCGGATACTTTTTTGGAAATTGGTAAAAACTTGTCAAAAATGGTTCGCTGTGCCAGATTTTTTTATTTTATCCCCAACTATGGCTCAAGTGGAGCATGCCCACAAAAAATGAGCCATTTCGGACTAAAATTGACGATTTGGTGGCCAAAACAAAGTTCGGTGATCGAAAAAGTTAAGCCTCATCGAGCGCGGATACTTTTTTGGAAATTGGTGAAAACTTGTCAAAAATGGTTCGCTGTGCCAGATTTTTTTATTTTATCCCCAACTATGGCTCAAGTGGAGCATGCCCACAAAAAATGAGCCAATTCGGACTAAAATTGACGATTTGGTGGCCAAAACAAAGTTCGGTGATCGAAAGTTAAGCCTCATCGAGCGCGGATACTTTTTTTGGAAATTGTTGAAAACTTGTCAAAAATGGTTCGCTGTGCCAGATTTTTTTTTATCCCCAACTACGGCTCAAGTGGAGCATGCCCACAAAAAATGAGCCAATTCGGACTAAAATTGACGATTTGGTGGCCAAAACAAAGTTCGGTGATCGAAAAAGTTAAGCCTCATCGAGCGCGGATACTTTTTTGGAAATTGGTGAAAACTTGTCAAAAATGGTTCGCTGTGCCAGATTTTTTTATTTTATCCCCAACTATGGCTCAAGTGGAGCATGCCCACAAAAAATGAGCCATTTCGGACTAAAATTGACGATTTGGTGGCCAAAACAAAGTTCGGTGATCGAAAAAGTTAAGCCTTATCGAGCGCGGATACTTTTTTTGGAAATTGTTGAAAACTTGTCAAAAATGGTTCGCTGTGCCAGATTTTTTTATTTTATCTCCAACTACGGCTCAAGTGGAGCATGCCTACAAAAATGAGCCAATTTGGACTAAAATTGACGATTTGGTGGCCAAAACAAAGTTCGGTGATCGAAAGTTAAGCCTCATCGAGCGCGGATACTTTTTTTGGAAATTGTTGAAAACTTGTCAAAAATGGTTCGCTGTGCCAGATTTTTTTTTATCCCCAACTACGGCTCAAGTGGAGCATGCCCACAAAAAATGAGCCAATTCGGACTAAAATTGACGATTTGGTGGCCAAAACAAAGTTCGGTGATCGAAAAAGTTAAGACTCATCGAGCGCGGATACTTTTTTGGAAATTGGTGAAAACTTGTCAAAAATGGTTCGCTGTGCCAGATTTTTTTTATTTTATCCCCAACTATGGCTCAAGTGGAGCATGCCCATAAAAAATGAGCCAATTCGGACTAAAATTGACGATTTGGTGGCCAAAACAAAGTTCGGTGATCGAAAAAGTTAAGCCTTATCGAGCGCGGATACTTTTTTTGGAAATTGTTGAAAACTTGTCAAAAATGGTTCGCTGTGACAGATTTTTTTTATCCCCAACTACGGCTCAAGTGGAGC
This sequence comes from Convolutriloba macropyga, assembly GCF_964194025.1. Taxonomy (NCBI): domain Eukaryota; kingdom Metazoa; phylum Xenacoelomorpha; order Acoela; family Convolutidae; genus Convolutriloba; species Convolutriloba macropyga. The sequence continues at coordinate 64,015,755 of NC_134476.1, forward strand.
ATGCCTACAAAAAATGAGCCAATTCGGACTAAAATTGACGATTTGGTGGCCAAAACAAAGTTCGGTGATCGAAAAAGTTAAGCCTCATCGAGCGCGGATACTTTTTTGGAAATTGGTAAAAACTTGTCCAAAATGGTTCGCTGTGCCAGATTTTTTTTATTTTATCCCCAACTATGGCTCAAGTGGAGCATGCCCATAAAAAATGAGCCAATTCGGACTAAAATTGACGATTTGGTGGCCAAAACAAAGTTCTGTGATCGAAAAAGTTAAGCCTTATCGAGCGCGGATACTTTTTTTGGAAATTGTTGAAAACTTGTCAAAAATGGTTCGCTGTGCCAGATTTTTTTTTAATCCCCAACTACGGCTCAAGTGGAGCATGCTCACAAAAAATGAGCCAATTCGGACTAAAATTGACGATTTGGTGGCCAAAACAAAGTTCGGTGATCGAAAAAGTTAAGCCTCATCGAGCGCGGATACTTTTTTGGAAATTGGTGAAAACTTGTCAAAAATGGTTCGCTGTGCCAGATTTTTTTTATTTTATCCCCAACTATGGCTCAAGTGGAGCATGCCCACAAAAAATGAGCCAATTCGGACTAAAATTGACAATTTGGTGGCCAAAACAAAGTTCTGTGATCGAAAAAGTTAAGCCTTATCGAGCGCGGATACTTTTTTTGGAAATTGTTGAAAACTTGTCAAAAATGGTTCGCTGTGCCAGATTTTTTTTTATCCCCAACTACGGCTCAAGTGGAGCATGCCTACAAAAAATGAGCCAATTCGGACTAAAATTGACGATTTGGTGGCCAAAACAAAGTTCGGTGATCGAAAAAGTTAAGCCTCATCGAGCGCGGATACTTTTTTGGAAATTGGTGAAAACTTGTCAAAAATGGTTCGCTGTGCCAGATTTTTTTTATCTTATCCCGAACTATGGCTTAAGTGGAGCATGCCCACAAAAAATGAGCCAATTCGGACTAAAATTGACGATTTGGTGGCCAAAACAAAGTTCTGTGATCGAAAAAGTTAAGCCTTATCGAGCGCGGATACTTTTCTTAGAAATTGTTGAAAACTTGTCAAAAAAGGTTCGCTGTGCCAGATTTTTTTTTATCCCCAACTACGGCTTAAGTGGAGCATGCCTACAAAAAATGAGCCAATTCGGACTAAAATTGACGATTTGGTGGCCAAAACAAAGTTCTGTGATCGAAAAAGTTAAGCCTTATCGAGCGCGGATACTTTTTTTGGAAATTGTTGAAAACTTGTCAAAAATGGTTCGCTGTGCCAGATTTTTTTTTATCCCCAACTACGGCTCAAGTGGAGCATGCCTACAAAAAATGAGCCAATTCGGACTAAAATTGACGATTTGGTGGCCAAAACAAAGTTCGGTGATCGAAAAAGTTAAGCCTCATCGAGCGCGGATACTTTTTTGGAAATTGGTAAAAACTTGTCCAAAATGGTTCGCTGTGCCAGATTTTTTTTATTTTATCCCCAACTATGGCTCAAGTGGAGCATGCCCATAAAAAATGAGCCAATTCGGACTAAAATTGACGATTTGGTGGCCAAAACAAAGTTCTGTGATCGAAAAAGTTAAGCCTTATCGAGCGCGGATACTTTTTTTGGAAATTGTTGAAAACTTGTCAAAAATGGTTCGCTGTGCCAGATTTTTTTTTAATCCCCAACTACGGCTCAAGTGGAGCATGCTCACAAAAAATGAGCCAATTCGGACTAAAATTGACGATTTGGTGGCCAAAACAAAGTTCGGTGATCGAAAAAGTTAAGCCTCATCGAGCGCGGATACTTTTTTGGAAATTGGTGAAAACTTGTCAAAAATGGTTCGCTGTGCCAGATTTTTTTTATTTTATCCCCAACTATGGCTCAAGTGGAGCATGCCCACAAAAAATGAGCCAATTCGGACTAAAATTGACGATTTGGTGGCCAAAACAAAGTTCTGTGATCGAAAAAGTTAAGCCTTATCGAGCGCGGATACTTTTTTTGGAAATTGTTGAAAACTTGTCAAAAATGGTTCGCTGTGCCAGATTTTTTTTATCCCCAACTACGGCTAAAGTGGAGCATGCCTACAAAAAATGAGCCAATTCGGACTAAAATTGACGATTTGGTGGCCAAAACAAAGTTCTGTGATCGAAAAAGTTAAGCCTTATCGAGCGCGGATACTTTTTTTGGAAATTGTTGAAAACTTGTCAAAAATGGTTCGCTGTGCCAGATTTTTTTTTATCCCCAACTACGGCTCAAGTGGAGCATGCCTACAAAAAATGAGCCAATTCGGACTAAAATTGACGATTTGGTGGCCAAAACAAAGTTCGGTGATCGAAAAAGTTAAGCCTCATCGAGCGCGGATACTTTTTTGGAAATTGGTAAAAACTTGTCCAAAATGGTTCGCTGTGCCAGATTTTTTTTATTTTATCCCCAACTATGGCTCAAGTGGAGCATGCCCATAAAAAATGAGCCAATTCGGACTAAAATTGACGATTTGGTGGCCAAAACAAAGTTCGGTGATCGAAAAAGTTAAGCCTTATCGAGCGCGGATACTTTTTTTGGAAATTGTTGAAAACTTGTCAAAAATGGTTCGCTGTGCCAGATTTTTTTTTATCCCCAACTACGGCTCAAGTGGAGCATGCCTACAAAAAATGAGCCAATTCGGACTAAAATTGACGATTTGGTGGCCAAAACAAAGTTCGGTGATCGAAAAAGTTAAGCCTCATCGAGCGCGGATACTTTTTTGGAAATTGGTAAAAACTTGTCCAAAATGGTTCGCTGTGCCAGATTTTTTTTTAATCCCCAACTACGGCTCAAGTGGAGCATGCTCACAAAAAATGAGCCAATTCGGACTAAAATTGACGATTTGGTGGCCAAAACAAAGTTCGGTGATCGAAAAAGTTAAGCCTCATCGAGCGCGGATACTTTTTTGGAAATTGGTGAAAACTTGTCAAAAATGGTTCGCTGTGCCAGATTTTTTTTATTTTATCCCCAACTATGGCTCAAGTGGAGCATGCCCACAAAAAATGAGCCAATTCGGACTAAAATTGACGATTTGGTGGCCAAAACAAAGTTCTGTGATCGAAAAAGTTAAGCCTTATCGAGCGCGGATACTTTTTTTGGAAATTGTTGAAAACTTGTCAAAAATGGTTCGCTGTGCCAGATTTTTTTTATCCCCAACTACGGCTCAAGTGGAGCATGCCTACAAAAAATCAGCCAATTCGGACTAAAATTGACGATTTGGTGGCCAAAACAAAGTTCGGTGATCGAAAAAGTTAAGCCTCATCGAGCGCGGATACTTTTTTGGAAATTGGTAAAAACTTGTCCAAAATGGTTCGCTGTGCCAGATTTTTTTTATTTTATCCCCAACTATGGCTCAAGTGGAGCATGCCCATAAAAAATGAGCCAATTCGGACTAAAATTGACGATTTGGTGGCCAAAACAAAGTTCTGTGATCGAAAAAAAAACTTGTCCAAAATGGTTCGCTGCGCCAGATTTTTTTTGTTTTATCCCTAATTATGGCTCAAGTGGAGCATGCCCACAAAAAATGAGCCAATTCGGACTAAAATTGACGATTTGGTGACCAAAACAAAGTTCGGTGATCGAAAAAGTTAAGCCTCATCGAGCGCGGATACTTTTTTGGAAATCGGTAAAAACTTGTCCAAAATGGTTCGCTGTGCCAGATTTTTTTGTTTTATCCCTAACTATGGCTCAAGTGGAGCATGCCCACAAAAAATGAGCCAATTCGGACTAAAATTGACGATTTGGTGACCAAAACAAAGTTCGGTGATCGAAAAAGTTAAGCCTCATCGAGCGCGGATACTTTTTTGGAAATCGGTAAAAACTTGTCCAAAATGGTTCGCTGTGCCAGATTTTTTTGTTTTATCCATAACTATGGCTCAAGTGGAGCATGCCCACAAAAAATGAGCCAATTCGGACTAAAATTGACGATTTGGTGACCAAAACAAAGTTCGGTGATCGAAAAAGTTAAGCCTCATCGAGCGCGGATACTTTTTTGGAAATCGGTAAAAAACTTGTCCAAAATGGTTCGCTGTGCCAGATTTTTTTGTTTTATCCCTAACTATGGCTCAAGTGGAGCATGCCCACAAAAAATGAGCCTATTCGGACTAAAATTGACGATTTGGTGACCAAAACAAAGTTCGGTGATCGAAAAAGTTAAGCCTCATCGAGCGCGGATACTTTTTTGGAAATCGGTAAAAACTTGTCCAAAACGGTTCGCTGTGCATAATTTTTTTGTTTTATCCCTAACTATGGCTCAAGTGGAGCATGCCCACAAAAAATGAGCCTATTCGGACTAAAATTGACGATTTGGTGACCAAAACAAAGTTCGGTGATCGAAAAAGTTAAGCCTCATCGAGCGCGGATACTTTTTTGGAAATCGGTAAAAAACTTGTCCAAAATGGTTCGCTGTGCCAGATTTTTTTGTTTTATCCCTAACTATGGCTCAAGTGGAGCATGCCCACAAAAAATGAGCCAATTCGGACTAAAATTGACGATTTGGTGACCAAAACAAAGTTCGGTGATCGAAAAAGTTAAGCCTCATCGAGCGCGGATACTTTTTTGGAAATCGGTAAAAACTTGTCCAAAATGGTTCGCTGTGCCAGATTTTTTTGTTTTATCCCTAACTATGGCTCAAGTGGAGCATGCCCACAAAAAATGAGCCAATTCGGACTAAAATTGACGATTTGGTGACCAAAACAAAGTTCGGTGATCGAAAAAGTTAAGCCTCATCGAGCGCGGATACTTTTTTGGAAATCGGTAAAAACTTGTCCAAAATGGTTCGCTGTGCCAGATTTTTTTGTTTTATCCATAACTATGGCTCAAGTGGAGCATGCCCACAAAAAATGAGCCAATTCGGACTAAAATTGACGATTTGGTGACCAAAACAAAGTTCGGTGATCGAAAAAGTTAAGCCTCATCGAGCGCGGATACTTTTTTGGAAATCGGTAAAAAACTTGTCCAAAATGGTTCGCTGTGCCAGATTTTTTTGTTTTATCCCTAACTATGGCTCAAGTGGAGCATGCCCACAAAAAATGAGCCTATTCGGACTAAAATTGACGATTTGGTGACCAAAACAAAGTTCGGTGATCGAAAAAGTTAAGCCTCATCGAGCGCGGATACTTTTTTGGAAATCGGTAAAAACTTGTCCAAAATGGTTCGCTGTGCCAGATTTTTTTGTTTTATCCCTAACTATGGCTCAAGTGGAGCATGCCCACAAAAAATGAGCCAATTCGGACTAAAATTGACGATTTGGTGACCAAAACAATGTTCGGTGATCGAAAAAGTTAAGCCTCATCGAGCGCGGATACTTTTTTGGAAATCGGTAAAAACTTGTCCAAAATGGTTCGCTGTGCCAGATTTTTTTGTTTTATCCATAACTATGGCTCAAGTGGAGCATGCCCACAAAAAATGAGCCTATTCGGACTAAAATTGACGATTTGGTGACCAAAACAAAGTTCGGTGATCGAAAAAGTTAAGCCTCATCGAGCGCGGATACTTTTTTGGAAATCGGTAAAAACTTGTCCAAAACGGTTCGCTGTGCATAATTTTTTTGTTTTATCCCTAACTATGGCTCAAGTGGAGCATGCCCACAAAAAATGAGCCTATTCGGACTAAAATTGACGATTTGGTGACCAAAACAAAGTTCGGTGATCGAAAAAGTTAAGCCTCATCGAGCGCGGATACTTTTTTGGAAATCGGTAAAAAACTCGTCCAAAATGGTTCGCTGTGCCAGATTTTTTTGTTTTATCCCTAACTATGGCTCAAGTGGAGCATGCCCACAAAAAATGAGCCTATTCGGACTAAAATTGACGATTTGGTGACCAAAACAAAGTTCGGTGATCGAAAAAGTTAAGCCTCATCGAGCGCGGATACTTTTTTGGAAATCGGTAAAAACTTGTCCAAAATGGTTCGCTGTGCCAGATTTTTTTATTTTATCCCCAACTATGGCTCAAGTGGAGCATGCCCACAAAAAATGAGCCATTTCCGACTAAAATTGACGATTTGGTGGCCAAAACAAAGTTCGGTGATCGAAAAAGTTAAGCCTCATCGAGCGCGGATACTTTTTTGGAAATCGGTAAAAACTTGTCCAAAATGGTTCGCTGTGCCAGAATTTTTTGTTTTATCCCTAACTATGGCCCAAGTGGAGCATGCCCACAAAAAATGAGCCAATTCGGACTAAAATTGACGATTTGGTGGCCAAAACAAAGTTCTGTGATCGAAAAAGTTAAGCCTTATCGAGCGCGGATACTTTTTTTGGAAATTGTTGAAAACTTGTCAAAAATGGTTCGCTGTGCCAGATTTTTTTTTATCCCCAACTACGGCTCAAGTGGAGCATGCCTACAAAAAATGAGCCAATTCGGACTAAAATTGACGATTTGGTGGCCAAAACAAAGTTCGGTGATCGAAAAAGTTAAGCCTCATCGAGCGCGGATACTTTTTTGGAAATTGGTGAAAACTTGTCAAAAATGGTTCGCTGTGCCAGATTTTTTTATCTTATCCCGAACTATGGCTTAAGTGGAGCATGCCCACAAAAAATGAGCCAATTCGGACTAAAATTGACGATTTGGTGGCCAAAACAAAGTTCTGTGATCGAAAAAGTTAAGCCTTATCGAGCGCGGATACTTTTTTTGGAAATTGTTGAAAACTTGTCAAAAATGGTTCGCTGTGCCAGATTTTTTTTTATCCCCAACTACGGCTTAAGTGGAGCATGCCTACAAAAAATGAGCCAATTCGGACTAAAATTGACGATTTGGTGGCCAAAACAAAGTTCTGTGATCGAAAAAGTTAAGCCTTATCGAGCGCGGATACTTTTTTTGGAAATTGTTGAAAACTTGTCAAAAATGGTTCGCTGTGCCAGATTTTTTTTTATCCCCAACTACGGCTCAAGTGGAGCATGCCTACAAAAAATGAGCCAATTCGGACTAAAATTGACGATTTGGTGGCCAAAACAAAGTTCGGTGATCGAAAAAGTTAAGCCTCATCGAGCGCGGATACTTTTTTGGAAATTGGTAAAAATTTGTCCAAAATGGTTCGCTGTGCCAGATTTTTTTTATTTTATCCCCAACTATGGCTCAAGTGGAGCATGCCCATAAAAAATGAGCCAATTCGGACTAAAATTGACGATTTGGTGGCCAAAACAAAGTTCTGTGATCGAAAAAGTTAAGCCTTATCGAGCGCGGATACTTTTTTTGGAAATTGTTGAAAACTTGTCAAAAATGGTTCGCTGTGCCAGATTTTTTTTTAATCCCCAACTACGGCTCAAGTGGAGCATGCTCACAAAAAATGAGCCAATTCGGACTAAAATTGACGATTTGGTGGCCAAAACAAAGTTCGGTGATCGAAAAAGTTAAGCCTCATCGAGCGCGGATACTTTTTTGGAAATTGGTGAAAACTTGTCAAAAATGGTTCGCTGTGCCAGATTTTTTTTATTTTATCCCCAACTATGGCTCAAGTGGAGCATGCCCACAAAAAATGAGCCAATTCGGACTAAAATTGACGATTTGGTGGCCAAAACAAAGTTCTGTGATCGAAAAAGTTAAGCCTTATCGAGCGCGGATACTTTTTTTGGAAATTGTTGAAAACTTGTCAAAAATGGTTCGCTGTGCCTGATTTTTTTTTTATCCCCAACTACGGCTCAAGTGGAGCATGCCTACAAAAAATGAGCCAATTCGGACTAAAATTGACGATTTGGTGGCCAAAACAAAGTTCGGTGATCGAAAAAGTTAAGCCTCATCGAGCGCGGATACTTTTTTGGAAATTGGTGAAAACTTGTCAAAAATGGTTCGCTGTGCCAGATTGTTTTATCTTATCCCGAACTATGGCTTAAGTGGAGCATGCCCACAAAAAATGAGCCATTTCGGACTAAAATTGACGATTTGGTGGCCAAAACAAAGTTCGGTGATCGAAAAAGTTAAGCCTCATCGAGCGCGGATACTTTTTTGGAAATTGGTAAAAACTTGTCAAAAATGGTTCGCTGTGCCAGATTTTTTTATTTTATCTCCAACTATGGCTCAAGTGGAGCATGCCCACAAAAAATGAGCCATTTCGGACTAAAATTGACGATTTTGTGGCCAAAACAATGTTCGGTGATCGAAAAAGTTAAGCCTCATCGAGCGCGGATACTTTTTTGGAAATTGGTGAAAACTTGTCAAAAATGGTTCGCTGTGCCAGATTTTTTTATTTTATCCCCAACTATGGCTCAAGTGGAGCATGCCCACAAAAAATGAGCCAATTCGGACTAAAATTGACGATTTGGTGGCCAAAACAAAGTTCGGTGATCGAAAAAGTTAAGCCTCATCGAGCGCGGATACTTTTTTTGGAAATTGTTGAAAACTTGTCAAAAATGGTTCGCTGTGCCAGATTTTTTTTTATCCCCAACTACGGCTCAAGTGGAGCATGCCTACAAAAATGAGCCAATTCGGACTAAAATTGACGATTTGGTGGCCAAAACAAAGTTCGGTGATCGAAAAAGTTAAGCCTCATCGAGCGCGGATACTTTTTTGGAAATTGGTGAAAACTTGTCAAAAATGGTTCGCTGTGCCAGATTTTTTTATTTTATCCCCAACTATGGCTCAAGTGGAGCATGCCCACAAAAAATGAGCCATTTCGGACTAAAATTGACGATTTGGTGGCCAAAACAAAGTTCGGTGATCGAAAAAGTTAAGCCTCATCGAGCGCGGATACTTTTTTGGAAATTGGTGAAAACTTGTCAAAAATGGTTTGCTGTGCCAGATTTTTTTAATTTATCCCCAACTATGGCTCAAGTGGAGCATGCCCACAAAAAATGAGCCATTTCGGACTAAAATTGACGATTTGGTGGCCAAAACAAAGTTCGGTGATCGAAAAAGTTAAGCCTCATCGAGCGCGGATACTTTTTTGGAAATTGGTGAAAACTTGTCAAAAATGGTTCGCTGTGCCAGATTTTTTTATTTTATCCCCAAATATGGCTCAAGTGGAGCATGCCCACAAAAAATGAGCCATTTCGGACTAAAATTGACGATTTGGTGGCCAAAACTAAGTTCGGTGATCGAAAAAGTTAAGCCTCATCGAGCGCGGATACTTTTTGTAAATGACAATTTCAGCAATAACCATTGCTCCAAACACACCCCATATACTTGTAAAGGCCATTCTAATAGTTCCCCTGCTTGCGTTTGCTGTATATTTGGTATTTGGAACTGTCTCGGAAACATCAATACTAATTGTAAAATTTCCCTTTATTAAACTAACTTTTAAGTTGTGCAAATCGCTGAGTTCCATTCTTTAGGCTACACTCCGCTAACGCAGAGTGCATTCAATTAAAATTTATCAAATAGAAATGATACTTACCTATTTAATAAGTTTATCACAACAATTAGGCTAAAAGCACTTGAGCTATGATTTTCCCAAGTACCGGCCTAAACCCACTGAAGTCATGCCTCCGGTTCAATGTCCGGTTGAACAGGTTCCTCGGACCCAATTCATCTCTCCCTTGTTTTGGGGCCGTTCCACTGTATTGTGGAAGGTTGGAAGCAAAAAGTTTGTGCGTTGGTCATATTACACTGTATGGCTACGAATTGCATAAATTATAACACAAACGTGGCTAAAATTGTATGTATTAAGTGACTATTTTGCAAACCGCAAGGCGGCGAGTTAAAGTGATCCTGTATATGAATATAAGACTACAATACACTACTGTTGTATATAAATTCGCCCCCACTTACGCAAATGCCTACGACCATACCATGTTGAATGCACCGTTCTCGTCCGATCACCGAAGTTAAGCAACATTGGGCCTGGTTAGTACTTGGATGGGTGACCGCTTGGGAACACCAGGTGTTGTAGGCTTTTTATTTTGAGTATTCAAACCTTATAGAATACTTTTATTCGATATTTTCACATTTTAGAGCCTCAAAAAGCCTCGCTGATCGAAAAAGTTAAGCCTCATCGAGCGCGGATACTTTTTTGGAAATTGGTAAAAACTTGTCCAAAATAGTTCGCTGTGCCAGATTTTTTTTATTTTATCCCCAACTATGGCTCAAGTGGAGCATGCCCACAAAAAATGAGCCAATTCGGACTAAAATTGACGATTTGGTGGCCAAAACAATGTTCGGTGATCGAAAAAGTTAAGCCTCATCGAGCGCGGATACTTTTTTTGGAAATTGTTGAAAACTTGTCAAAAATGGTTCGGTGTGCCAGATTTTTTTATTTTATCCCCAACTACGGCTCAAGTGGAGCATGCCCACAAAAAATGAGCCATTTCGGACTAAAATTGGCGATTTGGTGGCCAAAACAAAGTTCGGTGATCGAAAAAGTTAAGCCTCATCGAGCGCGGATACTTTTTTGGAAATTGGTAAAAACTTGTCCAAAAAAGTTCGCTGTGCCAAATTTTTTTTATTTCATCCCCAACTATGGCTCAAGTGGAGCATGCCCACAAAAAATGAGCCAATTCGGACTAAAATTGACGATTTGGTGGCCAAAACAAAGTTCGGTGATCGAAAAAGTTAAGCCTCATCGAGCGCGGATACTTTTTTTGGAAATTGTTGAAAACTTGTCAAAAATGGTTCGCTGTGCCAGATTTTTTTTATTTTATCCCCAACTATGGCTCAAGTGGAGCATGCCCACAAAAAATGAGCCATTTCGGACTAAAATTGGCGATTTGGTGGCCAAAACAAAGTTCGGTGATCGAAAAAGTTAAGCCTCATCGAGCGCGGACACTTTTTTGGAAATTGGTGAAAACTTGTCAAAAATGGTTCGCTGTGCCAGATTTTTTTATCCCCAACTATGGCTCAAGTGGAGCATGCCCACAAAAAATGAGCCATTTCGGACTAAAATTGACGATTTGGTGGCCAAAACAAAGTTCGGTGATCGAAAAAGTTAAGCCTCATCGAGCGCGGATACTTTTTTTGGAAATTGTTAAAAACTTGTCAAAAATGGTTCGCTGTGCCAGATTTTTTTATTTTATCCCCAACTATGGCTCAAGTGGAGCATGCCCACAAAAAATGAGCCATTTCGGACTAAAATTGACGATTTGGTGGCCAAAACAAAGTTCGGTGATCGAAAAAGTTAAGCCTCATCGAGCGCGGATACTTTTTTTGGAAATTGTTAAAAACTTGTCAAAAATGGTTCGCTGTGCCAGATTTTTTTATTTTATCCCCAACTATGGCTCAAGTGGAGCATGCCCACAAAAAATGAGCCATTTCGGACTAAAATTGACGATTTGGTGGCCAAAACAAAGTTCGGTGATCGAAAAAGTTAAGCCTCATCGAGCGCGGATACTTTTTTGGAAATTGGTGAGAACTTGTCAAAAATGGTTCGCTGTGCCGGATTTTTTTATTTTATCCCCAACTATGGCTCAAGTGGAGCATGCCCACAGAAAATGAGCCAATTCGGACTAAAATTGACGATTTGGTGGCCAAAACAAAGTTCGGTGATCGAAAAAGTTAAGCCTCATCGAGCGCGGACACTTTTTTGGAAATTGGTGAAAACTTGTCAAAAATGGTTCGCTGTGCCAGATTTTTTTATTTTATCCCCAACTATGGCTCAAGTGGAGCATGCCCACAAAAAATGAGCCATTTCGGACTAAAATTGACGATTTGGTGGCCAAAACAAAGTTCGGTGATCGAAAAAGTTAAGCCTCATCGAGCGCGGATACTTTTTTTGGAAATTGTTAAAAACTTGTCAAAAATGGTTCGCTGTGCCAGATTTTTTTATTTTATCCCCAACTATGGCTCAAGTGGAGCATGCCCACAAAAAATGAGCCATTTCGGACTAAAATTGACGATTTGGTGGCCAAAACAAAGTTCGGTGATCGAAAAAGTTAAGCCTCATCGAGCGCGGATACTTTTTTTGGAAATTGTTAAAAACTTGTCAAAAATGGTTCGCTGTGCCAGATTTTTTTATTTTATCCCCAACTATGGCTCAAGTGGAGCATGCCCACAAAAAATGAGCCATTTCGGACTAAAATTGACGATTTGGTGGCCAAAACAAAGTTCGGTGATCGAAAAAGTTAAGCCTCATCGAGCGCGGATACTTTTTTGGAAATTGGTGAGAACTTGTCAAAAATGGTTCGCTGTGCCGGATTTTTTTATTTTATCCCCAACTATGGCTCAAGTGGAGCATGCCCACAAAAAATGAGCCATTTCGGACTAAAATTGACGATTTGGTGGCCAAAACAAAGTTTGGTGATCGAAAAAGTTAAGCCTCATCGAGCGCGGATACTTTTTTTGGAAATTGTTGAAAACTTGTCAAAAATGTTCGCTGTGCCAGATTTTTTTATTTTATCCCCAACTACGGCTCAAGTGGAGCATGCCCACAGAAAATGAGCCAATTCGGACTAAAATTGACGATTTGGTGGCCAAAACAAAGTTCGGTGATCGAAAAAGTTAAGCCTCATCGAGCGCAGAAATTTTTTTGGAAATTGGTGAAAACTTGTCAAAAATGGTTCGCTGTGCCAGATTTTTTTATTTTATCCCCAACTATGGCTCAAGTGGAGCATGCCCACAAAAAATGAGCCATTTCGGACTAAAATTGACGATTTGGTGGCCAAAACAAAGTTCGGTGATCGAAAAAGTTAAGCCTCATCGAGCGCGGATACTTTTTTGGAAATTGGTGAAAACTTGTCAAAAATGGTTCGCTGTGCCAGATTTTTTTATTTTATCCCCAACTATGGCTCAAGTGGAGCATACCCACAAAAAATGAGCCATTTCGGACTAAAATTGACGATTTGGTGGCCAAAACAAAGTTCGGTGATCGAAAAAGTTAAGCCTCATCGAGCGCGGATACTTTTTTTGGAAATTGTTGAAAACTTGTCAAAAATGGTTCGCTGTGCCAGATTTTTTTATTTTATCCCCAACTACGGCTCAAGTGGAGCATGCCCACAAAAAATTAGCCAATTCGGACTAAAATTGACGATTTGGTGGCCAAAACAAAGTTCGGTGATCGAAAAAGTTAAGCCTCATCGAGCGCGGATACTTTTTTGGAAATTGGTTAAAACTTGTCAAAAATGGTTCGCTGTGCCAGATTTTTTTTATTTTATCCCCAACTATGGCTCAAGTGGAGCATGCCCACAAAAAATGAGCCAATTGGGACTAAAATTGACGATTTGGTGGCCAAAACAAAGTTCGGTGATCGAAAAAGTTATGCCTCATCGAGCGCGGATACTTTTTTTGGAAATTGTTGAAAACTTGTCAAAAATGGTTCGCTGTGCCAGATTTTTTTATTTTATCCCCAACTACGGCTCAAGTGGAGCATGCCCACAAAAAATGAGCCAATTCGGACTAAAATTGACGATTTGGTGGCCAAAACAAAGTTCGGTGATCGAAAAAGTTAAGCCTCATCGAGCGCGGATACTTTTTTGGAAATTGGTGAAAACTTGTCAAAAATGGTTCGCTGTGCCAGATTTTTTTTTATCCCCAACTATGGCTCAAGTGGAGCATGCCCACAAAGAATGAGCCATTTCGGACTAAAATTGACGATTTGGTGGCCAAAACAAAGTTCGGTGATCGAAAAAGTTAAGCCTCATCGAGCGCGGATACTTTTTTGGAAATTGGTGAAAACTTGTCAAAAATGGTTCGCTGTACCAGATTTTTTTATCTTATCCCCAACTATCGCTCAAGTGGAGCATGCCCACAAAAAATGAGCCATTTCGGACTAAAATTGACGATTTGGTGGCCAAAACAATGTTAGGTGATCGAAAAAGTTAAGCCTCATCGAGCGCGGATACTTTTTTTGGAAATTGTTGAAAACTTGTCAAAAATGGTTCGCTGTGCCAGATTTTTTTATTTTATCCCCAATTACGGCTCAAGTGGAGCATGCCCACAAAAAATGAGCCAATTCGGACTAAAATTGACGATTTGGTGGCCAAAACAAAGTTCGGTGATCAAAAAAGTTAAGCCTCATCGAGCGCGGATACTTTTTTGGAAATTGGTGAAAACTTGTCAAAAATGGTTCGCTGTGCCAGATTTTTTTCTTTTATCCCCAACTATGGCTCAAGTGGAGCATGCCCACAAAAAATGAGCCATTTCGGACTAAAATTGACGATTTGGTGGCCAAAACAAAGTTCGGTGATCGAAAAAGTTAAGCCTCATCGAGCGCGGATACTTTTTTGGAAATTGGCGAAAACTTGTCAAAAATGGTTCGCTGTGCCAGATTTTTTTATTTTATCCCCAACTATGGCTCAAGTGGAGCATGCCCACAAAAAATGAGCCATTTCGGACTAAAATTGACGATTTGGTGGCCAAAACAATGTTCGGTGATCGAAAAAGTTAAGCCTCATCGAGCGCGGATACTTTTTTTGGAAATTGTTGAAAACTTGTCAAAAATGGTTCGCTGTGCGTGATTTTTTATTTTATCCCCAACTACGGCTCAAGTGGAGCATGCCCACAAAAAATGAGCCAATTCGGGCTAAAATTGACGATTTGGTGGCCAAAACAAAGTTCGGTGATCGAAAAAGTTAAGCCTCATCGAGCGCGGATACTTTTTTGGAAATTGGTAAAAACTTGTCAAAAATGGTTCGCTGTGCCAGATTTTTTTATTTTATCCCCAACTATTGCTCAAGTGGAGCATGCCCACAAAAAATGAGCCATTTCGGACTAAAATTGACGATTTGTTGGCCAAAACTAAGTTCGGTGATCGAAAAAGTTAAGCCTCATCGAGCGCGGATACTTTTTGTAAATGACAATTTCAGCAATAACCATTGCTCCAAACACACTCCATATACTTGTAAAGGCCATTCTAATAGTTCCCCTGCTTGCGTTTACTGTATATTTGGTATTTGGAACTGTCTCGGAAACATCAATACTATTTGTAAAATTTCCCTTTATTAAACTAACTTTTAAGTTGTGCAAATCGCTGAGTTCCATTCTTTAGGCTGCACTCCGCTAACGCAGAGTGCATTCAAATAAAACTTATCAAATAGAGTTGATACTTACCTATTTAATAAGTTTATCACAACAATTAGGCTAAAAGCAATTGAGCTATGATTTTCCCAAGTACCGGCCTAAACCCACTGAAGTCGTGCCTCCGGTTCAATGTCCGGTTGAACAGGTTCCTCGGACCCAATTCATCTCTCCCTTGTTTTGGGGCCGTTCCACTGTATTGTGGAAGGTTGGAAGCAAAAAGTTTGTGCGTTGGTCATAATACACTGTATGGCTACGAATTGCATAAATTATAACACAAACGTGGCTAAAATTGCATGTATTAAGTGACTATTTTGCAAACCGCAAGGCGGCGAGTTAAAGTGATCCTGTATATGAATATAAGACTACAATACAATACTGTTGTATATAAATTCGCCCCCACTTACGCAAATGCCTACGACCATACCATGTTGAATGCACCGGTTCTCGTCCGATCACCGAAGTTAAGCAACATTGGGCCTGGTTAGTAATTGGATGGGTGACCCCTTGGGAACACCAGGTGCTGTAGGCTTTTTATTTTGAGTATTCAAACCTCATAGAATACTTTTATTCGATATTTACACATTTTAGAGCCTCAAAAAGCCTCGGTGATCGAAAAAGTTAAGCCTCATCGAGCGCGGATACTTTTTTGGAAATTGGTAAAAACTTGTCCAAAATGGTTCGCTGTGCCCGATTTTTTTTATTTTATCCCCAACTACGGCTCAAGTGGAGCATGCCCACAAAAAATGAGCCAATTCGGACTAAAATTGACGATTTGGTGGCCAAAACAAAGTTCGGTGATCGAAAAAGTTAAGCCTCATCGAGCGCGGATACTTTTTTGGAAATTGGTGAAAACTTGTCAAAAATGGTTCGCTGTGCCAGATTTTTTTATTTTATTTATCCCCAACTATGGCTCAAGTGGAGCATGCCCACAAAAAATGAGCCAATTCGGACTAAAATTGACGATTTGGTGGCCAAAACAAAGTTCGGTGATCGAAAAAGTTAAGCCTCATCGAGCGCGGATACTTTTTTGGAAATTGGTGAAAACTTGTCAAAAATGGTTCGCTGTGCCAGATATTTTTATTTTATTTATCCCCAACTATGGCTCAAGTGGAGCATGCCCACAAAAATGAGCCATTTCGGACTAAAATTGACGATTTGGTGGCCAAAACAAAGTTCGGTGATCGAAAAAGTTAAGCCTCACCGAGCGCGGATACTTTTTTGGAAATTGGTGAAAATTTGTCAAAAATGGTTCGCTGTGCCAGATTTTTTTATTTTATCCCCAACTATGGCTCAAGTGGAGCATACCCACAAAAAATGAGCCATTTCGGACTAAAATTCACGATTTGGTGGCCAAAACAAAGTTCGGTGATCGAAAAAGTTAAGCCTCATCGAGCGCGGATACTTTTTTGGAAATTGGTGAAAACTTGTCAAAAATGGTTCGGCTGTGCCAGATTTTTTTATTTTATCCCCAACTATTGCTCAAGTGGAGCATGCCCACAAAAAATGAGCCATTTCGGACTAAAATTGACGATTTGGTGGCCAAAACAAAGTTCGGTGATCGAAAAAGTTAAGCCTCATCGAGCGCGGATACTTTTTTGGAAATTGGTGAAAACTTGTCAAAAATGGTTCGCTGTGCCAGATTTTTTTATTTTATTTATCCCCAACTATGGCTCAAGTGGAGCATGCCCACAAAAAATGAGCCATTTCGGACTAAAATTGACGATTTGGTGGCCAAAACAAAGTTCGGTGATCGAAAAAGTTAAGCCTCACCGAGCGCGGATACTTTTTTGGAAATTGTTAAAAACTTGTCCAAAATAGTTCGCTGTGCCCGATTTTTTTTATTTTATCCCCAACTATGGCTCAAGTGGAGCATGCCCACAAAAAATGAGCCAATTCGGACTAAAATTGACGATTTGGTGGCCAAAACAAAGTTCGGTGATCGAAAAAGTTAAGCCTCACCGAGCGCGGATACTTTTTTTGGAAATTGTTGAAAACTTGTCAAAAATGGTTCGCTGTGCCAGATTTTTTTATTTTATCCCCAACTATGGCTCAAGTGGAGCATGCCCACAAAAAATGAGCCAATTCGGACTAAAATTGACGATTTGGTGGCCAAAACAAAGTTCGGTGATCGAAAAAGTTAAGCCTCATCGAGCGCGGATACTTTTTTGGAAATTGGTAAAAACTTGTCCAAAATGGTTCGCTGTGCCCGATTTTTTTTATTTTATCCCCAACTATGGCTCAAGTGGAGCATGCCCACAAAAAATGAGCCAATTCGGACTAAAATCGACGATTTGGTGGCCAAAACAAAGTTCGGTGATCGAAAAAGTTAAGCCTCATCGAGCGCGGATACTTTTTTTTGGAAATTGTTGAAAACTTGTCAAAAATGGTTCGCTGTGCCAGATTTTTTTATTTTATCCCCAACTACGGCTCAAGTGGAGCATGCCCACAAAAAATGAGCCAATTCGGACTAAAATTGACGATTTGGTGGCCAAAACAAAGTTCGGTGATCGAAAAAGTTAAGCCTCATCGAGCGCGGATACTTTTTTGGAAATTGGTGAAAACTTGTCAAAAATGGTTCGCTGTGCCAGATTTTTTTATTTTATTTATCCCCAACTATGGCTCAAGTGGAGCATGCCCACAAAAATGAGCTATTTCGGACTAAAATTGACGATTTGGTGGCCAAAACAAAGTTCGGTGATCGAAAAAGTTAAGCCTCACCGAGCGCGGATACTTTTTTGGAAATTGGTGAAAACTTGTCAAAAATGGTTCGCTGTGCCAGATTTTTTTATTTTATCCCCAACTATGGCTCAAGTGGAGCATGCCCACAAAAAATGAGCCATTTCGGACTAAAATTGACGATTTGGTGGCCAAAAACAAAGTTCGGTGATCGAAAAAGTTAAGCCTCATCGAGCGCGGATACTTTTTTGGAAATTGGTGAAAACTTGTCAAAAATGGTTCGCTGTGCCAGATTTTTTTATTTTATCCCCAACTATTGCTCAAGTGGAGCATGCCCACAAAAAGTTGAGCCATTTCGGACTAAAATTGACGATTTGGTGGCCAAAACAAAGTTCGGTGATCGAAAAAGTTAAGCCTCACCGAGCGCGGATACTTTTTTGGAAATTGGTAAAAACTTGTCCAAAATGGTTCGCTGTGCCCGATTTTTTTTATTTTATCCCCAACTATGGCTCAAGTGGAGCATGCCCACAAAAAATGAGCCAATTCGGACTAAAATTGACGATTTGGAGGCCAAAACAAAGTTCGGTGATCGAAAAAGTTAAGCCTCACCGAGCGCGGATACTTTTTTGGAAATTGGTAAAAACTTGTCCAAAATGGTTCGCTGTGCCCGATTTTTTTTATTTTATCCCCAACTATGGCTCAAGTGGAGCATGCCCACAAAAAATGAGCCAATTCGGACTAAAATTGACGATTTGGTGGCCAAAACAAAGTTCGGTGATCGAAAAAGTTAAGCCTCATCGAGCGCGGATACTTTTTTTGGAAATTGTTGAAAACTTGTCAAAAATGGTTCGCTGTGCCAGATTTTTTTATTTTATCCCCAACTACAAGTGGAGCATGCCCACAAAAAATGAGCCAATTCGGACTAAAATTGACGATTTGGTGGCCAAAACAAAGTTCGGTGATCGAAAAAGTTAAGCCTCATCGAGCGCGGATACTTTTTTGGAAATTGGTGAAAATTTGTCCAAAATGGTTCGCTGTGCCCGATTTTTTTTTTATTTTATCCCCAACTATGGCTCAAGTGGAGCATGCCCACAAAAAATGAGCCAATTCGGACTAAAATTGACGATTTGGTGGCCAAAAACAAAGTTCGGTGATCGAAAAAGTTAAGCCTCATCGAGCGCGGATACTTTTTTTGGAAATTGTTGAAAACTTGTCAAAAATGGTTCGCTGTGCCAGATTTTTTTATTTTATCCCCAACTACAAGTGGAGCATGCCCACAAAAAATGAGCCAATTCGGACTAAAATTGACGATTTGGTGGCCAAAACAACGTTCGGTGATCGAAAAAGTTAAGCCTCATCGAGCGCGGATACTTTTTTGGAAATTGGTGAAAATTTGTCAAAAATGGTTCGCTGTGCCAGATTTTTTTATTTTATCCCCAACTATTGCTCAAGTGGAGCATGCCCACAAAAAATGAGCCAATTCGGACTAAAATTGACGATTTGGTGGCCAAAACAAAGTTCGGTGATCGAAAAAGTTAAGCCTCATCGAGCGCGGATACTTTTTTGGAAATTGGTGAAAATTTGTCCAAAATGGTTTGCTGTGCCCGATTTTTTTTATTTTATCCCCAACTATGGCTCAAGTGGAGCATGCCCACAAAAAATGAGCCAATTCGGACTAAAATTGACGATTTGGTGGCCAAAACAAAGTTCGGTGATCGAAAAAGTTAAGCCTCATCGAGCGCGGATACTTTTTTTGGAAATTGTTGAAAACTTGTCAAAAATGGTTCGCTGTGCCAGATTTTTTTATTTTATCCCCAACTACAAGTGGAGCATGCCCACAAAAAATGAGCCAATTCGGACTAAAATTGACGATTTGGTGGCCAAAACAACGTTCGGTGATCGAAAAAGTTAAGCCTCATCGAGCGCGGATACTTTTTTGGAAATTGGTGAAAATTTGTCAAAAATGGTTCGCTGTGCCAGATTTTTTTATTTTATCCCCAACTATTGCTCAAGTGGAGCATGCCCACAAAAAATGAGCCATTTCGGACTAAAATTGACGATTTGGTGGCCAAAACTAAGTTCGGTGATCGAAAAAGTTAAGCCTCATCGAGCGCGGATACTTTTTTGGAAATTGGTGAAAACTTGTCAAAAATGGTTCGCTGTGCCAGATTTTTTTATTTTATTTATCCCCAACTATGGCTCAAGTGGAGCATGCCCACAAAAAATGAGCCATTTCGGACTAAAATTGACGATTTGGTGGCCAAAACAAAGTTCGGTGATCGAAAAAGTTAAGCCTCACCGAGCGCGGATACTTTTTTGGAAATTGGTGAAAACTTGTCAAAAATGGTTCGCTGTGCCAGATTTTTTTATTTTATCCCCAACTATGGCTCAAGTGGAGCATGCCCACAAAAAATGAGCCATTTCGGACTAAAATTGACGATTTGGTGGCCAAAACAAAGTTCGGTGATCGAAAAAGTTAAGCCTCATCGAGCGCGGATACTTTTTTGGAAATTGGTGAAAACTTGTCAAAAATGGTTCGCTGTGCCAGATTTTTTTATTTTATCCCCAACTATTGCTCAAGTGGAGCATGCCCACAAAAAATGAGCCATTTCGGACTAAAATTGACGATTTGGTGGCCAAAACAAAGTTCGGTGATCGAAAAAGTTAAGCCTCATCGAGCGCGGATACTTTTTTGGAAATTGGTGAAAACTTGTCAAAAATGGTTCGCTGTGCCAGATTTTTTTATTTTATTTATCCCCAACTATGGCTCAAGTGGAGCATGCCCACAAAAAATGAGCCATTTCGGACTAAAATTGACGATTTGGTGGCCAAAACAAAGTTCGGTGATCGAAAAAGTTAAGCCTCACCGAGCGCGGATACTTTTTTGGAAATTGGTAAAAACTTGTCCAAAATGGTTCGCTGTGCCCGATTTTTTTTATTTTATCCCCAACTATGGCTCAAGTGGAGCATGCCCACAAAAAAATGAGCCAATTCGGACTAAAATTGACGATTTGGTGGCCAAAACAAAGTTCGGTGATCGAAAAAGTTAAGCCTCATCGAGCGCGGATACTTTTTTTGGAAATTGTTGAAAACTTGTCAAAAATGGTTCGTTGTGCCAGATTTTTTTATTTTATCCCCAACTACAAGTGGGGCATGCCCACAAAAAATGAGCCAATTCGGACTAAAATTGACGATTTGGTGGCCAAAACAAAGTTCGGTGATCGAAAAAGTTAAGCCTCATCGAGCGCGGATACTTTTTTGGAAATTGGTGAAAATTTGTCCAAAATGGTTCGCTGTGCCCGATTTTTTTTATTTTATCCCCAACTATGGCTCAAGTGGAGCATGCCCACAAAAAAATGAGCCAATTCGGACTAAAATTGACGATTTGGTGGCCAAAACAAAGTTCGGTGATCGAAAAAGTTAAGCCTCATCGAGCGCGGATACTTTTTTTGGAAATTGTTGAAAACTTGTCAAAAATGGTTTCGCTGTGCCAGATTTTTTTATTTTATCCCCAACTACAAGTGGAGCATGCCCACAAAAAATGAGCCAATTCGAACTAAAATTGACGATTTGGTGGCCAAAACAAAGTTCGGTGATCGAAAAAGTTAAGCCTCATCGAGCGCGGATACTTTTTTGGAAATTGGTGAAAATTTGTCAAAAATGGTTCGCTGTGCCAGATTTTTTTATTTTATCCCCAACTATTGCTCAAGTGGAGCATGCCCACAAAAAATGAGCCATTTCGGACTAAAATTGACGATTTGGTGGCCAAAACCTAGTTCGGTGATCGAAAAAGTTAAGCCTCATCGAGCGCGGATACTTTTTGTAAATGACAATTTCAGCAATAAACCATTGCTCCAAACACACTCCATATACTTGTAAAGGCCATTCTAATAGTTCCCCTGCTTTCGTTTACTGTATATTTGGTATTTGAATGCACTCTGCGTTAGCGGAGTGCAGCCTAAAGAATGGAACTCAGCGATTTGCACAACTTAAAAGTTAGTTTAATAAAGGGAAATTTTTATTAAACTAACTTTTAAGTTGTGCAAATCGCTGAGTTCCATTCTTTAGGCTGCACTCCGCTAACGCAGAGTGCATTCAAATAAAACTTATCAAATAGAGTTGATACTTACCTATTTAATAAGTTTATCACAACAATTAGGCTAAAAGCAATTGAGCTATGATTTTCCCAAGTACCGGCCTAAACCCACTGAAGTCGTGCCTCCGGTTCAATGTCCGGTTGAACAGGTTCCTCGGACCCAATTCATCTCTCCCTTGTTTTGGGGCCGTTCCACTGTATTGTGGAAGGTTGGAAGCAAAAAGTTTGTGCGTTGGTCATAATACACTGTATGGCTACGAATTGCATAAATTATAACACAAACGTGGCTAAAATTGCATGTATTAAGTGACTATTTTGCAAACCGCAAGGCGGCGAGTTAAAGTGATCCTGTATATGAATATAAGACTACAATACAATACTGTTGTATATAAATTCGCCCCCACTTACGCAAATGCCTACGACCATACCATGTTGAATGCACCGGTTCTCGTCCGATCACCGAAGTTAAGCAACATTGGGCCTGGTTAGTACTTGGATGGGTGACCCCTTGGGAACACCAGGTGCTGTAGGCTTTTTATTTTGAGTATTCAAACCTCATAGAATACTTTTATTCGATATTTACACATTTTAGAGCCTCAAAAAGCCTCGGTGATCGAAAAAGTTAAGCCTCATCGAGCGCGGATACTTTTTTGGAAATTGGTAAAAACTTGTCCAAAATGGTTCGCTGTGCCCGATTTTTTTTTATCCCCAACTATGGCTCAAGTGGAGCATGCCCACAAAAAATGAGCCAATTCGGACTAAAATTGACGATTTGGTGGCCAAAACAAAGTTCGGTGATCGAAAAAATTAAGCCTCATCGAGCGCGGATACTTTTTTTGGAAATTGTTGAAAACTTGTCAAAAATGGTTCGCTGTGCCAGATTTTTTTATTTTATCCCCAACTACGGCTCAAGTGGAGCATGCCCACAAAAAATGAGCCAATTCGGACTAAAATTGACGATTTGGTGGCCAAAACAAAGTTCGGTGATCGAAAAATTTAAGCCTCATCGAGCGCGGATACTTTTTGGGAAATTGGTGAAAACTTGTCAAAAATGGTTCGCTGTGCCAGATTTTTTTATTTTATTTATCCCCAACTATGGCTCAAGTGGAGCATGCCCACAAAAAATGAGCCATTTCGGACTAAAATTGACGATTTGGTGGCCAAAACAAAGTTCGGTGATCGAAAAAGTTAAGCCTCCCCGAGCGCGGATACTTTTTTGGAAATTGCTTTATATCCCCAACTATGGCTCAAGTGGAGCATGCCCACAAAAAATGAGCCAATTCGGACTAAAATTGACGATTTGATGGCCAAAACAAAGTTCGGTGATCGAAAAAGTTAAGCCTCATCGAGCGCGGATACTTTTTTGGAAATTGGTAAAAACTTGTCCAAAATGGTTCGCTGTGCCCGATTTTTTTTTATCCCCAACTATGGCTCAAGTGGAGCATGCCCACAAAAAATGAGCCAATTCGGACTAAAATTGACGATTTGGTGGCCAAAACAAAGTTCGGTGATCGAAAAAATTAAGCCTCATCGAGCGCGGATACTTTTTTTGGAAATTGTTGAAAACTTGTCAAAAATGGTTCGCTGTGCCAGATTTTTTTATTTTATCCCCAACTACGGCTCAAGTGGAGCATGCCCACAAAAAATGAGCCAATTCGGACTAAAATTGACGATTTGATGGCCAAAACAAAGTTCGGTGATCGAAAAAGTTAAGCCTCATCGAGCGCGGATACTTTTTTGGAAATTGGTAAAAACTTGTCCAAAATGGTTCGCTGTGCCAGATTTTTTTATTTTATCCCCAACTATGGCTCAAGTGGAGCATGCCCACAAAAAATGAGCCAATTCGGACTAAAATTGACGATTTGGTGGCCAAAACAAAGTTCGGTGATCGAAAAAGTTAAGCCTCATCGAGCGCGGATACTTTTTTGGAAATTGGTGAAAACTTGTCAAAAATGGTTCGCTGTGCCAGATTTTTTTTATTTTATCCCCAACTATGGCTCAAGTGGAGCATGCCCACAAAAAATGGGCCAATTCGGACTAAAATTGACGATTTGGTGGCCAAAACAAAGTTCGGTGATCGAAAAAGTTAAGCCTCATCGAGCGCGGATACTTTTTTGGAAATTGGTAAAATTTTGTCAAAAATGGTTCGCTGTGCCAGATTTTTTTATTCTATCCCCAACTATGGCTCAAGTGGAGCGTGCCCACAAAAAATGAGCCAATTCGGACTAAAATTGACGATTTGGTGGCCAAAACAACGTTCGGTGATCGAAAAAGTTAAGCCTCATCGAGCGCGGATACTTTTTTGGAAATTGGTGAAAACTTGTCCAAAATGGTTCGCTGTGCCAGATTTTTTTAATTTATCCCCAACTATGGCTCAAGTGGAGCATGCCCACAAAAAATGAGCCAATTCGGACTAAAATTGACGATTTGGTGGCCAAAACAAAGTTCGGTGATCGAAAAAGTTAAGCCTCATCGAGCGCGGATACTTTTTTGGAAATTGGTGAAAACTTGTCGAAAATGGTTCGCTGTGCCAGATTTTTTTATTTTATCCCCAACTATGGCTCAAGTGGAGCATGCCCACAAAAAATGAGCCAATTCAGACTAAAATTGACGATTTGGTGGCCAAAACAAAGTTCGGTGATCGAAAAAGTTAAGCCTCATCGAGCGCGGATACTTTTTTGGAAATTGGTGAAAACTTGTCAAAAATGGTTCGCTGTGCCAGATTTTTTTATTTTATCCCCAACTATGGCTCAAGTGGAGCATGCCCACAAAAAATGAGCCAATTCGGACTAAAATTGACGATTCGGTTGCCAAAACAAAGTTCGGTGATCGAAAAAGTTAAGCCTCATCGAGCGCGGATACTTTTTTGGAAATTGGTGAAAACTTGTCAAAAATGGTTCGCTGTGCCAGATTTTTTTTATTTTATCCCCAACTATGGCTCAAGTGGAGCATGCCCACAAAAAATGAGCCAATTCGGACTAAAATTGACGATTTGGTGGCCAAAACAAAGTTCGGTGATCGAAAAAGTTAAGCCTCATCGAGCGCGGATACTTTTTTGGAAATTGGTGAAAACTTGTCAAAAATGGTTCGCTGTGCCAGATTTTTTTATTTTATCCCCAACTATGGCTCAAGTGGAGCATGCCCACAAAAAATGAGCCAATTCAGACTAAAATTGACGATTTGGTGGCCAAAACAAAGTTCGGTGATCGAAAAAGTTAAGCCTCATCGAGCGCGGATACTTTTTTGGAAATTGGTGAAAACTTGTCAAAAATGGTTCGCTGTGCCAGATTTTTTTATTTTATCCCCAACTATGGCTCAAGTGGAGCATGCCCACAAAAAATGAGCCAATTCGGACTAAAATTGACGATTCGGTTGCCAAAACAAAGTTCGGTGATCGAAAAAGTTAAGCCTCATCGAGCGCGGATACTTTTTTGGAAATTGGTAAAAACTTGTCCAAAATGGTTCGCTGTGCCAGATTTTTTTATTTTATCCCCAACTATGGCTCAAGTGGAGCATGCCCACAAAAAATGAGCCAATTCGGACTAAAATTGACGATTTGGTGGCCAAAACAAAGTTCGGTGATCGAAAAAGTTAAGCCTCATCGAGCGCGGATACTTTTTTGGAAATTGGTGAAAACTTGTCAAAAATGGTTCGCTGTGCCAGATTTTTTTTATTTTATCCCCAACTATGGCTCAAGTGGAGCATGCCCACAAAAAATGGGCCAATTCGGACTAAAATTGACGATTTGGTGGCCAAAACAAAGTTCGGTGATCGAAAAAGTTAAGCCTCATCGAGCGCGGATACTTTTTTGGAAATTGGTAAAATTTTGTCAAAAATGGTTCGCTGTGCCAGATTTTTTTATTCTATCCCCAACTATGGCTCAAGTGGAGCGTGCCCACAAAAAATGAGCCAATTCGGACTAAAATTGACGATTTGGTGGCCAAAACAACGTTCGGTGATCGAAAAAGTTAAGCCTCATCGAGCGCGGATACTTTTTTGGAAATTGGTGAAAACTTGTCCAAAATGGTTCGCTGTGCCAGATTTTTTTAATTTATCCCCAACTATGGCTCAAGTGGAGCATGCCCACAAAAAATGAGCCAATTCGGAATAAAATTGACGATTTGGTGGCCAAAACAAAGTTCGGTGATCGAAAAAGTTAAGCCTCATCGAGCGCGGATACTTTTTTGGAAATTGGTGAAAACTTGTCGAAAATGGTTCGCTGTGCCAGATTTTTTTATTTTATCCCCAACTATGGCTCAAGTGGAGCATGCCCACAAAAAATGAGCCAATTCAGACTAAAATTGACGATTTGGTGGCCAAAACAAAGTTCGGTGATCGAAAAAGTTAAGCCTCATCGAGCGCGGATACTTTTTTGGAAATTGGTGAAAACTTGTCAAAAATGGTTCGCTGTGCCAGATTTTTTTATTTTATCCCCAACTATGGCTCAAGTGGAGCATGCCCACAAAAAATGAGCCAATTCGGACTAAAATTGACGATTCGGTTGCCAAAACAAAGTTCGGTGATCGAAAAAGTTAAGCCTCATCGAGCGCGGATACTTTTTTGGAAATTGGTGAAAACTTGTCAAAAATGGTTCGCTGTGCCAGATTTTTTTTATTTTATCCCCAACTATGGCTCAAGTGGAGCATGCCCACAAAAAATGAGCCAATTCGGACTAAAATTGACGATTTGGTGGCCAAAACAAAGTTCGGTGATCGAAAAAGTTAAGCCTCATCGAGCGCGGATACTTTTTTGGAAATTGGTGAAAACTTGTCAAAAATGGTTCGCTGTGCCAGATTTTTTTATTTTATCCCCAACTATGGCTCAAGTGGAGCATGCCCACAAAAAATGAGCCATTTCGGACTAAAATTGACGATTTGGTGGCCAAAACAAAGTTCGGTGATCGAAAAAGTTAAGCCTCATCGAGCGCGGATACTTTTTTGGAAATCGGTAAAAACTTGTCCAAAATGGTTCGCTGTGCCAGATTTTTTTGTTTTATCCCTAACTATGGCTCAAGTGGAGCATGCCCACAAAAAATGAGCCAATTCGGACTAAAATTGACGATTTGGTGACCAAAACAAAGTTCGGTGATCGAAAAAGTTAAGCCTCATCGAGCGCGGATACTTTTTTGGAAAGCGGTAAAAACTAGTTCAAAATGGTTCGCTGTGCCAGATTTTTTTGTTTTATCCCCAACTATGGCTCAAGTGGAGCATGCCCACAAAAAATGAGCCAATTCGGACTAAAATTGACGATTTGGTGGCCAAAACAAAGTTCGGTGATCGAAAAAGTTAAGCCTCATCGAGCGCGGATACTTTTTTGGAAATTGGTGAAAACTTGTCGAAAATGGTTCGCTGTGCCAGATTTTTTTATTTTATCCCCAACTATGGCTCAAGTGGAGCATGCCCACAAAAAATGAGCCAATTCAGACTAAAATTGACGATTTGGTGGCCAAAACAAAAGTTCGGTGATCGAAAAAGTTAAGCCTCATCGAGCGCGGATACTTTTTTGGAAATTGGTAAAATTTTGTCAAAAATGGTTCGCTGTGCCAGATTTTTTATTCTATCCCCAACTATGGCTCAAGTGGAGCGTGCCCACAAAAAATGAGCCAATTCGGACTAAAATTGACGATTTGGTGGCCAAAACAACGTTCGGTGATCGAAAAAGTTAAGCCTCATCGAGCGCGGATACTTTTTTGGAAATTGGTGAAAACTTGTCCAAAATGGTTCGCTGTGCCAGATTTTTTTATTTTATCCCCAACTATGGCTCAAGTGGAGCATGCCCACAAAAAATGAGCCAATTCGGACTAAAATTGACGATTTGGTGGCCAAAACAAAGTTCGGTGATCGAAAAAGTTAAGCCTCATCGAGCGCGGATACTTTTTTGGAAATTGGTGAAAACTTGTCGAAAATGGTTCGCTGTGCCAGATTTTTTTTATTTTATCCCCAACTATGGCTCAAGTGGAGCATGCCCACAAAAAATGAGCCAATTCAGACTAAAATTGACGATTTGGTGGCCAAAACAAAGTTCGGTGATCGAAAAAGTTAAGCCTCATCGAGCGCGGATACTTTTTTGGAAATTGGTGAAAACTTGTCAAAAATGGTTCGCTGTGCCAGATTTTTTTATTTTATCCCCAACTATGGCTCAAGTGGAGCATGCCCACAAAAAATGAGCCAATTCGGACTAAAATTGACGATTTGGTGGCCAAAACAAAGTTCGGTGATCGAAAAAGTTAAGCCTCATCGAGCGCGGATACTTTTTTGGAAATTGGTGAAAACTTGTCAAAAATGGTTCGCTGCGCCAGATTTTTTTTATTTTATCCCCAACTATGGCTCAAGTGGAGCATGCCCACAAAAAATGAGCCAATTCGGACTAAAATTGACGATTTGGTGGCCAAAACAAAGTTCGGTGATCGAAAAAGTTAAGCCTCATCGAGCGCGGATACTTTTTTGGAAATCGGTAAAAACTTGTCCAAAATGGTTCGCTGTGCCAGATTTTTTTGTTTTATCCCTAACTATGGCTCAAGTGGAGCATGCCCACAAAAAATGAGCCAATTCAGACTAAAATTGACGATTTGGTGGCCAAAACAAAGTTCGGTGATCGAAAAAGTTAAGCCTCATCGAGCGCGGATACTTTTTTGGAAATTGGTGAAAACTTGTCAAAAATGGTTCGCTGTGCCAGAATTTTTTATTTTATCCCCAACTATGGCTCAAGTGGAGCATGCCCACAAAAAATGAGCCAATTCGGACTAAAATTGACGATTTGGTGGCCAAAACAAAGTTCGGTGATCGAAAAAGTTAAGCCTCATCGAGCGCGGATACTTTTTTGGAAATTGGTGAAAACTTGTCAAAAATGGTTCGCTGCGCCAGATTTTTTTTATTTTATCCCCAACTATGGCTCAAGTGGAGCATGCCCACAAAAAATGAGCCAATTCGGACTAAAATTGACGATTTGGTGGCCAAAACAAAGTTCGGTGATCGAAAAAGTTAAGCCTCATCGAGCGCGGATACTTTTTTGGAAATTGGTGAAAACTTGTCAAAAATGGTTCGCTGTGCCAGATTTTTTTATTTTATCCCCAACTATGGCTCAAGTGGAGCATGCCCACAAAAAATGAGCCATTTCGGACTAAAATTGACGATTTGGTGGCCAAAACAAAGTTCGGTGATCGAAAAAGTTAAGCCTCATCGAGCGCGGATACTTTTTTGGAAATCGGTAAAAACTTGTCCAAAATGGTTCGCTGTGCCAGATTTTTTTGTTTTATCCCTAACTATGGCTCAAGTGGAGCATGCCCACAAAAAATGAGCCAATTCGGACTAAAATTGACGATTTGGTGACCAAAACAAAGTTCGGTGATCGAAAAAGTTAAGCCTCATCGAGCGCGGATACTTTTTTGGAAAGCGGTAAAAACTAGTTCAAAATGGTTCGCTGTGCCAGATTTTTTTGTTTTATCCCCAACTATGGCTCAAGTGGAGCATGCCCACAAAAAATGAGCCGTTTCGGACTAAAATTGACGATTTGGTGGCCAAAACAATGTTCGGTGATCGAAAAAGTTAAGCCTCATCGAGCGCGGATACTTTTTTGGAAATTGGTGAAAACTTGTCAAAAATGGTTCGCTGTGCCAGATTTTTTTGTTTTATCCCTAACTATGGCTCAAGTGGAGCATGCCCACAAAAAATGAGCCAATTCGGACTAAAATTGACGATTTGGTGACCAAAACAAAGTTCGGTGATCGAAAAAGTTAAGCCTCATCGAGCGCGGATACTTTTTTGGAAATCGGTAAAAACTTGTCCAAAATGGTTCGCTGTGCCAGATTTTTTTGTTTTATCCCCAACTATGGCTCAAGTGGAGCATGCCCACAAAAAATGAGCCATTTCAGACTAAAATTGACGATTTGGTGGCCAAAACAATGTTCGGTGATCGAAAAAGTTAAGCCTCATCGAGCGCGGATACTTTTTTGGAAATTGGTGAAAACTTGTCAAAAATGGTTCGTTGTGCCAGATTTTTTTATTTTATCCCCAACAATGGCTCAAGTGGAGCATGCCCACAAAAAATGAGCCATTTCGGACTAAAATTGACGATTTGGTGGCCAAAACAAAGTTCGGTGATCGAAAAAGTTAAGCCTCATCGAGCGCGGATACTTTTTTGGAAATTGGTGAAAACTTGTCAAAAATGGTTCGCTGTGCCAGATTTTTTTATTTTATCCCCAACTATGGCTCAAGTGGAGCATGCCCACAAAAAATGAGCCATTTCCGACTAAAATTGACGATTTGGTGGCCAAAACAAAGTTCGGTGATCGAAAAAGTTAAGCCTCATCGAGCGCGGATACTTTTTTGGAAATCGGTAAAAACTTGTCCAAAATGTTTCGCTGTGCCAGAATTTTTTGTTTTATCCCTAACTATGGCCCAAGTGGAGCATGCCCACAAAAAATGAGCCAATTCGGACTAAAATTGACGATTTGGTGACCAAAACAAAGTTCAGTGATCGAAAAAGTTAAGCCTCATCGAGCGCCGATACTTTTTTGGAAATCGGTAAAAACTTGTCCAAAATGGTTCGCTGTGCCAGATTTTTTTGTTTTATCCCTAACTATGGCTCAAGTGGAGCATGCCCACAAAAAATGAGCCAATTCGGACTAAAATTGACGATTTGGTGACCAAAACAAAGTTCGGTGATCGAAAAAGTTAAGCCTCATCGAGCGCGGATACTTTTTTGGAAATCGGTAAAAACTTGTCCAAAATGGTTCGCTGTGCCAGATTTTTTTGTTTTATCCCCAACTATGGCTCAAGTGGAGCATGCCCACAAAAAATGAGCCATTTCAGACTAAAATTGACGATTTGGTGGCCAAAACAATGTTCGGTGATCGAAAAAGTTAAGCCTCATCGAGCGCGGATACTTTTTTGGAAATTGGTGAAAACTTGTCAAAAATGGTTCGTTGTGCCAGATTTTTTTATTTTATCCCCAACTATGGCTCAAGTGGAGCATGCCCACAAAAAATGAGCCATTTCGGACTAAAATTGACGATTTGGTGGCCAAAACAAAGTTCGGTGATCGAAAAAGTTAAGCCTCATCGAGCGCGGATACTTTTTTGGAAATTGGTGAAAACTTGTCAAAAATGGTTCGCTGTGCCAGATTTTTTTATTTTATCCCCAACTATGGCTCAAGTGGAGCATGCCCACAAAAAATGAGCCATTTCCGACTAAAATTGACGATTTGGTGGCCAAAACAAAGTTCGGTGATCGAAAAAGTTAAGCCTCATCGAGCGCGGATACTTTTTTGGAAATCGGTAAAAACTTGTCCAAAATGGTTCGCTGTGCCAGAATTTTTTGTTTTATCCCTAACTATGGCCCAAGTGGAGCATGCCCACAAAAAATGAGCCAATTCGGACTAAAATTGACGATTTGGTGACCAAAACAAAGTTCAGTGATCGAAAAAGTTAAGCCTCATCGAGCGCCGATACTTTTTTGGAAATCGGTAAAAACTTGTCCAAAATGGTTCGCTGTGCCAGATTTTTTTGTTTTATCCCTAACTATGGCTCAAGTGGAGCATGCCCACAAAAAATGAGCCAATTCGGACTAAAATTGACGATTTGGTGACCAAAACAAAGTTCGGTGATCGAAAAAGTTAAGCCTCATCGAGCGCGGATACTTTTTTGGAAATCGGTAAAAACTTGTCCAAAATGGTTCGCTGTGCCAGATTTTTTTGTTTTATCCCTAACTATGGCTCAAGTGGAGCATGCCCACAAAAAATGAGCCAATTCGGACTAAAATTGACGATTTGGTGACCAAAACAAAGTTCGGTGATCGAAAAAGTTAAGCCTCATCGAGCGCGGATACTTTTTTTGGAAATCGGTAAAAACTTGTCCAAAATGGTTCGCTGTGCCAGATTTTTTTGTTTTATCCCTAACTATGGCTCAAGTGGAGCATGCCCACAAAAAATGAGCCAATTCGGACTAAAATTGACGATTTGTTGACCAAAACAAAGTTCGGTGATCGAAAAAGTTAAGCCTCATCGAGCGCGGATACTTTTTTGGAAATCGGTAAAAACTTGTCCAAAATGGTTCGCTGTGCCAGATTTTTTTGTTTTATCCCCAATTATGGCTCAAGTGGAGCATGCCCACAAAAAATGAGCCAATTCTGACTAAAATTGACGATTTGGTGGCCAAAACAAAGTTCGGTGATCGAAAAAGTTAAGCCTCATCGAGCGCGGATACTTTTTTGGAAATCGGTAAAAACTTGTCCAAAATGGTTCGCTGTGCCAGATTTTTTTGTTTTATCCCTAACTATGGCTCAAGTGGAGCATGCCCACAAAAAATGAGCCAATTCGGACTAAAATTGACGATTTGGTGACCAAAACAAAGTTCGGTGATCGAAAAAGTTAAGCCTCATCGAGCGCGGATACTTTTTTGGAAATCGGTAAAAACTTGTCCAAAATGGTTCGCTGTGCCAGATTTTTTTGTTTTATCCCCAACTATGGCTCAAGTGGAGCATGCCCACAAAAAATGAGCCATTTCGGACTAAAATTGACGATTTGGTGGCCAAAACAAAGTTCGGTGATCGAAAAAGTTAAGCCTCATCGAGCGCGGAT
This sequence comes from Convolutriloba macropyga, assembly GCF_964194025.1. Classification (NCBI taxonomy): domain Eukaryota; kingdom Metazoa; phylum Xenacoelomorpha; order Acoela; family Convolutidae; genus Convolutriloba; species Convolutriloba macropyga. The sequence continues at coordinate 64,047,987 of NC_134476.1, forward strand.
ACTTTTTTGGAAATCGGTAAAAACTTGTCCAAAATGGTTCGCTGTGCCAGATTTTTTTGTTTTATCCCTAACTATGGCTCAAGTGGAGCATGCCCACAAAAAATGAGCCAATTCGGACTAAAATTGACGATTTGGTGGCCAAAACAATGTTCGGTGATCGAAAAAGTTAAGCCTCATCGAGCGCGGATACTTTTTTGGAAATTGGTGAAAACTTGTCCAAAATGGTTCGCTGTGCCAGATTTTTTTGTTTTATCCCTAACTATGGCTCAAGTGGAGCATGCCCACAAAAAATGAGCCAATTCGGACTAAAATTGACGATTTGGTGGCCAAAACAATGTTCGGTGATCGAAAAAGTTAAGCCTCATCGAGCGCGGATACTTTTTTGGAAATTGGTGAAAACTTGTCAAAAATGGTTCGCTGTGCCAGATTTTTTTATTTTATCCCCAACTATGGCTCAAGTGGAGCATGCCCACAAAAAATGAGCCATTTCGGACTAAAATTGACGATTTGGTGGCCAAAACAAAGTTCGGTGATCGAAAAAGTTAAGCCTCATCGAGCGCGGATACTTTTTTGGAAATTGGTGAAAACTTGTCAAAAATGGTTCGCTGTGCCAGATTTTTTTATTTTATCCCCAACTATGGCTCAAGTGGAGCATGCCCACAAAAAATGAGCCATTTCGGACTAAAATTGACGATTTGGTGGCCAAAACAAAGTTCGGTGATCGAAAAAACTAAGCCTCATCGAGCGCGGATACTTTTTTGGAAATCGGTAAAAACTTGTCCAAAATGGTTCGCTGTGCCAGAATTTTTTGTTTTATCCCTAACTATTGCCCAAGTGGAGCATGCCCACAAAAAATGAGCCAATTCGGACTGAAATTGACGATTTGGTGACCAAAACAAAGTTCGGTGATTGAAAAAGTTAAGCCTCATCGAGCGCGGATACTTTTTTGGAAATCGGTAAAAACTTGTCCAAAATGGTTCGCTGTGCCAGAATTTTTTGTTTTATCCCTAACTATGGCCCAAGTGGAGCATGCCCACAAAAAATGAGCCAATTCGGACTAAAATTGACGATTTGGTGGCCAAAACAAAGTTCGGTGATCGAAAAAGTTAAGCCTCATCGAGCGCGGATACTTTTTTGGAAATTGGTGAAAACTTGTCAAAAATGGTTCGCTGTGCCAGATTTTTTTATTTTATCCCCAACTATGGCTCAAGTGGAGCATGCCCACAAAAAATGAGCCATTTCGGACTAAAATTGACGATTTGGTGGCCAAAACAAAGTTCGGTGATCGAAAAAGTTAAGCCTCATCGAGCGCGGATACTTTTTTGGAAATCGGTAAAAACTTGTCCAAAATGGTTCGCTGTGCCAGAATTTTTTGTTTTATCCCTAACTATGGCCCAAGTGGAGCATGCCCACAAAAAATGAGCCAATTCGGACTAAAATTGACGATTTGGTGACCAAAACAAAGTTCGGTGATCGAAAAAGTTAAGCCTCATCGAGCGCGGATACTTTTTTGGAAATCGGTAAAAACTTGTCCAAAATGGTTCGCTGTGCCAGATTTTTTTGTTTTATCCCTAACTATGGCTCAAGTGGAGCATGCCCACAAAAAATGAGCCAATTCGGACTAAAATTGACGATTTGGTGACCAAAACAAAGTTCGGTGATCGAAAAAGTTAAGCCTCATCGAGCGCGGATACTTTTTTGGAAATCGGTGAAAACTTGTCCAAAATGGTTCGCTGTGCCAGATTTTTTTATCTTATCCCCAACTATGGCTCAAGTGGAGCATGCCCACAAAAAATGAGCCAATTCGGACTAAAATTGACGATTTGGTGACCAAAACAAAGTTCGGTGATCGAAAAAGTTAAGCCTCATCGAGCGCGGATACTTTTTTGGAAATTGGTGAAAACTTGTCAAAAATGGTTCGCTGTGCCAGATTTTTTTATTTTATCCCCAACTATGGCTCAAGTGGAGCATGCCCACAAAAAATGAGCCATTTCGGACTAAAATTGACGATTTGGTGGCCAAAACAAAGTTCGGTGATCGAAAAAGTTAAGCCTCATCGAGCGCGGATACTTTTTTGGAAATCGGTAAAAACTTGTCCAAAATGGTTCGCTGTGCCAGAATTTTTTGTTTTATCCCTAACTATGGCCCAAGTGGAGCATGCCCACAAAAAATGAGCCAATTCGGACTAAAATTGACGATTTGGTGACCAAAACAAAGTTCGGTGATCGAAAAAGTTAAGCCTCATCGAGCGCGGATACTTTTTTGGAAATCGGTAAAAACTTGTCCAAAATGGTTCGCTGTGCCAGATTTTTTTATCTTATCCCCAACTATGGCTCAAGTGGAGCATGCCCACAAAAAATGAGCCAATTCGGACTAAAATTGACGATTTGGTGACCAAAACAAAGTTCGGTGATCGAAAAAGTTAAGCCTCATCGAGCGCGGATACTTTTTTGGAAATTGGTGAAAACTTGTCAAAAATGGTTCGCTGTGCCAGATTTTTTTATTTTATCCCCAACTATGGCTCAAGTGGAGCATGCCCACAAAAAATGAGCCATTTCGGACTAAAATTGACGATTTGGTGGCCAAAACAAAGTTCGGTGATCGAAAAAGTTAAGCCTCATCGAGCGCGGATACTTTTTTGGAAATCGGTAAAAAACTTGTCCAAAATGGTTCGCTGTGCCAGAATTTTTTGTTTTATCCCTAACTATGGCCCAAGTGGAGCATGCCCACAAAAAATGAGCCAATTCGGACTAAAATTGACGATTTGGTGACCAAAACAAAGTTCGGTGATCGAAAAAGTTAAGCCTCATCGAGCGCGGATACTTTTTTGGAAATCGGTAAAAACTTGTCCAAAATGGTTCGCTGTGCCAGATTTTTTTGTTTTATCCCTAACTATGGCTCAAGTGGAGCATGCCCACAAAAAATGAGCCAATTCGGACTAAAATTGACGATTTGGTGACCAAAACAAAGTTCGGTGATCGAAAAAGTTAAGCCTCATCGAGCGCGGATACTTTTTTGGAAATCGGTAAAAACTTGTCCAAAATGGTTCGCTGTGCCAGATTTTTTTATCTTATCCCCAACTATGGCTCAAGTGGAGCATGCCCACAAAAAATGAGCCAATTCGGACTAAAATTGACGATTTGGTGATCAAAACAAAGTTCGGTGATCGAAAAAGTTAAGCCTCATCGAGCGCGGATACTTTTTTGGAAATCGGTAAAAACTTGTCCAAAATGGTTCGCTGTGCCAGATTTTTTTGTTTTATCCCTAACTATGGCTCACGTGGAGCATGCCCACAAAAAATGAGCCAATTCGGACTAAAATTGACGATTTGGTGACCAAAACAAAGTTCGGTGATCGAAAAAGTTAAGCCTCATCGAGCGCGGATACTTTTTTGGAAATCGGTAAAAACTTGTCCAAAATGGTTCGCTGTGCCAGATTTTTTTGTTTTATCCCCAACTATGGCTCAAGTGGAGCATGCCCACAAAAAATGAGCCATTTCGAACTAAAATTGACGATTTGGTGGCCAAAACAAAGTTCGGTGATCGAAAAAGTTAAGCCTCATCGAGCGCGGATACTTTTTTGGAAATCGGTAAAAACTTGTCCAAAATGGTTCGCTGTGCCAGATTTTTTTGTTTTATCCCCAACTACGGCTCAAGTGGAGCATGCCCACAAAAAATGAGCCATTTCGGACTAAAATTGACGATTTGGTGGCCAAAACAAAGTTCGGTGATTGAAAAAGTTAAGCCTCATCGAGCGCGGATACTTTTTTGGAAATCGGTAAAAACTTGTCCAAAATGGTTCGCTGTGCCAGATTTTTTTGTTTTATCCCTAACTATGGCTCAAGTGGAGCATGCCCAAAAAAAATGAGCCAATTCGGACTAAAATTGACGATTTGGTGACCAAAATAAAGTTCGGTGATCGAAAAAGTTAAGCCTCATCGAGCGCGGATACTTTTTTGGAAATCGGTAAAAACTTGTCCAAAATGGTTCGCTGTGCCAAATTTTTTTGTTTTATCCCCAACTATGGCTCAAGTGGAGCATGCCCACAAAAAATGAGCCAATTTGGACTAAAATTGACGATTTGGTTGCCAAAACAAAGTTCGGTGATCGAAAAAGTTAAGCCTCATCGAGCGCGGATACTTTTTTGGAAATTGGTAAAAACTTGTCAAAAATGGTTCGTTGTGCCAGATTTTTTTATTCTATCCCCAACTATGGCTCAAGTGGAGCATGCCCACAAAAAATGAGCCAATTCGGACTAAAATTGACGATTTGGTGACCAAAACAAAGTTCGGTGATCGAAAAAGTTAAGCCTCATCGAGCGCGGATACTTTTTTGGAAATCGGTAAAAACTTGTCCAAAATGGTTCGCTGTGCCAGATTTTTTTGTTTTATCCCTAACTATGGCTCAAGTGGAGCATGCCCACAAAAAATGAGCCAATTCGGACTAAAATTGACGATTTGGTGACCAAAACAAAGTTCGGTGATCGAAAAAGTTAAGCCTCATCGAGCGCGGATACTTTTTTGGAAATCGGTAAAAACTTGTCCAAAATGGTTCGCTGTGCCAGATTTTTTTGTTTTATCCCCAACTATGGCTCAAGTGGAGCATGCCCACAAAAAATGAGCCATTTCAGACTAAAATTGACGATTTAGTGGCCAAAACAATGTTCGGTGATCGAAAAAGTTAAGCCTCATCGAGCGCGGATACTTTTTTGGAAATTGGTGAAAAATTGTCAAAAATGTTTCGCTGTGCCAGATTTTTTTATTTTATCCCCAACTATGGCTCAAGTGGAGCATGCCCACAAAAAATGAGCCATTTCGGACTAAAATTGACGATTTGGTGGCCAAAACAAAGTTCGGTGATCGAAAAAGTTAAGCCTCATCGAGCGCGGATACTTTTTTGGAAATTGGTGAAAACTTGTCAAAAATGGTTCGCTGTGCCAGATTTTTTTATTTTATCCCCAACTATGGCTCAAGTGGAGCATGCCCACAAAAAATGAGCCATTTCGGACTAAAATTGACGATTTGGTGGCCAAAACAAAGTTCGGTGATCGAAAAAGTTAAGCCTCATCGAGCGCGGATACTTTTTTGGAAACCGGTAAAAACTTGTCCAAAATGGTTCGCTGTGCCAGATTTTTTTGTTTTATCCCTAACTATGGCTCAAGTGGAGCATACCCACAAAAAATGAGCCAATTCGGACTAAAATTGACGATTTGGTGACCAAAACAAAGTTCGGTGATCGAAAAAGTTAAGCCTCATCGAGCGCGGATACTTTTTTGGAAATCGGTAAAAACTTGTCCAAAATGGTTCGCTGTGCCAGATTTTTTTGTTTTATCCCTAACTATGGCTCAAGTGGAGCATGCCCACAAAAAATGAGGCAATTCGGACTAAAATTGACGATTTGGTGACCAAAACAAAGTTCGGTGATCGAAAAAGTTAAGCCTCATGTAGCGCGGATACTTTTTTGGAAATCGGTAAAAACTTGTCCAAAATGGTTCGCTGTGCCAGATTTTTTTGTTTTATCCCTAACTATGGCTCAAGTGGAGCATGCCCACAAAAAATGAGCCAATTCGGACTAAAATTGACGATTTGGTGACCAAAACAATGTTCGGTGATCGAAAAAGTTAAGCCTCATCGAGCGCGGATACTTTTTTGGAAATCGGTAAAAACTTGTCCACAATGGTTCGCTGTGCCAGATTTTTTTGTTTTATCCCTAACTATGGCTTAAGTGGAGCATGCCCACAAAAAATGAGCCAATTCGGACTAAAACTGACGATTTGGTGACCAAAACAAAGTTCGGTGATCGAAAAAGTTAAGCCTCATCGAGCGCGGATACTTTTTTGGAAATCGGTAAAAACTTGTCCAAAATGGTTCGCTGTGCCAGATTTTTTTTTTATCCCTAACTATGGCTCAAGTGGAGCATGCCCACAAAAAATGAGCCAATTCGGACTAAAATTGACGATTTGTTGACCAAAACAAAGTTCGGTGATCGAAAAAGTTAAGCCTCATCGAGCGCGGATACTTTTTTGGAAATCGGTAAAAACTTGTCCAAAATGGTTCGCTGTGCCAGATTTTTTTGTTTTATCCCTAACTATGGCTCAAGTGGAGTGTGCCCACAAAAAATGAGCCAATTCGGACTAAAATTGACGATTTGGTGACCAAAACAAAGTTCGGTGATCGAAAAAGTTAAGCCTCATCGAGCGCGGATACTTTTTTGGAAATCGGTAAAAACTTGTCCAAAATGGTTCGCTGTGCCAGATTTTTTTGTTTTATCCCTAACTATGGCTCAAGTGGAGCATGCCCACAAAAAATGAGCCAATTCGGACTAAAATTGACGATTTGGTGACCAAAACAAAGTTCGGTGATCGAAAAAGTTAAGCCTCATCGAGCGCGGATACTTTTTTGGAAATCGGTAAAAACTTGTCCAAAATGGTTCGCTGTGCCAGATTTTTTTGTTTTATCCCTAACTATGGCTCAAGTGGAGCATGCCCACAAAAAATGAGCCAATTCGGACTAAAATTGACGATTTGGTGACCAAAACAAAGTTCGGTGATCGAAAAAGTTAAGCCTCATCGAGCGCGGATACTTTTTTGGAAATCGGTAAAAACTTGTCCAAAATGGTTCGCTGTGCCAGGTTTTTTTTGTTTTATCCCTAACTATGGCTCAAGTGGAGCATGCCCACAAAAAATGAGCCAATTCGGACTAAAATTGACGATTTGGTGACCAAAACAAAGTTCGGTGATCGAAAAAGTTAAGCCTCATCGAGCGCGGATACTTTTTTGGAAATCGGTAAAAACTTGTCCAAAATGGTTCGCTGTGCCATATTTTTTTGTTTTATCCTTAACTATGGCTCAAGTGGAGCATGCCCACAAAAATTGAGCCAATTCGGACTAAAATTGACGATTTGGTGACCAAAACAAAGTTCGGTGATCGAAAAAGTTAAGCCTCATCGAGCGCGGATACTTTTTTGGAAATCGGTAAAAACTTGTCCAAAATGGTTCGCTGTGCCAGATTTTTTTGTTTAATCCCTAACTATGGCTCAAGTGGAGCATGCCCACAAAAAATGAGCCAATTCGGACTAAAATTGACGATTTGGTGACCAAAACAAAGTTCGGTGATCGAAAAAGTTAAGCCTCATCGAGCGCGGATACTTTTTTGGAAATCGGTAAAAACTTGTCCAAAATGGTTCGCTGTGCCAGATTTTTTTGTTTTATCCCTAACTATGGCTCAAGTGGAGCATGCCCACAAAAAATGAGCCAATTCGGACTAAAATTGACGATTTGGTGACCAAAACAAAGTTCGGTGATCGAAAAAGATAAGCCTCATCGAGCGCGGATACTTTTTTGGAAATCGGTAAAAACTTGTCCAAAATGGTTCGCTGTGCCAGATTTTTTTGTTTTATCCCTAACTATGGCTCAAGTGGAGCATGCCGACAAAAAATGAGCCAATTCGGACTAAAATTGACGATTTGGTGACCAAAACAAAGTTCGGTGATCGAAAAGGTTAAGCCTCATCGAGCGCGGATACTTTTTTGGAAATCGGTAAAAACTAGTCCAAAATGGTTCGCTGTGCCAGATTATTTTGTTTTATCCCTAACTATGGCTCAAGTGGAGCATGCCCACAAAAAATGAGCCAATTCGGACTAAAATTGACGATTTGGTGACCAAAACAAAGTTCGGTGATCGAAAAAGTTAAGCCTCATCGAGCGCGGATACTTTTTTGGAAATCGGTAAAAACTTGTTCAAAATGGTTCGCTGTGCCAGATTTTTTTGTTTTATCCCTAACTATGGCTCAAGTGGAGCATGCCCACAAAAAATGAGCCAATTCGGACTAAAATTGACGATTTGGTGACCAAAACAAAGTTCGGTGATCGAAAAAGTTAAGCCTCATCGAGCGCGGATACTTTTTTGGAAATCGGTAAAAACTTGTCCAAAATGGTTCGCTGTGCCAGATTTTTTTGTTTTATCCCTAACTATGGCTCAAGTGGAGCATGCCCACAAAAAATGAGCCAATTCGGACTAAAATTGACGATTTGGTGACCAAAACAAAGTTCGGTGATCGAAAAAGTTAAGCCTCATCGAGCGCGGATACTTTTTTGGAAATCGGTAAAAACTTGTCCAAAATGGTTCGCTGTGCCAGCTTTTTTTGTTTTATCCCTAACTATGGCTCAAGTGGAGCATGCCCACAAAAAATGAGCCAATTCGGACTAAAATTGACGATTTGGTGACCAAAACAAAGTTCGGTGAACGAAAAAGTTAAGCCTCATCGAGCGCGGATACTTTTTTGGAAATCGGTAAAAACTTGTCCAAAATGGTTCGCTGTGCCAGATTTTTTTGTTTTATCCCTAACTATGGCTCAAGTGGAGCATGCCCACAAAAAATGAGCCAATTCGGACTAAAATTGACGATTTGGTGACCAAAACAAAGTTCGGTGATCGAAAAAGTTAAGCCTCATCGAGCGCGGATACTTTTTCGGAAATCGGTAAAAACTTGTCCAAAATGGTTCGCTGTGCCAGATTTTTTTGTTTTATCCCTAACTATGGCTCAAGTGGAGCATGCCCACAAAAAATGAGCCAATTCGGACTAAAATTGACGATTTGGTGACCAAAACAAAGTTCGGTGATCGAAAAAGTTGAGCCTCATCGAGCGCGGATACTTTTTCGGAAATCGGTAAAAACTTGTCCAAAATGGTTCGCTGTGCCAGATTTTTTTGTTTTATCCCTAACTATGGCTCAAGTGGAGCATGCCCACAAAAAATGAGCCAATTCGGACTAAAATTGACGATTTGGTGACCAAAACAAAGTTCGGTGATCGAAAAAGTTAAGCCTCATCGAGCGCGGATACTTTTTTGGAAATTGGTAAAAACTTGTCCAAAATGGTTCGCTGTGCCAGATTTTTTTGTTTTATCCCTAACTATGGCTCAAGTGGAGCATGCCCACAAAAAATGAGCCAATTCGGACTAAAATTGACGATTTGGTGACCAAAACAAAGTTCGGTGATCGAAAAAGTTAAGCCTCATCGAGCGCGGATACTTTTTTGGAAATCGGTAAAAACTTGTCCAAAATGGTTCGCTGTGCCAGATTTTTTTGTTTTATCCCTAACTATGGCTCAAGTGGAGCATGCCCACAAAAAATGAGCCAATTCGGACTAAAATTGACGATTTGGTGACCAAAACAAAGTTCGGTGATCGAAAAAGTTAAGCCTCATCGAGCGCGGATACTTTTTTGGAAATCGGTAAAAACTTGTCCAAAATTGTTCGCTGTGCCAGATTTTTTTGTTTTATCCTTAACTATGGCTCAAGTGGAGCATGCCGACAAAAAATGAGCCAATTCGGACTAAAATTGACGATTTGGTGACCAAAACAAAGTTCGGTGATCGAAAAAGTTAAGCCTCATCGAGCGCGGATACTTTTTTGGAAATCGGTAAAAACTTGTCCAAAATGGTTCGCTGTGCCAGATTTTTTTGTTTTATCCCTAACTATGGCTCAAGTGGAGCATGCCCACAAAAAATGAGCCAATTCGGACTAAAATTGACGATTTGGTGACCAAAACAAAGTTCGGTGATCGAAAAAGTTAAGCCTCATCGAGCGCGGATACTTTTTTGGAAATCGGTAAAAACTTGTCCAAAATGGTTCGCTGTGCCAGATTTTTTTGTTTTATCCCTAACTATGGCTCAAGTGGAGCATGCCCACAAAAAATGAGCCAATTCGGACTAAAATTGACGATTTGGTGACCAAAACAAAGTTCGGTGATCGAAAAAGTTAAGCCTCATCGAGCGCAGATACTTTTTTGGAAATCGGTAAAAACTTGTCCAAAATGGTTCGCTGTGCCAGATTTTTTTGTTTTATCCCTAACTATGGCTCAAGTGGAGCATGCCCACAAAAAATGAGCCAATTCGGACTAAAATTGACGATTTGGTGACCAAAACAAAGTTCGGTGATCGAAAAAGTTAAGCCTCATCGAGCGCGGATACTTTTTTGGAAATCGGTAAAAACTTGTCCAAAATGGTTCGCTGTGCCAGATTTTTTTGTTTTATCCCTAACTATGGCTCAAGTGGAGCATGCCCACAAAAAATGAGCCAATTCGGACTAAAATTGACGATTTGGTGACCAAAACAAAGTTCGGTGATCGAAAAAGTTAAGCCTCATCGAGCGCGGATACATTTTTGGAAATCGGTAAAAACTTGTCCAAAATGGTTCGCTGTGCCAGATTTTTTTGTTTTATCCCTAACTAGGGCTCAAGTGGAGCATGCCCACAAAAAATGAGCCAATTCGGACTAAAATTGACGATTTGGTGACCAAAACAAAGTTCGGTGGTCGAAAAAGTTAAGCCTCATCGAGCGCGGATACTTTTTTGGAAATCGGTAAAAACTTGTCCAAAATGGTTCGCTGTGCCAGATTTTTTTGTTTTATCCCTAACTATGGCTCAAGTGGAGCATGCCCACAAAAAATGAGCCAATTCGGACTAAAATTGACGATTTGGTGACCAAAACAAAGTTCGGTGATCGAAAAAGTTAAGCCTCATCGAGCGCGGATACTTTTTTGGAAATCGGTAAAAACTTGTCCAAAATGGTTCGCTGTGCCAGATTTTTTTGTTTTATCCCTAACTATGGCTCAAGTGGAGCATGCCCACAAAAAATGAGCCAATTCGGACTAAAATTGACGATTTGTAGACCAAAACAAAGTTCGGTGATTGAAAAAATTAAGCCTCATCGAGCGCGGATACTTTTTTGGAAATCGGTAAAAACTTGTCCAAAATGGTTCGCTGTGCCAGATTTTTTTGTTTTATCCCTAACTATGGCTCAAGTGGAGCATGCCCACAAAAAATGAGCCAATTCGGACTAAAATTGACGATTTGGTGACCAAAACAAAGTTCGGTGATCGAAAAAGTTAAGCCTCATCGAGCGCGGATACTTTTCTGGAAATCGGTAAAAACTTGTCCAAAATGGTTCGCTGTGCCAGATTTTTTTGTTTTATCCCTAACTATGGCTCAAGTGGAGCATGCCCACAAAAAATGAGCCAATTCGGACTAAAATTGACGATTTGGTGACCAAAACAAAGTTCGGTGATCGAAAAAGTTAAGCCTCATCGAGCGCGGATACTTTTTTGGAAATCGGTAAAAACTTGTCCAAAATGGTTCGCTGTGCCAGATTTTTTTGCTTTATCCCTAACTATGGCTCAAGTGGAGCATGCCCACAAAAAATGAGCCAATTCGGACTAAAATTGACGATTTGGTGACCAAAACAAAGTTCGGTGATCGAAAAAGTTAAGCCTCATCGAGCGCGGATACTTTTTTGGAAATCGGTAAAAACTTGTCCAAAATGGTTCGCTGTGCCAGATTTTTTTGTTTTATCCCTAACTATGGCTCAAGTGGAGCCTGCCCACAAAAAATGAGCCAATTCGGACTAAAATTGACGATTTGGTGACCAAAACAAAGTTCGGTGATCGAAAAAGTTAAGCCTCATCGAGCGCGGATACTTTTTTGGAAATCGGTAAAAACTTGTCCAAAATGGTTCGCTGTGCCAGATTTTTTTGTTTTATCCCTAACTATGGCTCAAGTGAAGCATGCCCACAAAAAATGAGCCAATTCGGACTAAAATTGACGATTTGGTGACCAAAACAAAGTTCGGTGATCGAAAAAGTTAAGCCTCATCGAGCGCGGATACTTTTTTGGAAATCGGTAAAAACTTGTCCAAAATGGTTCGCTGTGCCAGATTTTTTTGTTTTATCCCTAACTATGGCTCAAGTGGAGCATGCCCACAAAAAATGAGCCAATTCGGACTAAAATTGACGATTTGCTGACCAAAACAAAGTTCGGTGATCGAAAAAGTTAAGCCTCATCGAGCGCGGATACTTTTTTGGAAATCGGTAAAAACTTGTCCAAAATGGTTCGCTGTGCCAGATTTTTTTGGTTTATCCCTAACTATGGCTCAAGTGGAGCATGCCCACAAAAAATGAGCCAATTCGGACTAAAATTGACGATTTGGTGACCAAAACAAAGTTCGGTGATCGAAAAAGTTAAGCCTCATCGAGCGCGGATACTTTTTTGGAAATCGGTAAAAACTTGTCCAAAATGGTTCGCTGTGCCAGATTTTTTTGTTTTATCCCTAACTATGGCTCAAGTGGAGCATGCCCACAAAAAATGAGCCAATTCGGACTAAAATTGACGATTTGGTGACCAAAACAAAGTTCGGTGATCGAAAAAGTTAAGCCTCATCGAGCGCGGATACTTTTTTGGAAATCGGTAAAAACTTGTCCAAAATGGTTCGCTGTGCCAGATTTTTTTGTTTTATCCCTAACTATGGCTCAAGTGGAGCATGCCCACAAAAAAAGAGCCAATTCGGACTAAAATTGACGATTTGGTGACCAAAACAAAGTTCGGTGATCGAAAAAGTTAAGCCTCATCAAGCGCGGATACTTTTTTGGAAATCGGTAAAAACTTGTCCAAAATGGTTCGCTGTGCCAAATTTTTTTGTTTTATCCCTAACTATGGCTCAAGTGGAGCATGCCCACAAAAAATGAGCCAATTCGGACTAAAATTGACGATTTGGTGACCAAAACAAAGTTCGGTGATCGAAAAAGTTAATCCTCATCGAGCGCGGATACTTTTTTGGAAATCGGTAAAAACTTGTCCAAAATGGTTCGCTGTGCCAGATTTTTTTTGTTTTATCCCCTAACTATGGCTCAAGTGGAGCATGCCCACAAAAAATGAGCCAATTCGGACTAAAATTGACGATTTGGTGACCAAAACAAAGTTCGGTGATCGAAAAAGTTAAGCCTCATCGAGCGCGGATACTTTTTTGGAAATCGGTAAAAACTTGTCCAAAATGGTTCGCTGTGCCAGATTTTTTTGTTTTACCCCTAACTATGGCTCAAGTGGAGCATGCCCACAAAAAATGAGCCAATTCGGACTAAAATTGACGATTTGGTGACCAAAACAAAGTTCGGTGATCGAAAAAGTTAAGCCTCATCGAGCGCGGATACTTTTTTGGAAATCGGTAAAAACTTGTCCAAAATGGTTCGCTGTGCCAGATTTTTTTGTTTTATCCCTAACTATGGCTCAAGTGGAGCATGCCCACAAAAAATGAGCCAATTCGGACTAAAATTGACGATTTGGTGACCAAAACAAAGTTCGGTGATCGAAAAAGTTAAGCCTCATCGAGCGCGGATACTTTTTTGGAAATCGGTAAAAACTTGTCCAAAATGGTTCGCTGTGCCAGATTTTTTTGTTTTATCCCTAACTATGGCTCAAGTGGAGCATGCCCACAAAAAATGAGCCAATTCGGACTAAAATTGACGATTTGGTGACCAAAACAAAGTTCGGTGATCGAAAAAGTTAAGCCTCATCGAGCGCGGATACTTTTTTGGAAATCGGTAAAAACTTGTCCAAAATGGTTCGCTGTGCCAGATTTTTTTGTTTTATCCCTAACTATGGCTCAAGTGGAGCATGCCCACAAAAAATGAGCCAATTCGGACTAAAATTGACGATTTGGTGACCAAAACAAAGTTCGGTGATCAAAAAAGTTAAGCCTCATCGAGCGCGGATACTTTTTTGGAAATCGGTAAAAACTTGTCCAAAATGGTTCGCTGCGCCAGATTTTTTTGTTTTATCCCTAACTATGGCTCAAGTGGAGCATGCCCACAAAAAATGAGCCAATTCGGACTAAAATTGACGATTTGGTGACCAAAACAAAGTTCGGTGATCGAAAAAGTTAAGCCTCATCGAGCGCGGATACTTTTTTGGAAATCGGTAAAAACTTGTCCAAAATGGTTCGCTGTGCCAGATTTTTTTGTTTTATCCCTAACTATGGCTCAAGTGGAGCATGCCCACAAAAAATGAGCCAATTCGGACTAAAATTGACGATTTGGTGACCAAAACAAAGTTCGGTGATCGAAAAAGTTAAGCCTCATCGAGCGCGGATACTTTTTTTGGAAATCGGTAAAAACTTGTCCAAAATGGTTCGCTGTGCCAGATTTTTTTTGTTTTATCCCTAACTATGGCTCAAGTGGAGCATGCCCACAAAAAATGAGCCAATTTGGACTAAAATTGACGATTTGGTGACCAAAACAAAGTTCGGTGATCGAAAAAGTTAAGCCTCATCGAGCGCGGATACTTTTTTGGAAATCGGTAAAAACTTGTCCAAAATGGTTCGCTGTGCCAGATTTTTTTGTTTTATCCCTAACTATGGCTCAAGTGGAGCATGCCCACAAAAAATGAGCCAATTCGGACTAAAATTGACGATTTGGTGACCAAAACAAAGTTCGGTGATCGAAAAAGTTAAGCCTCATCGGGCGCGGATACTTTTTTGGAAATCGGTAAAAACTTGTCCAAAATGGTTCGCTGTGCCAGATTTTTTTGTTTTATCCTTAACTATGGCTCAAGTGGAGCATGCCCACAAAAAATGAGCCAATTCGGACTAAAATTGACGATTTGGTGACCAAAACAAAGTTCGGTGATCGAAAAAGTTAAGCCTCATCGAGCGCGGATACTTTTTTGGAAATCGGTAAAAACTTGTCCAAAATGGTTCGCTGTGCCAGATTTTTTTGTTTTATCCCTAACTATGGCTCAAGTGGAGCATGCCCACAAAAAATGAGCCAATTCGGACTAAAATTGACGATTTGGTGACCAAAACAAAGTTCGGTGATCGAAAAAGTTAAGCCTCATCGAGCGCGGATACTTTTTTGGAAATCGGTAAAAACTTGTCCAAAATGGTTCGCTGTGCCAGATTTTTTTGTTTTATCCCTAACTATGGCTCAAGTGGAGCATGCCCACAAAAAATGAGCCAATTCGGACTAAAATTGACGATTTGGTGACCAAAACAAAGTTCGGTGATCGAAAAAGTTAAGCCTCATCGAGCGCGGATACTTTTTTGGAAATCGGTAAAAACTTGTCCAAAATGGTTCGCTGTGCCAGATTTTTTTGTTTTATCCCTAACTATGGCTCAAGTGGAGCATGCCCACAAAAAATGAGCCAATTCGGACTAAAATTGACGATTTGGTGACCAAAACAAAGTTCGGTGATCGAAAAAGTTAAGCCTCATCGAGCGCGGATACTTTTTTGGAAATCGGTAAAAACTTGTCCAAAATGGTTCGCTGTGCCAGATTTTTTTGTTTTATCCCTAACTATGGCTCAAGTGGAGCATGCCCACAAAAAATGAGCCAATTCGGACTAAAATTGACGATTTGGTGACCAAAACAAAGTTCGGTGATCGAAAAAGTTAAGCCTCATCGAGCGCGGATACTTTTTTGGAAATCGGTAAAAACTTGTCCAAAATGGTTCGCTGTGCCAGATTTTTTTGTTTTATCCCTAACTATGGCTCAAGTGGAGCATGCCCACAAAAAATGAGCCAATTCGGACTAAAATTGACGATTTGGTGACCAAAACAAAGTTCGGTGATCGAAAAAGTTAAGCCTCATCGAGCGCGGATACTTTTTTGGAAATCGGTAAAAACTTGTCCAAAATGGTTCGCTGTGCCAGATTTTTTTGTTTTATCCCTAACTATGGCTCAAGTGGAGCATGCCCACAAAAAATGAGCCAATTCGGACTAAAATTGACGATTTGGTGACCAAAACAAAGTTCGGTGATCGAAAAAGTTAAGCCTCATCGAGCGCGGATACTTTTTTGGAAATCGGTAAAAAACTTGTCCAAAATGGTTCGCTGTGCCAGATTTTTTTTGTTTTATCCCTAACTATGGCTCAAGTGGAGCATGCCCACAAAAAATGAGCCAATTCGGACTAAAATTGACGATTTGGTGACCAAAACAAAGTTCGGTGATCGAAAAAGTTAAGCCTCATCGAGCGCGGATACTTTTTTGGAAATCGGTAAAAACTTGTCCAAAATGGTTCGCTGTGCCAGATTTTTTTGTTTTATCCCTAACTATGGCTCAAGTGGAGCATGCCCACAAAAAATGAGCCAATTCGGACTAAAATTGACGATTTGGTGACCAAAACAAAGTTCGGTGATCGAAAAAGTTAAGCCTCATCGAGCGCGGATACTTTTTTGGAAATCGGTAAAAACTTGTCCAAAATGGTTCGCTGTGCCAGATTTTTTTGTTTTATCCCTAACTATGGCTCAAGTGGAGCATGCCCACAAAAAATGAGCCAATTCGGACTAAAATTGACGATTTGGTGACCAAAACAAAGTTCGGTGATCGAAAAAGTTAAGCCTCATCGAGCGCGGATACTTTTTTGGAAATCGGTAAAAACTTGTCCAAAATGGTTCGCTGTGCCAGATTTTTTTGTTTTATCCCTAACTATGGCTCAAGTGGAGCATGCCCACAAAAAATGAGCCAATTCGGACTAAAATTGACGATTTGGTGACCAAAACAAAGTTCGGTGATCGAAAAAGTTAAGCCTCATCGAGCGCGGATACTTTTTTGGAAATCGGTAAAAACTTGTCCAAAATGGTTCGCTGTGCCAGATTTTTTTGTTTTATCCCTAACTATGGCTCAAGTGGAGCATGCCCACAAAAAATGAGCCAATTCGGACTAAAATTGACGATTTGGTGACCAAAACAAAGTTCGGTGATCGAAAAAGTTAAGCCTCATCGAGCGCGGATACTTTTTTGGGAAATCGGTAAAAACTTGTCCAAAATGGTTCGCTGTGCCAGATTTTTTTGTTTTATCCCTAACTATGGCTCAAGTGGAGCATGCCCACAAAAAATGAGCCAATTCGGACTAAAATTGACGATTTGGTGACCAAAACAAAGGTTCGGTGATCGAAAAAGTTAAGCCTCATCGAGCGCGGATACTTTTTTGGAAATCGGTAAAAACTTGTCCAAAATGGTTCGCTGTGCCAGATTTTTTTGTTTTATCCCTAACTATGGCTCAAGTGGAGCATGCCCACAAAAAATGAGCCAATTCGGACTAAAATTGACGATTTGGTGACCAAAACAAAGTTCGGTGATCGAAAAAGTTAAGCCTCATCGAGCGCGGATACTTTTTTGGAAATCGGTAAAAACTTGTCCAAAATGGTTCGCTGTGCCAGATTTTTTTGTTTTATCCCTAACTATGGCTCAAGTGGAGCATGCCCACAAAAAATGAGCCAATTCGGACTAAAATTGACGATTTGGTGACCAAAACAAAGTTCGGTGATCGAAAAAGTTAAGCCTCATCGAGCGCGGATACTTTTTTGGAAATCGGTAAAAACTTGTCCAAAATGGTTCGCTGTGCCAGATTTTTTTGTTTTATCCCTAACTATGGCTCAAGTGGAGCATGCCCACAAAAAATGAGCCAATTCGGACTAAAATTGACGATTTGGTGACCAAAACAAAGTTCGGTGATCGAAAAAGTTAAGCCTCATCGAGCGCGGATACTTTTTTGGAAATCGGTAAAAACTTGTCCAAAATGGTTCGCTGTGCCAGATTTTTTTGTTTTATCCCTAACTATGGCTCAAGTGGAGCATGCCCACAAAAAATGAGCCAATTCGGACTAAAATTGACGATTTGGTGACCAAAACAAAGTTCGGTGATCGAAAAAGTTAAGCCTCATCGAGCGCGGATACTTTTTTGGAAATCGGTAAAAACTTGTCCAAAATGGTTCGCTGTGCCAGATTTTTTTGTTTTATCCCTAACTATGGCTTAAGTGGAGCATGCCCACAAAAAATGAGCCAATTCGTACTAAAATTGACGATTTGGTGACCAAAACAAAGTTCGGTGATCGAAAAAGTTAAGCCTCATCGAGCGCGGATACTTTTTTGGAAATCGGTAAAAACTTGTCCAAAATGGTTCGCTGTGCCAGATTTTTTTTGTTTTATCCCTAACTATGGCTCAAGTGGAGCATGCCCACAAAAAATGAGCCAATTCGGACTAAAATTGACGATTTGGTGTCCAAAACAAAGTTCGGTGATCGAAAAAGTTAAGCCTCATCGAGCGCGGATACTTTTTTGGAAATCGGTAAAAACTTGTCCAAAATGGTTCGCTGTGCCAGATTTTTTTGTTTTATCCCTAACTATGG
Source organism: Convolutriloba macropyga (assembly GCF_964194025.1). NCBI lineage: Eukaryota > Metazoa > Xenacoelomorpha > Acoela > Convolutidae > Convolutriloba > Convolutriloba macropyga. The sequence goes on from NC_134476.1 coordinate 64,065,933, forward strand.
CTCAAGTGGAGCATGCCCACAAAAAATGAGCCAATTCGGACTAAAATTGACGATTTGGTGACCAAAACAAAGTTCGGTGATCGAAAAAGTTAAGCCTCATCGAGCGCGGATACTTTTTTGGAAATCGGTAAAAACTTGTCCAAAATGGTTCGCTGTGCCAGATTTTTTTTGTTTTATCCCTAACTATGGCTCAAGTGGAGCATGCCCACAAAAAATGAGCCAATTCGGACTAAAATTGACGATTTGGTGACCAAAACAAAGTTCGGTGATCGAAAAAGTTAAGCCTCATCGAGCGCGGATACTTTTTTGGAAATCGGTAAAAACTTGTCCAAAATGGTTCGCTGTGCCAGATTTTTTTTGTTTTATCCCTAACTATGGCTCAAGTGGAGCATGCCCACAAAAAATGAGCCAATTCGGACTAAAATTGACGATTTGGTGACCAAAACAAAGTTCGGTGATCGAAAAAGTTAAGCCTCATCGAGCGCGGATACTTTTTTGGAAATCGGTAAAAACTTGTCCAAAATGGTTCGCTGTGCCAGATTTTTTTGTTTTATCCCTAACTATGGCTCAAGTGGAGCATGCCCACAAAAAATGAGCCAATTCGGACTAAAATTGACGATTTGGTGAC